>NC_086190.1:3021250-3365000 GCF_023053635.1 Elgaria multicarinata webbii
AATACACATTTCAACATAGATTTTATCTGGAAAATATGCATTTTCAGTGTGTGTGTAGACTCCCTTATCTTAAGCTGAGAACTGCATCAGAAAACCTGAGAAGTGCTGATAGTGGAGGATCAGTTCTGATCTGCATCCGAGTCCGAGGGGGTCGATCGAGTCAGTTTTGATCAGAATTCACAGAGCATCCCAGATGAAAGGTTGCTCTTAAAGGCTGCACAGGGACCCTGGGGATGAGGGGGTGTGACTTCTTACATCTGTCAAACCCGGCGCAATTAGAAGGGGATCAAGCCAATACAGAGATGGAAGAGAAAGTTAGTAATTAAAAGAAAGAGGAAACTCAAATAATATGTCGACGGATGGTGATGTGCTTCAAACCATCGGTCCCTGGGTACATGAACACAACTAACAGCTGACCATCCTTGGTAATTGCTTGCAATGTCATCTTTTCTAATGCAAATGAAGTGCCTCCTGGAGCACTATAGGAGTCTCCGCTGAAACATTTAATTGCTGTACAGGGAGCGACGGAGCTTGTTCTAAAAGGAAGCAAGTCCTTGGACAATTCAGCGCGGACACTTCACATGCAACAGACGCTATGAGCAGCAGAGACTTCTGTCTGTGCTTTAACCCATCGAATCCTCCCTTAATTTTCAGGGTTTTTCTTTTTCTTGTTGACCTCTGAGCTCAACTCGCTTTCCATGTGGCAAGCTATATTTAGAATTGCCTTTACCTGTTCTTCTACAGCTGTACTTTGCAGGGAAGAAGTGGCCTGCATGTGACGTGATTCATGGAGGAAAATGCTAGGCCAGGGGTGGAGAGAGAGAGAGAGAGACAGAGAGAGAGAGAGCACATGCAATTGAACAGCAGTACTGTAATTTCCAAACTGCAGTGTAGACAAAAGATGCATTTGTAAAATCAACAAATTAGATATCCCTATGCCCTTCTGGGCTGAAGCCATCAGGCCAAGAGGAACTTCACCTCACTGTCCCTGTCATGGACAGCTTTCATTAGATGTTCTTTTTAGCCCATCTAGTGAAGGCACTTTGGAAAGAGAGGGAAGGAGGCTAGAGGGGGCTGATGACATCTCATATCCTGGCCTCTTCATCTCCTCTCCTTGCCCAGCGGAATGCCCCCTTTCCTCCCTCAAGGTCACTTGTCCGACCTTGAGGGCAGCCAGAGTGTTCCTTTCATAGAATCCTAGAATAGTAGAGTCAAAGGCCTTAGCTAGACCTATCTGAAAGCCTGGGACGGAGGAGTGAAGATCTCGTGTTGTGATTAACGCTCCTCCGTTTACACGTAAGGTGCGACGACCTCAGGAAGAGAGACGTTGCGCCTGCCATTTAAAAAAATTTCTTAAAGGACTGGCAACGCATGAACAGTTGTGCACAAATGTAGATGTTTTTAAAAATGTAAATTAATTTCGCTCCCCCCACCCTACCCCCGATGGGCACAGTGCTCCTGAGGAGAGCTGTGCCCCGTGTGCGGCTCCCAGGTCCATGCGAGTAATCGCGTGGAGCAGGGTCAAGCCGTGGAAACGGGTCACATGTTCCATGGTCTCGGGCTCAGCCCGGGACAGTGAAAAAACCAGGCCAAAAGGTGAAGGCTCTATCCCGGGGCAAGGGAGGGATCATCCTTCCCTGATCCCAGGATCCCCTGTGCATCATGTGGACAAACAGGGACAATCCCGGGGTTCGCCCTGGGATATAGCCTGGTCTAGCTAAGGCCAGAGTCATCCTAATTCATATGCTTCAAAGCCATCCTAATTCATATGCTGTTCACGCTACAAATTGTCTGCTTTTGCTTGGGAGCAGGTGTGCTGAGGGTTTGGGGTTGGCTGTTCTGGGGTGGATTTTGCAAATATGCACAAAGACAGACTTCTCAATCAAACAACAAAAGCATGTCGAGATCAGCCCACCCAAGAATGAGGTGCCCGTGCAACACAGATCTCCTCTCATTCAGTCTGGCTCCTTTCACTGCTGTTCTGTTCTGTCTTCTCTCTGACGCTTCTTGGGAATGCATATGTATTTGCTCAGACTCGTGTGTGTTTGGAGCAGAAGCACGGAAGGACAACAAGGAAGTGATTGTCATCTCAGCAGGTGCGCTGTATTTCAGGGAAAGCAGCAAGGATCTGGAATACCGATGGACCTGGTGGGTGGAGAGTGTGAATATTAGAGGACATAGATGCTGAGACCCAACTGGCTCTCAGCCCAAGCACAAAGTGCTTTCTCTCTCTCTCTCTCTCTCTCTCTCTCTCTCTCTCTGCACAGAAGGAATTGGAAAGCTGAAGGGTACGCTCGTATTTGTCATAGCAAGACCAGCTGAGATTGCTCGATGGCCTCATAGGCTCTGTCCAACTCTACTATTCTATGCTTCTATGAGATACCAATGTATTTAGGGGCAGGGAGTCCAGAGCCCATAGAGTAAAAAGTAGGAGGTATGGGGACCCCAGGACTCAGAACTGGCACTAATCCGGCAACCAAGAAGGCTGGGAAGCAATGAACTCTTACTCACTTCATTAGTTGATTTGTAACATTTATGGGGCTGGAATCACAACATCAAGTGCTTGTAGGAAATGTAAATTTCCTTATAATGCCCCAGAGCAAGTGGAGACATGATAGAGGTGCACAAACATATGCCTGGTGTGGAGAAAGCAGATGATGAGATATTTCTCTCTCTCTTCCATAATGTTAGAACCCAAAGGACTCATCCCGTGAATTTGATTCAAGGCCGATAAACAGAGGTACGTCTTTGCACTGCGTATCATTCAGCTATGGAATTCACAACCACAAGATGGTGTGCTGCCCACCAAGTTGGATGACTTTAAAGGGTGGAGGAGAAGGCTACCAATGGTCACTAGTCCTGGTGTCTATATGCTACCTCCAGCATTAGAGGCAGTATGACTGGGGAATGTGGGTAAGAGGGTACTGTTGTGCTCATGTCCTGCTTGTGGATTTTGTGTGGGCAGCTGGTTTGACCACTGTGTGGACAGAGAGCTGGACTAGATGGACCCTTGGTCTGATCAAGTAGGGCTCTTCTTATATTCTTAAGCATGGGTAATCAGGATAAAGAATATGTGATTGGACTGATGGATGGTCAATTAAAAGAGAAAGGATTGTTATTCTAATATATGACAATGGCAGCAAGATTGTTATATGTGCAATATTGGAAAAAAACACAAGTACCATCAATGGAAGAATGGCTCCTCAAGGTGTTGGAATTGGCAGAGATGTCGAAATTAACTGCGTTAGTAAAAGAAAGAACAGTAGCTTCATATGTAATGGACTGGAAACCTTTTATTGAATATGTAAAACAACTCCAAAAGGATGATTTATTTGTATGTGGATTTTATATATAGCTTGTATTCTTGCATTTGATAAATATACTTGCTTGCTCTTATGAAATCCAGATCTGGTAAACTAGAAATATGACACTTGCCGTCTGACATGAAGATCGCTTTAAATGGAATATAGCCTTATGTATTTGTGACTATTTTAGTAGATGTTTATGTTGTGATGTAGTTTGCATAGTTTGTATTGTTGTTTTACCTTTCCTTATGTGTTCTGTTTATGTGGAAAATTAATAAAAGTATTAATGTTCAAAAGAATATGTGATTATTTCTGTTGCACACACTTTGAGTATTTATCCATCCTGCACTGCATCCTCCTCTTTGACTGGCTGTTGTTGTCTTAGCCTCCTACCCAATCCTTGGAGATACCAGGGTTTGATCTTGGGACCTTCCATGTGCAAAGCTGGTGCTCTATCGCTGAGCTCTCATCCTTCCTTGAAGTCCAGGCAGCCGTGATGTCATGGAAGTTCTGATCTCCTGGCACGGGATGAGTTTTCGGAGCTCACGGCAGCAGAATCAGTTCTGGTGACTTTGCCTTGTGTCAGAAGAATGGGAAAATTGACATTCAGCTTCTGCTAACTTCTGGTTGGGGCTAGGGTTGTCCATCATGGGGAAATCCAGCTCTTTGACGGCCCAATGGATCCCTGCAACGGAACTGGTTGGCTTGCATTAGCAAGCCATGCCATGGGGACTTTATGGTGTGTGTGCAAAATGGCAGGCCAATTTGCACAAAAATGGTGGTTGTAAATACTGCAATAGGGCAGCCATAAATGGTCTAATTTGTGAAATAAGACCATTTACACCCGTCATTTTGTACAAATTGTGATTTGTGCAATTCCCCAACACAAAGAATTCACCTTCAAAAAGTCTTTATGCTTGCTCCCATTTTTATTTTCAACATTTTTGGGGTTCTTTCAAGGAAACACGCTGGACATATCAAATGAAAAAAGTGTCCATATTTTTCAAAATGTCTACACTCTTCTCCCATTGACTAAAACATACATCGCCCTTCACCATATATATATATTTAAAATACACTTTTTTTTTCCTTACAGCATCTCTCACTTGGGAATTTGTGGACCTTTCTTGTTTGGGATTACGAATGAGAGATGTTGGCATGATTTGCGAACAGAAACAAAATTCTTGTACATCCCAGCCAGACGATATCTGTGTAAGTGATGGAGCTTGGTGTGTGTTTGAAGAACATTTGAATTCAGCCCCACCTTTTGGCCATTGGCAATCTCTAATCTCCACATGATAAGGGGAAAAACCCACAGCGAGGCAGATAAGAAGGCTCCTTCCATTCTATTATTAACTTGATAAGGCAGACCGAAGTCCTGTAATCCATTTCCAGCAAGCTTCTGTAGGCTGGTGGCATAAATATTTTAGAAACCATCCATTTACGCTAACTGCCAAGGTGAGGAGAACTGAGTCGTTCTCTGACCTTTCTGGACCCTTTGTTTGTCCTGAAGGTGCAAAGCTGTTGGGGGCTTCAGCTGTGAGGAAAACACAGATGTTTAAGGGCATTAAATGACTTAAGAAGTAATGAAGTGGGCAGCAAAAACTTAGTGGAGGGCAACCAGAGCAGGTGGCAGGTGGGAGGGAGCAGGGAGGAGAGCAATGGCCTATCACAGAGGGGCAGACTCACCTGGGTCCATTTCATTGGACGCCTGCCCTTCGCCCAGATTGTGGCACTGCGTGACCTTCTTATACAAGGAAAAAAGGTGGGATATAAATGTAATAAATAATAATAATAATAATAATAATAATAATAACAAATAAATAAACAAACCCTCAAGTGTCTGATGAGTGCCTGGCAGCCACCTGCCCTCATCCAGAGCCTCCATTGTGTGCTTAGGCCTTTGAATGTCAATACCAGCACTTTGAATCGGGCCCGGACCTGGACTGGCAGCCAATGAAGCTGGAAAAGGACTGGCGTGATGTGGTCTCGCCGGCCAGTCCCTGTTAGTAAATGAGCTGACCTGTTTTGTACCAGCTGAAGCTTCCGGACCGTTTTCAAAGGCAGACCCACGTATAACGCATTGCAGTCATCCAAACAGGAGGTTAGCAGAGCACGGATCACTGTAGCTAGGCTATCTCTGTCCAGATAAGGGCATAGTTGGTATATCAACCTAAGCTGATAAAAGGTGCTCTTTGCCACTGAGTTCACCTGTGCCTCAAGTGACAGTTCTGGATCCAAGAGCACCCCCAAACTACAGACCCGATCCTTTAGGGAGAGTGCAACCCCGTCCAGGACAGGGCAAACAGGGCAAACTGAAATTTGTTTCAGTTCATTTTTGATCAAGATTTACCCAGTTTGCACTTTCCAGATTGAACACAGACTCAGACTGCCAACTGCAGCCAAAGTACATTTCCAAGCTTCCAATGTGATTTGTGGACCAACGAAAGATGTCTCCAACATCAGGTATACATTTGAAAAATGAATGGGGAAAAATGCTTACAAATGAGGATGAACACACTTTGATCAATGGGAGAAGAATGCATACAGACGTGCACAATTAATGCCTGCATCTGGAAAAAAAAATACTCATGAAAATATAAAAAATACTCATGAAAAAATACTCATGAAAAATACTCATGAAAATATGAAAAATATGAGTATTTTTCATGAAAAATACTCATGAAATACTCAAGAAAAAAAATACTCATGAAAATATGCCTGGGTTTTTGTGCGAAAAGAAGAAGAAAAGCTCACTATCTTATATGGACTTGAGTCAGAATGAGCTTCGAGATGAATGTCGGAGAACTTCACCCAGTTTGGGTTTGCTGACTCACACATGTCTATCTAGTTCCCGTTCCTGATTTTGAGCTTTCCACTCCTCATTTGAACGGGGAAAAGATATGAGTTTAGATGCAACATTTTCCTATTTCATGTTTTAAAAGTCTGCTCCCTCTCTAAATGATGCATTTTGCAAATGAGGAAGTAGAATCCCATGCCGGGCCCACTCTAGGTCTTTTTGTGGGGGTCCCTGGGGCAAGATGAACTAGTGATCCCTTGTCGCTAAGCAGGCCCACTTCAGCCTCGCTACTTCAGCAGCGCCTCTCACTTGCCTTCTGCGCCCAGTGTGCACAACCATCAGCCTCCTCTCTTCTCTTTTGTCATTGCTTGCAGACTTTGAGAGGGCAGGTGAGTAGACAGTGGAGGATGTTGATGATGACGAGGACCAGTAGATTCCAGGTCTCAGCAGATCCTCTACAGGATGTGAGCCTTGGCTGGTGCCCAACAATGCCAGAGCCTAATGTTGATCCTTAAGCCCATTTCAAATACTTTGAAGTGTTCTGTATGGGCAAACCATGTGTGAGCTGAGGCATACCCCAGACACATCAATATATGTGTGTCTGCCTCACCTGCAGGATTTGTACAGTCCAATTTTCAAAGATTCACCTAGCAGAAGATGATTGATGTGGTGCCTTCGTCTTTCCAAGACTCTGCTCATTTCTTCTCCTGTCTTTTTCCTTTGCCCCCTGTCGTAAGTCGGGCAAAGAGTCACCTTTGTAGACAGCAGGAATGCAGATAATTCTCAGGAAGCGACTGCTGTTTGGCACTGAATTGCCAGGGCTCATCTTCCTGTGATTAAAACTGCCCAAATGAGAGAACGATGTGAAATAGAATATCGCATTCTAAGACAATATATCGCAGGACCCTGCTGGGGATGTTTTGCCTTGACCAGGCAACATGTGATGCCTGATCTCCCTCCGTTCCTCCCTCTTTTTAAGACAGAGCTGTGTTTGAAAGTGACACTTGTTTAAATGGGTCAGTCATGCTTGTGGCGCACAGTATGCCGGGCGCATATTAAGCATGTGGCGACAAGTGCAGCAGCCAGAGTGGGAGCAGTTATTCAGAAGTGCTAAGCGGTGGTTCAGAAATAGCCCATCATTAGAATGGTGGCGGGGAGCTCACAGGGAGGGGAGTTTGCTGTACTGCAAAGACCCTGTTGGGCTCGGAGATTTTGTCCCCCCCTGCTGGAAAAAAACAAAGGTGCTTTGGAGAATTTTTTCCAACTGATCTCCAATGTTTTTGTAGCAGCCAGCAAACACCCCCTGTCATGTGCACCCTGTTGGAGGAATCCCCTTTAGAGGAGGAGTTAGAGCTCTGAGCTACAAATAGCATGAGAGAGCAACTCATGTCAGAAGAGCAAGAGCAGTCTAGGTGCCCAGGCTTTGGGTCCAACCCTGCAAGAAGATGGGAGCTTTGTCTCTGAAATGGAGTCTAGCAGGCAGGAGTGGTGGAGGAATCTCAAGAGGCAGTCCAGAAGAACCTCTGGGAGAAGGAGTGACAGGAGTGCCTCTGCAAAGGGCTTCTTGTGAGTAGGGTCCTTCTCACAAGGAGGACTTCTTCCAGAGGCCCCTGATGTGCTGCAGCTGAGTCTTGGGTGGGGCTTTGGAAGCTCTAGCTTATAAAACCCAGT
The DNA here is from genome assembly GCF_023053635.1 of Elgaria multicarinata webbii. Classification (NCBI taxonomy): domain Eukaryota; kingdom Metazoa; phylum Chordata; class Lepidosauria; order Squamata; family Anguidae; genus Elgaria; species Elgaria multicarinata. Next base: position 3,029,027 of record NC_086190.1, read on the forward strand.
CTTAGTTAGGGAGAGTTGCTAGAATAATATCTGAGTATTAAATCAAAATTGCTTGAAACCTTACTTCTTAATAATAATAATAATGATGATGATGAAGAATTTCCTCTACTCAACCACACCCTAGTTTTCTTATTTCTCCATATATAGCATTTATCCTGCCTGATGCACAGCAGATTTGTGTAATGAAGCCACTTCCAAAAACAACCACGCAACAATAACGAAAGGAAGAAAAAAAGTCTGGGCATTTAGTAATATGGATCTTAAATGAACATCTATTTTCAAAGACTCAGCAGGAAGCCGGAAGAGCTGCTTTAATATTTATCTTGCTCCTAAGCATGCTTTAATCCATGCATTTTCTTTTGGAAGCTGATCAAACTTTTCAACCGTGATTCATGACAGGCAGGAATGCTGCAGATCATCCAGTGACAGGACGAGGAATTCTGTATGAACAAGGCTTTTAGGAATATATCCAATTTTTTTAAAAAATGTCAGGCTTTTATTTTTTGTCTCATCCCTCCCCCCCCCAAAAGGCCATTAATCACACCTCCTTCCTCCCTATCTTCCTAATTTGCAACTGAAAGATCCCCTGATTTGTAGCTTCTTAGCTCAGCTACTTTCATGCTGTGTCTTCAGGTTATATTGTATTCCACGTTTGTGCGCCTCATAATTCCTAAACGACACATTTCTGCAATCAATAAGTGCTGTCCAAAGAACTCCTAATTCACCGCCTTCAATTGTTGATGCTTTCCTGTTTCGAAGACAGACACAGCTTGGGAGATGGAGGTATGGATTTTAAGGGGCAGCAAAACCTGGAGCTGTAGTCCCCGTCTCCCTGCGACATGACCTCCTGTGGCATGACCCCAAGAGCCCTAGGGATAGCCTCAGCTCAGTTCATGCAGGGCAAGTCTAGACCATGCCTTATCCCAGGGATCACCCCGGGATCATCCCTGTGCATCCACATGACGCCCAGAGGATCCCGGGCGCAGGGAGGGAAGAGCCTTCCATTTCCCTGGGATATCCAGGACAGCTTTTAGCCCGATTCTTCACGCAGTATTGGGATCATCCCGAGACCACGGGAGTTATAGGCGGCTGTCCTGGTGTTGTCCCAGCTCCTCGTGAGTAAACACGAGGAGCCAGGAACCAGGCACAGAGCTTTTCAGGTGCACTGTGCCCATCAAAAAATACTTTAGCACAGGGTGAGCAGCTAGGGATGGGAGAAAATATGACATTTGGGATCGCTACAATTCTCCGAACATTCTCCCACCGCTCGTCTCATGCCTGGCTCCTGTTCTCATTTGCGATTGCAGCTTCTTTGCCAAATTGCACAAATCGAGCAGCGATCGGGTGTGCAGTTTGTGCACATTTCCGGACATTTGAGCTCATTTCCCCAAATTTGCAGAAGTTTCCTTCAGAGACTGAAGCAAAGGCTGATTCGGTCTACAGGGAAATTTGCACGAAATCGAATTGAGAACATTGCACAAACTGAACATGAATGCATGTCCAGCAGTTTGCAAACATTATCAGTAGGCATGTGCTCCGCTCCGATTAGAAGCGCAGAAGCAGGAGCGAATTGGCCTGCTCCACCTTGCCCAGAGGCGGAGTAGAAGCGGACCGCGGACCCCTAGAAGCAAGGCGAAGAGAAGCAGCCATTTTCGGAGCGCTCCAGTTTCCGCGGTCCGATCCGATCGCCATCTTGAAACATTTCGCCCATAGTATTGCATTGCGGAAAAGAAAGGGGGATAACTGTGTTGTTTTTGAAGCTATCTTTCTGAAAATTCTTGTGCTTGGAGAGTCGTGGATGGGGGTCATTTTGAGACTACTCTCAGCTCTCTGCGTGCTGTGGTTCGTGTGCTAGAATTTTTTTAAAAACCAGCGGGAAAAATACCTTTTCCGAAGGGCTGAGGGGCAGAGTCAACTCCTGGTCATGATCACATGATCCCAAAGTTGGAGGAGGGGATAGGCAAAATGGGTAACTTGGGATTCTGGGAACTTCTCTTTCTTAGTCTGAACGGACTTTCCCCAGTGTTTTTTAAAACAGTAGCCCCACCAAATGCACAAACACAACCTGAAATCATATACTAAGCCAATAATAAGAGATAGAAACACAGCACTGCTACCCACCCTAACTTTGGTGAACAACTGAAAAGATGTGGTGCAAGGGGATGAGCTCCCCTAGGGCATCCCATGTGGACGTGCCCCCACTCTCTCCGGTACTTGGAGGGCAATTAGAGCCCTCCAAAGAGAGTAACCCAGTGGAGCAATGCCTATCATGAGTTGAAGTGAGAGCTCTACTCCTCAGCTCTTGTGGTGAAGCAATGGCTTTCATGAGTTGAACTGGCAGCTGCTTCCCCCTCCCCTGGGCACGTCCCCCTATTGCTGGTAAAAGACAGATATAGCCTTTTTAAAAAAGTTCTTCTTGTTGTTTATTCAGCAACACTGCTGCTTTTAATTCCACCCCTCCTTTGTTTATTTATTTATTTATTCCATTTTATATGCATTACTGGCTTATCCTTGGCTCACTTCCTTATGCCCCCAGAAATGTCTGCTGCCTGCCTGCCTTCCCTCTCTCCTCCCCTGCCCGCCTCGCATGGATGTTGTGTGTGTCTGGCTTTGACTCAGGGGAGAAGTCCTTCCTGCTCTCACTTGGAGTTTTGGAAGTTCCAAATCCATTTTTCAAGTGTGGAAGAAGATTAATATAGGTTTATCTCTACTCCCCAATTCATGGCATGTTGGGATTTCCTTTGAAATGGCCCCATTGAGATGTCTGCAGGTTTAAGCCCCGCCAAAAAACAGGGGATGATGGAACTGCCTTGAGTCTTGGCGTGCGTGTGCATCCCTGGATAAGCTATCATGGTGGCGAGTTTGAGGTTTTTAACGTGCAAATTGACGGAACTATCGAAAGGGGTGTGAATGGGGTGTTGGATTTTCATAAATTCCCCAAAAATCAGGGGATGATGGGACTGCCTTGAGTCTGGGCGTGCGTGTGTGTCCCTGGATAAGCTATCATGGTGGTGAGTTTGAGGTTTTTAACTTGCAAATTGACGGAGCTATGGAAAGGGGTGTGAATGGGGTGTTGGATTTTCATAAATTCCCCAAAAATCAGGGGATGATGGGATTGCCTTGAGTCTTGGCGTGCGTGTGTATACCCCCATGAGGTGTCATGGTGCCAAACTTGAGGTTTCTAACTTTCACAGAAAAAAAGTTGTATACTTTTTTAGCTTAATGCAAGCCTATGGGGGGGGAACGGAGCTCCGATCCGGATCCGGAGCTCCGCAGCGGAGCGGAGTGGGCATGGGTGGAGCGGGGGCGGAGCGAAGTGGCCCGATCCGCAAATCGCAGATCTGGAAGTGAAGCGGAGCGGGGGGTCCGTGCACACCCCTAATTATCAGCAGACATGTGCTCGTGTTCACATTTGGGGCATTGGACAGAGCACGTTCGTAGGTTTTGCAAGCAAAACCAAAGCTTCTCATACTTATTTATGTTGCAGGCTGCATTGCTTCATGGGAAACCAGGGGCCACATTGCAGTGGTGGGCTGAGTTAAAATCAGTGCCGGGAAGATCAGAGTAAAGATCTTGGAAGGACCTGTTTGAGGTGTAAAACTTCATGAGCTTCTCTTGGTCCACCCCCACCCCAAGATTTCTGTTCCCTTTCCACTGTGGAGCCTGACTTGATCTGATATTTAGCAGTTATGAAGTTGAGAAAATTACAACTTAATTCTGCATAAATCTTGAGAATTGCGTCCAGTTCTGGGCACCACACTTCAAGAAGGATGCAGACAAGCTGGAGCGTGTTCAGAGGAGGGCAATGAGGATGATCAGGAGTCTGGAAACAAAGCCCTATGAAGAGAAACTGAAACAACTGGGCATGTTTAGCCTGGAGAAGAGAAGATGGAGAAGAGACAGGATAGCACTCTTCAAATACTTAAAAGGTTGTCACACAGAGGAGGGCCAGGATCTCTTCTCGATCCTCCCAGAGTGCAGGACACGGAATAATGGGCTCAAGTTACAGGAAGCCAGACTCCAGCTGGACATCAGGAAAAACTTCCAGACTGTTAGAGTAGTACGACAATGGAATCAGTTACCTAGGGAGGTTGTGGTCTCTCCCACACTAGAGGCCTTCAAGAGGCAGCTGGACAACCATCTGTCAGGGATGCTTTAGGGTGGATTCCTGCATTGAGCAGGGGGTTGGACTCGATGGCCTTGTAGGCCCCTTCCAACTCTGCTAGTCTATGATTTTATGAATCTATGAAGGCTGCCTCAGCCTGTCCGAGGGACTTACCTGAGCTGTCTGGCAGCTGCCCTTCCTCAATGAGAGCCACCTTTTTAAATGAAGATCGGGAGCTCTATCATTTCCTAGATCTAAGGTCTCAAACTATGGTGGCTGTAAATGGACAGTTCCATCAAGGGGGCAACAGTTCCAGTTTGGGGAGGAGAGCAGGGAGAAGGGAGTCTGATGGTGTCTGCTGCTCAGTGGGCATTCAACAACCTCAACTGCAGACCTAGTTTGGGTGTCCGAATCTTGCTTCGGATCTGAATCCGAATCGGTTCGGCCTGGGCATGAAACACTCCGAGTTGGATTGGGGCCAGATTGAAAGCTCCAAATCAGCCTTTGAAGTGAATCAGCTGCTCTGTGCACAGCCCTACCATTTTTCTTTTCTTTTCTTTTCTTTTTTTTTAATACTATTTTTATTGATTTTCAAGTAAGGACAAATACAATAAACACACAGAGTAAAAGAAAACACTCAACAACAATATAGATGTTCCCACAGCACCACTATAAAAAGCATGGGTGTTCATTCCTTCAATAAGCACTTGGTACAGAAAAAGATGCAGGTAAAGTTAGAACCTCTGACCAAAAGGATTCCTGAGTCATTGGGGGTCTAGGTTCGCCAGGATTCATATTAATAAATGTGAAAAAGTCCAACCAGTTTTCCACAAATGTGTCTGATGTTATTTCTCCTCTTGCTAACCTGCTATGTTGTGTCAACTTTTCATTTAAAGCTAGTTTCCAAATCTTATCAAACCAGCGTTGATAGTCAAAAGAAACATCACATAAATGAAGAATTACAATGCACAGTAGGTTCATTGGAAAATATGTTTTGTCTCTCAAAGGCAAAAAGCATCAAGGATCTGTTGTACAACTTAACTGCAATCGATGAGAGTTTTCTGTTAGATTGTAAGGGACATTCATTTCCCCCTCCTGCTTAAAATAAATAAATGCATACTTTGTTGTTTTTCTTTTTATTTTGGTCATGAAAAACCATCTGTTATTTGGAATGTTTCATTGTTTGTTTTATCAGCCGAGAAAATAATAGAAGATTGAGTCCAATTTGTTTTAGCTTAACACATCTATGTTTACACACACTTTCCGCTTTTTGTATCTCTTTGGGGAGGGGTGTGTGTAATTGTATCTCATTTTATAGCAAAGTCTTTTGTGGTATCTGTTCAATAGCAATCACATTTCCCCCCGTATTAGTCTTCATTGTAATTAGCTGTTTACACTGTCACAAAGAATAAAGATCAAACCTTTTCCCTGCCAAACAAATATTTATCCTAAGTGACATTTTGCAGCAAATTTCTACCTAGGCCCAGCATATGTTTTCCTGGACAGTGCTGATTTTATGCATCTAACAAAATGGATGGGGTGCATGAAAGCTGATGCTGGAAAAATAAATAAATTTGTTAGTCTTTACGGTTCCAGAGAGGCTCTGCATTTTCTTTGCTGCTACAGACTTACAAAACAGCCCCTCTGGAAATTGTTCCTCTGCCTGGTTCACAAATGTGCTTACATTCCTTGATCTGCCTGCAGTTGATTTGGGACGTTTCTAGAATTCTCCATGTCTCCATTTCTCCCTCGATTTTCACAGTTCTGACTCACCCAGCCATGTTGCCAGAGTGGAACGGACACACTAGGAATACTCCATTGTTCTGCTCCGATAAAAACATGATTTTGAAATGTACAGAGCTCTGTGTGATACGTCTGTCCTTTGCTTTCCTCTCTGCATTATTGGAATTCATGTGTACTGAACAACATTGAAGTGATTGTATATATGGGTGTATCAAAATTACAGTGCTGTAGGATTTCAGCTTTATGTTTTACCATTGCAGAAGAGCCCATGTGCCATGCAAAGACCATACAAACATGATCTTGATAAATGGCTACATTAAAAACAAAAACAAAACATCCAACAATGTGGCAATGCGGATGAAGCTGAAGGAACATCAAAGTATGTATGGTCCATTTCAGGAATTAATTTTAGAAATTCTGCTAGTTCATTTGAAAAGCAGATGGAGCAATATGGGGGCAGAAAAAAACAGGTTAGCAACAAATACCAGGTGTGTGCATTTGGGGGTCATCTCATATCTACACTTGACAATGACTGGGCAGCTAAGTGTGTGAGCTAATGGTTTTGAACTCCCCCCACCCATAAAAACATGATATATGATCTATAAAGGTCTGTCTTGTCCAGAATTCTGTTCCCATTAGGGATGGGAGGACCTGGGATGCCCGAGCTACAGAAATTCTTCAAAGTTTACTTCGAAACACAGTTTGGCTCACTCCTGGTGTACACCACTCCAGTGTGGTGTAGTGGCTAGAGTGTCAGACCGGGAGTCAGGAGACCTGGGTTCTAGTCCCCACTCAGCCATGGAAACCCACTGGGTGACTTTGGGCCAATCACAGACTTCAGCCCAACCCACCTCACAGGGTTGTTGTTGTGAGGATAAAATGAAGAGGTGGAGGAGGATTATGTATGCCACCTTGGGTTCCTTGGAGGAAAAAATGCAGGATATAATTGCAATAAATAAATAAATAAGAAATCAAACGGTGAAAAGTTGTGCATTTTTCCAAAGTTGTGCATTTTCCCAAAGTTGAGCATTATTCAAGAGCACATTTCACACCCGGGAACACAACTTTGGGAATTTGTGAATGTTCTAAAGTTGCAGAAATGGCTCAATATGGCTGCCATCTTGCACAACATTCTGTAGACAGAAATGGTGGAGCCCCCGTTTTGCATGAAAATGGTGGCTCGCATCACAGAGTGGGTGGCTGTGGGGTGCTACTGGAGCATTCACTGAGCCCTTTGACCTCCTGGGACCCTGGCAAGTGGAGACGAGCAACAGTGGGGCCCCCGTGAGAATCTATTGCGTCTGTCCATCCCAAACTCTTCTGGCAAGTTCAACTGTGTGGTAGAAGAAGAGGACAGTGCTGATATTCTCCAGAAAGGAGAAATAACAATTTTTTCTTGACATGGAGGCTGGTAGCAGTAAGGGGGCCTAAAAATTCTGCTGAGAGGGGATATGCAGCCCCATGTGATACAATTAAATGATTATATCATTGAATTTATCTCTATATTGAAATAAAATGATAATTGTTAAATATCACATACAATAGAATGGTGCTGAAGCAGCAGCCCAACAGGGAAAGTGTGGCGGAGAACTTAAGTGGGGAAAAGTGCCTAAGAATGGAAAGTAGGGGGTTAATTACACCTCAACCCCCCATCCCACCCCCGCCAACAGCATCCTTCAAATCAAAAATCGATCTCCAGCAAAATTCTGTGCAGCACTGGCAACCACGGCACTTCTGGCTTTAATATGTAGCTACAGCAAATCAATTGTATTTTCACTACCAATAAACGCGAGTTTCCCCAGCAAACATCCTGTCAGAGCTGTTTGAGCATTTAAGGACTGAGTCACAGAGTAGCAAGAAAACCCGCCAGGAGCGATTTATAGGGCAGAGAAATCAGGTTGGGACAGTTTTCCAGGGCCGTTCAGACCAGGAAATGTCATTAAGTGGGTTAAAAGAAGGGGTGATACTTAGGCCTAATCTACACCAAGCAGGATATTGCACTATGAACGTGGTATGAAAGCAGAATATGGCATGTGCCAATGGGCCCCAACAGTTGTCAGTGCACTTCAATACCGCTATAAAGCAGTCGTGTGGCTCCTGCCTCAATCTCCTTTTCTCCAGACTGAACATTTTTTTTATTAAAACGTTTATATCCTGCCTTTTATCACAAGGATCTCAGGGTGGCGTACAGATAAAATCATATGCATAAAATAGAATAGATATACAATTCTAAAACAAATTAAACCATGAATCTGCTAAAACCAATATGAAATCTTAAAACAGTATAACCCAATTAAAACAAGACAGTGTGCAGGCTGGTGGATTTAGCCATCAAAGCCGCCGTTAAAAAGCTACGTCTTAACCTGGCACTGAAATGAAGCCAGTGCTGGCACCAGTTGGGCCTTCTAAGGGGAAGGCATTCATAGAATCATAGAATCATAGAATCGCAGAGTTGGAAGGGGCCTATAAGGCCATCGAGTCCAACCCCGTGCTCAATGCAGGAATCCACCCTAAAGCACACCTGACAGATGGTTGTCCAGCTGCCTCTTGAAGGCCTCTAGTGTGGGAGACCCCACACTAGGTAACTGGTTCCATTGTCGTACTGCTCTAACAGTCAGGAAGCTTTTCCTGATGTCCAGCCGGAATCTGGCTTCCTGTAACTTGAGCCCGTTATTCCGTGCCCTGCACTCTGGGAGGATCGAGAACCCGGGTGCCACAACAGAGAAAGCCCTTTCCCATGTCCCACCATAGCATTTATCTCATGTTGGTGGCTCACAGAGAAGGGCTTCTCCAACAGATCTCAAGTCTCAGGCAAGCAGATATAGGGAGAGGCACTTCCTCAAGTCTCGAGATCCCAAGTTGTTTAGGGCTTTAATCATCATCACCAGCACCTTGAATTCTGACCAGAAACATATTGGCAGCCAGTGCAATTCCGGTGTTATACATCCCAAGTTCCTTCAGCCTGTCCTCATAGGGCCTGTGCTCAATTCCCCAGGTTGTTTCATCTTTGTTGCCCTCCTCTGAACCTGTCCTAATCTGTTGATGCCCTTCTGGATGTGCAAATGATGCATCCAGTTTAATAAAAGGTGGCTCTTTGGTACTCCAATAATACCATTGTCTTTTTGCTTAGTCTATGGGTCTAAAAGCAATTCTATGTTTTTGAAAAAACTCTGGCAAGCTCCCCTCTCTCTCTATTTAAAAAAGTTTCTGTCTCCATCTTTCTTCTCTGTATCCCCGGGGAATTATTGCATTCTCTAGTGGTGCAGAGCAGTAAAGCAGCAGTTTCTGCAGCTGAAACTCTCCCCACGGCCTGAGTTCGATCCCAGCGGAAGCTGGTTTCAGGCAGCTGGCTCAGGTTGACTCAGCCTTCCATCCTCCTGAGGTCGGTAAAATGAGTACCCAGTTAGCTGGGGGAAAGGTAATCATGGCCGGGGAAGGCAACGGCAAACCACCCCGCTATAAGGCCTGCCAAGAAAACGTCAGCGAAACCTGGCGTCCCTCCAAGAGTCAGTAATGACTCAGTGCTTGCACGAGAGGTTCCTTTCCTTTCCTTTCCTTTCCTTTCTTTTCCTGGTCCTTAATGCAATTACTGCCATCAAAATGCTGGGACCCCTGATGATCCAGCCTGAACTGTCCGCTCTCCAGCTTGAGTTCCAAGCACCACCGTTCCCCCAAGATCAGCGAACGGGAAAATAAGGGAGCTATAAAGAGATCCTTTGCCTCTCCCCTGTGAGGGAACCGCTCTTTCTTTGCACTTCCCTCTGAGGGTGTCGATTTCAAGAGGGGGGGGGGAATTATGCAGGATACAAACTGGAAGACAGTAATGAAACATTGTCTTGAAATGAGCTCCGCCTAGGTAATGAACCATTGTCTGTGTGAAAATCTCACAGGCATCTCGGGTGCCTTATTGTCTCCATAACAGCTGTGGGAATGGAGGCACCGTTCAAATGCAAAATGGAAGAGACGAACAAAAACACTTGCTCTTTTTTTCCCTGCCTGCCCTTCAGACTTTGTTTCTTTCTTCCGATGCAAAGTGCTGCTGGAAAGTTTCCTAACCTAAACTGCCTGATCACCATAGAATCATAGAATAGGAGAGTTGGAAGGGGCCTATAAGGCCATCAAGTCCAACCCCCTGCTCAATGCAGGAATCCACCTTATCTGGGTTCAATGACATTTGTTATCACCTGCTGCCTGAAGGCTGGGACGTGTCGGCCACCCTGAGGCCTCTTCCTAGCCTTAATGAATGTTCATGCCTGATGAAATCCCTCATTTGTTTCTTTGGAGTATGACAAACCCCAAATCCAGTTTGAACATGGCTTTATTGCCAGGTAACTATGCATAGGATTGCTAAAGTGTGACCCTATGTGGTTTTATCCTGGTTGTGCTTTTTATATTGTATTTTGTATTTGTGTTGGTTGTTTTGTTGTGCTTTTCATGGTTTTAATTTTTGTGAGCGCTTCAGCTATTGGGTGGTATAAAAGTAAAATAAAATAAATAAATAAATTGACACAAGAGCCAGTGCGTGTAATCCCTTGGAACTTGTATTGAAATTCTCATGTCTCCCCTCCAATTCCTCAGATGTCTCACCTGAAGGAGACCCCCCCAGCCCCAAACAGGGGTGTATCAGAAATTCACTTAAGTTCATTTTTTTATCAGGATTTATTCATTTTTACATTTTCTGGGCCAAGTACAGAGTCAGGTGCAAGTCTGCACCTTCCCGAGGTTTCAATGTGATTCACGGACACGGACACGGACACGGACACACACACACACTCACACACTTCCACTGCAAAAAATGCTGATGTAATTTTGAAAAAAAAATACACACAAATATCCTCAATGGGGGAAGGATGTGTACATTTCAAAGATGTACACAATGGATGTGTCCACCTGGAAAAATGCATGAAAATATGAACAGATTTTCATGCCAGAGAAAGAGAAAGAAAAACCCTCCCAATCTGATACAGACTTGAATCGGAATAAGCTTTGAGGTAGAATTTGGAAAAGTTTGATGAGGTTGAATTATGCTGATTCACACATTCTTAGCCCTAAGTTTACTTTCAGTTCCACTTCAGGTATGAATCCACCCCACCCTCCCCACATGCCTGCTCTGTCAAAGTGTGCATGTCCAAAGGGTTTTCGCCAGTGGCTGGGAGGTAAATTTTGAAGCTCATCATCCCAGTGTGTGTATACACCCCACGCCAAGGTGTCGCAAGATACCCAGTTTAATAGGGTCATAGTTACCTGGCAATAAGCACCTTTGAACTCACTGGTGTTTACTTTTGACTGCATAGGTTCAACTTGCAAAATACATTGAACCTCAACAACAATTCTTCATCCAGAAAAAAGGTGCATTCAGGCAACTATATCATTTCGAAATGCTCCATTTCTCGCTCCCCCACTTCTCCTTAAAAATCTGTGACTGGATTCTAACACCAGCTTCTGGACTGATCCTACAATGTTCCTAATTCACCCTCAGGCAAAGCTGTGTTTAAGGTAATAAAGTGACCGTGCTCTTTTACAATGTACTCTCCTTCCATTTCTCTTGAACTTCCTTCACCGTGAAATATTTTGCTATACATAATACGTCTGCACCCTGTTCTCCGTTGCAAACAGGCTGCACTGATTATTACAATTATTATTATTATTTCCTGGTGGCCTCTGATTCTCCATGTGTGAAAATTCTCTGAAGGAAGTAGTAATTTGATACTCTTTCTGGTAATCGCAGCATTAGAGACTGCCTTTTCAAGTCACCAGTAACAAATTGGCATCTCGCTTGGCCGTTTACTCCTGCCACATTCCACGTTCCACTCAGGATTGCAGCTTGGCTATTAGAGAAGATCAGGATTTAAATAATCAACTCAGAACAAGACAGAGGAAAAAAAAGAGAGAGAGAGAAAGAGAGAGAGAGAGAGAGAGAGAGTCTCTCAAAATCACTCTCTCTTTATTATTCCCACTTGTCTCGAATTCTTTCAGGGAGACTGAAAGAACTGGGCATGTTTAGCCTGGAGAAGAGAAGGCTGAGGGGAGACAGGATAGCACTCTTCAAATACTTGAAAGGTTGTCACACAGAGGAGGGCCAGGATCTCTTCTTGATCCTCCCAGAGTGCAGGACACGGAATAACGGGCTCAAGTTAAAGGAAGCCAGATTCCAGCTGGACATCAGGAAAAACTTCCTGACTGTTAGAGCAGTACGGCAATGGAATCTGTTACCTCAGGAGGTTGTGGGCTCTCCCACACTAGAGGCCTTCAAGAGGCAGCTGGACAACCATCTGTCAGGGATGCTTTAGGGTGGATTCCTGCATTGAGCAGGGGGTTGGACTTGATGGCCTTGTAGGCCCCTTCCAACCCTGCTATTCTATGATTCTATGTTTCAATGTAGTCCCGTTGCACACACTTATTAATCAGTGTGACGGCTCATCGGATCTGTAGTATGAGTGGACAGCCATTTCCCACACTGTATGAACGTGGGATGTTGGGAAAGCATTTCCACCTAGGGACGTACAATAATTTTGTTCCGATTGCTTTTGGACCGTCATGGGTGCAAACATCAGCACGTCTGTTGAGAAATCCTTGCATATTCCTGAGCTTGCGTCCGCCTTCGAAAAACACTTACGTTAGATGGCGTACACTTGAAAAATGCACATTTGGGGGGGGGGGAAGTGAGTGCATTTGGGTGCACGCTTTTAAAACCAGTCAGCTATATTGCCACTTTTCCTGTTCGAACATCAAGGTCAAGAGAACTCTCCATCAGAAACAGAAATGAGCTGAACTGAGCTTCTCGGTGGAAATTGGATAACTGTGCTGAGATCAAGTTCTACATTTTTCTCCCTCCTCTGTCTCCGCCATGTGAGGCTAGCTTGCATGGGGCCCCGTTGTAGGTCCCAACATGTCCCTACAGGCATCCCCAGGCCCTTCCCCCATTTCCCCGACCACTGATTCTTCCCTGGATTCCTGGCTTTTGTGTGTTTTCCCCCATTCTGAAAAGCTGAAATGTCTCTGCTAAGGCTGAGCTATTAGAGTGAAGGATTTTAAGCTCAGACTTGCTGGAGTTCTGAATTTTGCCTCCACCCACTTTTCCTTTGGCTTTGCCCCATTTTGCCTTTAGCTCCACCCACCTCTGGAACTCAGGCGCTGAGTTGTTCTCCGAAACCGAATTCATCCTCAACTTGTGGTCAGGCTCGGAGGTCGACTGGTAGCTAGGCCACCAGGCAAGGAAACAGGGCAGTGGCCAGGTGCTAGGTGGAAACTTTCTCTTGCACACTTTCCCTCCAGACCAGGGGTGGGGAATGCCAGAGCAAAGCAACAGTGCTTGTGATAAGTCGTCTGAACCAGTAAAGGGTGATAAGACAAAAGGGATCAGAGGCCTTAGCTAGACCTACCTGTTACTCCGCGATGGAGGGGTGAAGATCTCGCGATGGTTTTATCGTGAGATCCCCCCTCTGTTTACATGCGGTGTGCGACGACCTCAGAGGGAGAGGTGTCGCAGCCGCCATTTTTTTTCTTAAAGAGCCAGCAGTGCACGAACGCTCATGCGCATAAGGTAAGTGTTTTTTAAAAATATATATTTTCCCCGCTCCCCCCACTGCACCCCCAATGGGCGTAGTGCTCCTACAAGTCGCAGTGCCCGGCCACATGTTCCACGGTCTCAGGCTCAGCCCGAGAAAGTGGAAAACCCAGGCCTAAAGTGGAGGGCAAGATCCCAGGCCAAGGGGGGGATCATCCCTCCCTTATCCCAGGATCCCCTGTGCATCATGTGGATGCACAGGGATGATCCTGGGGATCCCCCGGGATTTCGCCCCATCTGGCTATGGCCTTAGTTTCTCCCTTCATTCGTTTCTTCTTGTAACTACTCTTTGATGTACATTGCAATTCTCAGCCTGCCTGCCTTCCTTCTTCCTCATCAGTAGTAAGTGTTCCTTTATCTGAACAGTACAACCATAATGGCTGTACTCTACCTTTAATTCAAGGACTATTTGCTTTTTCCCCAGGAGCTATTAACTCCCAAAAGAATGCTGTTTGCTTTTGAAGTAACAGTGTGTGTGTATGTTTCTTTCTCTCGCATTTGCACTCCACTAATTACATGCTGAAACAACACAGCAGTAATTTAACAAAGCAATATAACTCTTAACAGGAAAGACATATCATAGAATCATAGAATAGCAGACTTGGAAGGGGCCTACAAGGCCATCGAGTCCAACCCCCTGCTCACTGCAGGAATCCACCCTAAAGCATTCCTGACAGATGGTTGTCCAGCTGCCTCTTGAAGGTCTCTAGTGTGGGAGAGACCACCACCTCCCTAGGTAACTGATTCCATTGTCATACTCTAATAGTCGAAGTTTTTCCTGATGTCCAACTGGAATCTGGCTTCCTTTAGACCACATGCAGCTCTTTCTGCTCAGGATTCACCCAGTCTGCACATTCCCAACTGAACATGGACTCAGACACAAACTGTGTTTGACATCCATCCATTTCTGAGCCTGCAATTTGATTAGTGGACCAAAAAAATGGCATTTGGAAGCATGTGTCCATTTGAAAAATGGGTATGAAAAGATTGTACTTTAGGGAAAAAAATGCACAATTTATTTATTTATTCATTTATTCATTCATTTCATTTCATTTTTATGCACCCAATAGCTGAAGCTTTCTGGGCAGTTCACAAAAATCAAAACTATATGGTACAGCATGAAATATAAAATATGGAAGCTTAAAACCACAATATAGAAATACAAATAATAAAGCTTTGATGTTTAGCCTGGAGAAGATAAGACTGAGGGGAGACATAATAGCACTCTTCAAAGACTTGAAAGGTTGTCACACAGAGGAAGGTCAGGATCTCTTCTCAATCATCTCAAAGTGCAGGCCATGGAATCATGGGTTCAAGTTCGAGGAAGCCAGATTCCGGCTGGACATCAGGAAAAACTTCTGGACTGTAAAGGCAGTACGACAATGGAACCCATGACCTAGGAAGGTGGTGGGCTCTCCCATACCAGAGGCCTTCAAGATGCAGCAGGACAGCCATCCGTCAGGGATGCTTTAAGGCTGATTTCTATATTGAGCAGTGGGTTGGTCTGGATGGCCTTATAGGCCTCTTCCAAGTCTACTATTTTATAATTATATGATTCTATGAAAGCTGAGCAGCAGTGCAGAGATTTAAAATACAGATTTAAAACAGCAGAGCTAAAAGACTAGGATGCTAAAATGGTAAAATGCTGGGAATATAAAAGGGTCTTCACCTGGCACCAAAAGGAATACAACTTAGGTTCCAGTTGAGCCTCTCTAGGGAGCTCATTCCACAGCTTTGGTACCACAGCAGAAGAGGCCCTCTTTCTGGTAGCCACAGGTATGCTTAATCATCGGGAGAAGAATGTGTACCTTTCATTTCAAAGATGCACACAACTAATGTGTCCATTTAAAAAAATGCAGAGATTGCCATACCAAAAGGAAACCCAAACCAAACAAAGGTCACAAAGTGATACAGACTCGTGTCACAGTACGCATCAAGATGGAATTCGGAGACCTTCAGCTGCCTTGATTTCTGCTGATTTGGACATCCATACTTAGAATGGAAAATGAATTGCGTGGGAAGAATGCGGCAGAGTCTTGCTATTTACTGTTTTACTCTGTACAGCACCATGTACATTGATGGTGCTATATAAATAAATAAATAATAATAATAATAATAAGAAGAAGAAGAAGAAGAAGAAACTTGATTTGTCCACTCTAGGCCTCCACAGTGGCTACAGAGGCTTAGAACTGACAAATTTAGCTTGCCCCCCATGCAAGCACCTTTGGGTCCAAGGTGGTGGTGGTGGAATTAGCTCCCGGATCACCTGAAGTTGCCCACGCTTGCTCTAGACTTAAGATGATTGGAACACATTTGATGTACTGAATATGTGGATCAGATTTCATTTCAGTGTAGGTGTGAAGATAATTTCCAGGAGAAACATGGGACCGTTTAAGCCTGCCTGCATGCATAGACCTATCCAGAGGACATGCTCTTTGGAATGCAAACAGTCACCATTTTCAGAGTAATACTTCAGTCCACACAGCAATTTATTAGCAGCCCCATCAGTCTAAAGTGGTCTCTTTAGCACGTCGTCTGGTGTCTTGGCAAGAACAAATATGGGTGACATTTCAAAGGCAGAGTTAAAACTTCACTTTCTATTATGGCACAGCAAACAGACCGAGTATGAAATGTAACCCCAGGGAGCAACGGGACGCCAGGCTTAAAAATGAATGTCACGTCTCACCTAGAGCTGCAGGGAGACCATGTTTGTACATACTTTACACGTCTGTTGAGCACCCTCATCTGCCACCTTTTATTTATTTATTTATTTATTTATTTATTTATTACATTTCTATACCGCCCAATAGCCGAAGCTCTCTGGGCGGTTCACAAAAATTAAAACCAACAAGTTAAAAGCACAATTACAAAATACAGTATAAAAAGCACAACCAGGATAAAACCACACAACAAAATTGATATAAGATTAAAATACAGAGTTAGAACAGTAAAATTTAAATTTAAGTTAAAAATAAGTGTTAAAATATTGAGAGAATAAAAAGGTCACTTGGAAGAGAAAATCGTGGGAGAGGAAACAGCACAAAACATGGGAGGAAAAATAAAAGCAGAACAAAACAGGCACACAACAACTGAACTCTGGAGCTGATCTGGAAGGAGGGACAAAAAATGCTTGTTGAGTGTGGAAGTTGGAGACAGACTTCAGTTAGGATGCAATCCTATGTGTGTTTAGAGAGAAGACATCCTAGAACTCCCAGTATTTCCAGTCCACTATGCTTTTTGGGGTACGCTAGGAGTTTAGGACTTTTTCCTACCAGACTAAAGTTTATCTAGCAGCCCAGCCTTCTGTTTTCATGGTGGCTGGCTAGCGGCCCCAATGGTAGGGTGACCCTATGGAAAGGAGGACCAGGCTCCTGTATCTTTAACAGTTGCGTAGAAAAGGGAATTCCAGCAGGTGTCACTTGTATTAGGGGTGTGCACAGACCCCCCCTCCGCTTCCCTTCCAGATCTGCGATTTGTGGATCAGTCCGCTTCGCTCCGCCCCTGCTCCGCCCATGCCCGCTCCGCTCCGCTGCGGAGCTCCAAATCGGAGCTCCGTTTCCCAGCCCCATAGGCTTGCATTAAGCTAAAAAAGTGTACAACTTTTTTTCTGTGAAAGTTAGAAACCTCATGTTTGGCACCATGACACCTCATGGAGGTATACACACGCATGCCAAGACTCAAGGCAATCCCATCATCCCCTGAATTTTGGGGAATTTATGAAAATCCAACACCCTATTCACACCCCTTTCGATAGCTCCGTCAATTTGCACGTTAAAAACCTCAAACTCGCCACCGTGATAGCTTATCCAGGGATACACACGCACGCCAAGACTCAAGGCAGTCCCATCTGGATCCCAATCTGGATTCCGTCCTTTGCATTCCACTGAAACAGCCCTTACTAAGATTACCAATGATCTTCTTACTGCCAAGTCTAAAGGCCTTTATTCCGTTCTTATTCTCCTTGATCTAACTGCAGCCTTTGACACGGTTGATCATGATCTTCTCTTAGATTCCCTTCATGATCTTGGACTTTGTGGCTCTGTCTATAACTGGTTTGCCTCCTATCTAGCGGGTCGCTCTTTCAGCGTGTTGGCTAATGGCAGCTCGTCTTCTTCTTTTCCCCTTTCAGTAGGGGTTCCGCAAGGCTCGGTGCTTGGCCCGTTGTTGTTTTCTTTATACGTGTTGCCCTTGGGTAATCTCATTCAATCTCATGGCCTCCAATATCACCTGTATGCCGATGATACACAATTATATCTTTCATCTCCGGAACTTTCTCCTGATGTTCACGATCGTATCTCAGCATATCTTTCAGATATCTCAGCTTGGCTGCTTCATCGTCGTTTGAAACTTAATATGGCAAAGACTGAATTGCTTGTTTTTCATCCTAAACCTTCTCCTCACCTCTCATTCTCTCTTACTGTCAATGATGTCACGCTTACTCCAGTCAAGGAAGCTTGTAGTCTTGGCTTTATATTTGATTCCTCGCTCTCCTTTATTCCTCATATTGAGGCAGTAGCTAAATCCTGTCGTTTTTTCCTGTATAATATTGCCAGGATTCAATCATTTTTGTCTGTCTCTTCTGCCAAGACGCTTGTTCATGCACTGGTTATTTCTCGGTTGGACTACTGCAACCTTCTTCTCTCTGGCCTTCCTTCTTCTCACATCAGTCCGTTGGTTTCTGTTCACCACTCTGCCCCGAAGATCATCTTCTTGGCTCGCCGCTCTGACCATGTTACTCCACTTCTGAAATCTCTTCATTGGCTTCCAATTCACTTCAGAATCCAATATAAACTTCTCCTGTTGACCTTCAAAGCTTTTCACGGCCTAGCTCCTTCCTATCTCTCCTCTCTCATCTCACACTATTCCCCCGCTCGTGCTCTTCGCTCCTCTAATGCCATGTTTCTCGCCTGCCCAAGGGTCTCTACTTCCCTTGCTCGGCTTCGTCCATTTTCTTCTGCTGCCCCTTACGCCTGGAACGCTCTTCCAGAACATTTGAGAACTACAAGTTCAATCGCAGCTTTTAAAGCTCAGCTAAAAACTTTTCTTTTTCCTAAAGCTTTTAAAACTTGATGTTGTTCGGACTTTATACTGTTAGTTTTACCCTACCCTGTGCCTGTTTACCCTACCTGTGCCTGTTTGCATTCTCTTCACCTCCTTATTGTTCTACTATGATTTTATTAGATTGTAAGCCTATGCGGCAGAGTCTTGCTATTTACTGTTTTACTCTGTACAGCACCATGTACATTGATGGTTCTATATAAATAATAATAATAATAATAATAATAATAATAATAATAATAATAATAATCCCCTGATTTTGGGGGAATTTATGAAAATCCAACACCCCATTCACACCCCTTTCAATAGCTCCGTCAATTTGCATGTGAAAAACCTCAAACTCACCACCATGATAGCTTATCCAGGGATACACACGCACGCCAAGACTCAAGGCAGTCCCATCATCCCCTGATTTTGGGGGAATTTAGGAAAATCGGGCACCCCATGCACACCCCTTTCGATAGCTCCGTCAATTTGCACAATAAAAACCTCAAACTCACCACCATGAAAGCTTATCCAGGGGTGCACATGCTTGCCAAGACTCAAGGCAGTCCCATCATCCCCTGATTTTTGGGGAATTTATGAAAATCCAACACCCCATTCACATCCCTTTTGATAGCTCCATCAATTTGCACGTTAGAAACCTCAAACTCGCCACCATGATAGCTTATCCAGGGATACACACGCATGCCCAGACTGAAGGCAGTCCCATCATCCCCTGATTTTTGGCGGGGCTTAAACCTGCAGACATCTCAATGGGGCCATTTCAAAGGAAATCCCAACATGCCATGAATTGGGGAGTAGAGATAAACCTATGAATCTTCTTCCGCACTTGAAAAATGGATTTGGAACTTCCAAAACTCCAAGTGAGCGCAGGAAGGACTTCTCCCCAGAGTCAAAGCCAGACACACACAACATCCCTGCGAGGCAGGCAGGGGAGGAGAGAGGGAAGGCAGGCAGGCAGCAGACATTTCTGGGGGCATAAGGAAGTGAGCCAAGGATAAGCCAGTAATGCATATAAAATGGAATAAATAAATAAATAAATAAATAAACAAAGGAGGGGTGGAATTAAAGGCAGCAGTGTTGCTGAATAAACAACAAGAAGAACTTTTTAAAAAAGGCTATATCTGTCTTTTACCAGCAATAGGGGGACGTGCCCAGGGGAGGGGGAAGCAGATGCCAATTTGACTGGTGACCAGTCTTTTAAGAAGCAACGCTGTCAGTTCAACTCATGAAAGCCATTGCTCCACCACGAGAGCTCTGAGGAGTAGAACTCTCACTTCAACTCATGATAGGCATTGCTCCACCGGGTTACTCTCTTTGGAGGGCTCTGATGGCCCTCCAAGTACAGGAGAGAGTGGGGGCATGTCCACATGGGATGCCCTAGGGGAGCTCATCCCCTTGCACCACATCTTTTCAGTTGTTTCCCAAAGTTAGGGTGGGTAGCACTGCTGTGTGTTTCCTATCTGTTAGTATGATTTCAGGTTGTGTTAGTGCATTTGGTGGAGCTACTGTTTTAAAAAAAACACTGGGAAAACTCCGTTCAGAGTAGAAAGAGAAGTTTCCCAGAATCCCAAGATACCCATTTTGCCTATCCCCTCCTCCAACTTTGGGATCATGTGATCATGACCGGGAGTTGACTCTGCCCCTCAGCCCTTCGGAAAAGGTATTTTCCCCGCTGGTTTTTTTAAAAATTCTAGCACATGAACCGCAGGACGCAGAGAGCTGAGAGTAGTCTCAAAATGACCCCCATCCACGACTCTCCAAGCACAAGAATTTTCAGAATGATAGCTTCCAGAACAACACAGTTATCCCCCTTTCTTTTCCGCAATGCAATCCTATGGGCGAAATGTTTCAAGATGGTGATCGGATCGGACCGCGGAAACTGGAGCGCTCCGAAAATGGCTGCTTCTCTTCGCCTTGCTTCTAGGGGTCCGCGGTCCGCTTCTACTCTGCCTCTGGGCAAGGCAGAGCTGGCCAATTCGCTCCTGCTTCTACGCTTCTAATCAGAGCGGAGCACATGCCTAATTTGTATGCATGCAGCACCTGGGGAAATTCCCTCCTCATTCACAACAGTTCACACTGCAGGAACCCTGCCCTCTTTTGTATCTGTTCAGTCTGGTATAGCTAGTGTCATGCTATACTAGACGGAATTGTATGCTATATGCATACAAAGGGCACCTGCTGAAATTCTCTTTTCTACACAACTGTTAAAGATACGGGAGCCCTGTCCTCCTTTCCATAGCGCCCCCCTACCCAATGGGAACCCTACAAGCAGGATAAAGTACAATAGCACCCTTTCACTCATGTTCCACAGCAACTTGTTTTGAGAGGGAGAAATTTGTTCAGTTCAGAAAATTTTGCAAAGTTAACATTTAACACATATGATAACCGAATTTTGCATTTCCCTGAATTTTGCAATGAAGTTCTCTAATTCCACCCCCTCCCCAGTGTGTACAAAATTAGTATATTAAGGGAAATAACATTAAAATGAACTATTTTAGGGAAATCACTTGCAAAATGTGCATATTAGGCAAAAATGCAAACAAAAATGTTTTTGTGAGTTGAAATGTACAGAGAAATGCTTATGATTTTTCATGGGGTTATTGTTTTATTTATTTATATTTAATTCTCAGTGTTTCGGATAAACTGAATTTGGGACTGGAGAAATTCTCAAAATTTGCAATTGAATCTGAGAAACACCATCCCTGTTGAGAGGCACACTGGCCTGATCCAGGTTGCATTTAGTCATGATTAGTAGCCATAGGTAGCTTTGTCCTCCAGGAATTTGCGTATCCCCCTTGGAAAGCTATCCAAGTTGGTGGCCATCACTACATCTTGTGGAAGTGAATCCCATAGTTGCAACATGTGCTGCGTGAAGAAGTCCTTTGTTTTGTCTGTCCTGAATTCACCATATGGGATGACCCCATTGGGTTCTAGTATTTTTGGAGAGGGAGAAATATGTCTCCCTATCGATTTTCTCCACACCATGCTTACTTAATATACTTCTTCCATGCCCCCCTTTTCCTAAGCTGAAGAGCCCCAGACATTGGAACCTTCCCTCATATCGGAGTTGCCTACCCCTATGATCATTTTGATTTCTATTTTCTGCATATTTTCCAGCTTTTTAAGGTACAGTGTCCAGATTTCAAAGTGATCTTGATAGGCTGGAGTGCTGGGCTGAAAACAAGAGAATGAAATTTAATAGGGATAAATGCCAAGTTCTACATCCAGGAAATAGAAACCAAATGCACAGTTACAAGATGGGGGATACTTGGCTCAGCAATACTACAAAGGGAGTATTGGACATCAGGAAAAACTTCCTGACTGTTAGAGCAGTATGACAATGGAATCAGTTACCTAGGGAGGTTGTGGGCTCTCCCACACTAGAGGCATTCAAGATGTAGCTGGACAACCATCTGTCGGGTATGCTTTAGGGAGGATTCCTGCCTTGAGCAGGGGGTTGGACTTGATGACCTTATAGGACCCTTCCAACTCTACTACTCTATGATTCTATGATTTGTACCCAGCATTGCAAATTGTTTTCAAATAGGGTTAGACAAATGGATGGAGGAATCATAGAATCATAGAATCAAAGAAGGCTTTGAATGGCTGCTAGTCCTCATGGCTATGTGCTTCCTCCAGGATCAGAGGCAGTAAGCTTATGTACATCAGTTGCTGGGGAACATGGGTGGGAGGGTGCTGTTGCACTCCCGTCCTGCTTATGGGCCCCTGTTCAACAGCTGGTTGGCCACTGTGTGAACAGTGTGCTGGACTCGATGGATCCTTGTTCTAATTCAGCATCAGGGATCTTCTGATGTTCTCACAAGCTCTCACAAGACACAGAAAGCTCTTAGGAGTGCTTCACCAACCTCAAAGGGGAAAGAGTGATGCGCGGCTACACCGACTCTGTCCCCTGATAGGGGTTTCTCACCATTCTTCATAGGTGGGCTGACTGTGTATACCAGGTTACCTGGGATAAAATCTCACTGAACTCAGTGGACTGACTTCTGAGTCAACATGTATAGGATTGTACTGGAAGTGAGCAAAATGGAATAAGTTGTCTAGGATGACATAAATTAATATAAATATTGAGTTGGAGCAAAGGATGTAGAATATGTTCATTTTGCAGATGTTGGCTTAATTGGGAATAGTCGCTCTCGGTAGCAGTCAAGGATACGTATGGGTGAGAAAGGCGTTAATTAAGTTCACAAATCCAGACCCCCACAAGCCAATGCTCTAGTCAAGAAATTCACACTTTCCCGAGCTTGGTGATGCAGTTTGTCAGAGGAAAAAAATATGCATCTTATTGAAAAAGTATGCAGGAAATGCATATATTAATGGAAAGCATCCAGAAAACTGAAGTAGATCAATGGAAGTACTCAGAGAAAAAATGCAACATTAGAAAAGTTGTGCCCCCTAACACAGAAAAGCATGAATTTCTGCAAGTGCTTTAAAATATGAAACAAAGAAACCTAAAACCTGAGATTCTGACTATCTCTGGCCAGCGGAGGCTGGTGGCTCTGATGTCAGTGGGGCGAGTCTGCTCTGGGTTTCGACCAAAACCAGTCAGAATGCCAAAAGAGCTGTCCACACCATGGAGAGCTCCTTTGGCGTTCTGACTGAAACGTGGAGTGGACTCACTGCCCCACTGACATCAGACCCATCATCCTCCAGTGCAAAGGGCGCTGTTGAATGTGACACCACCACAAATGGAAATCTTGTTGCACAGCATTGACAATGTCTACAGCAATGCCAAGGGTGCTCCTATACATTTCTGCCATGTATCCCCTCCATCAATATTTCCCCCTTTCTAAACCAAAACACCCACTTCTTTTCACACTGCAGGTTTTACTGAGATGACAGAAGACAGTTTGGCCTGAGCATCTCAGAATGAATGGTTCAGAAGCTGCAGCTAATGCAGAATGCAGCCGCTTGGCCTCTTAGTAAGACACCCAGCAATGGTCACATAATACCTGTGTTAAGAGAACTGCACTGGCTGCCTGTTAGCTACTGAGGCTTGTTTAAGGTTATGCTATTTCCATACCAAACCCTAAACAATTTGGAAGCAGGGTATTTAAGCTGCCCACTTCCTCCTATATATGGCCAGTCAACCTTTAAAATCTTCAGAGGAGGCTTTTCTGGTCCTTCTGCGACCAAGAGAATGTTGCCACACTATAGCTAGAAGCTGGAGGAGCTTCTTGGCAGTTCAGGAAGCAGAAAATATTGTAGAATCATAGAATCATAGAATAGCAGAGTTGGAAGGGGCCTACAAGGCCATCGAGTCCAACCCCCTGCTCAATGCAGGAATCCACCCTAAAGCATCCCCGACAGATGCTTGTCCAGCTGCCTCTTGAAGGCCTCTAGTGTGGGAGAGACCACAACCTCCCTAGGTAACTGATTCCATTGTCATACTGCTCTAACAGTCAGGAAGTTTTTCCTGATGTCCAGCTGGAATCTGGCTTCCTTTAACTTGAGCCCGTTATTCCGTGTCCTGCACTCTGGGCGGATCGAGAAGAGATCCTGGCCCTCCTGTGTGTGTCAACCTTTTAAGTATTGGAAGAGTGCTATCATGTCTCCCCTCAATCTTCTCTTCCCCAGGCTAAACATGCCCAGTTCTTTCAGTCTCTCTTCACAGGGCTTTGTTTCCAGACCCCTGATCATCCTTGACATGGCCAAACAGAATTTTCAGCTAAGGTTAGGAAATGTCTAGACCATAATGTCAGAAATGCCACTTTTCTTTTTTAAAATTCACATTTCAGTGGCAATGCTCTTTGCGGGATAACATGAAGAACTGTTTCCACCTGTAACGTCTCCTAAAGCAGGGCAACAATTGGGCAAGCAGCCAAAAACCTCTCACAGTGACTCAGTGACCTTGCTGGAAGACTTCAATTAGCACATGTTAATCGCTTATTTCTAAAGCAGATGAATATTTTGCCGCCAGAATCCAAACACTCGTACGCGCCATAAATTTCTGCAGTTTGCTTTTCCCTGACAGACGGATTCAGATATAAATAAATTAGCTAATGAATTAAATGACTCATTTATACAAATCTGGCCACAGTCAGCAAGTGGCATCTAGAAAGTAATTGATTAAAAGAAAATAACAGTAAACCAAACCATTGTCCAACTAAAACCAGAAAATAGTCTTTAAAACAATAAATATAAATATAATAAAAAGCCCCATTACAAACTTCTTGAGCGCATTTGTATTGCACATTTCTCAAATGCACGGATTCTGTTGAACCACGTTTGGGGTGGGGTGGGATTGGCAAATCAAATTGCAAGCTTGGAAATATTTGGACTTTGGCTGCAGGATTGTATCCATGTTTGGTCCAGGAGGTGCAAACTGAGTAAATATGAACAAAAGTGAACTGAAACCAATATCACATACATCCTTAGTTCAGACAGGGATTTCCCCCAGCCCTAAGTGGAGATATCTTTAAGTGGACCTTAAGTGGACCAAGATATCTCTTCTACAATAGAATCATAGAATCATAGAATAGCAGAGTTGGAAGGGGCCTACAAGGCCATCGAGGCCAACCCCCTGCTCAATGCAGGAATCCACCCTAAAGCATCCCTGACAGGTGGTTGTCCAGCTGCCTCTTGAAGGCCTCTAGTGTGGGAGAGCCCACAACCTCACCAGGCAACTGATTCCATTGTTGTACTGCTCTAACA
Source organism: Elgaria multicarinata webbii (assembly GCF_023053635.1). Classification (NCBI taxonomy): domain Eukaryota; kingdom Metazoa; phylum Chordata; class Lepidosauria; order Squamata; family Anguidae; genus Elgaria; species Elgaria multicarinata. The sequence continues at coordinate 3,054,178 of NC_086190.1, forward strand.
GTCAGGAAGTTTTTCCTGATGTTCAGCTGGAATCTGGCTTCCCGTAACTTGAGCCCGTTATTCCGTGTCCTGCACTCTGGGAGGATCGAGAAGAGATCCTGGCCCTCCTCTGTGTGACAACCTTTTAAGCATTTGAAGAGTGCTCTCATGTCTCCCCTCCATCTTCTCTTCTCCAGGCTAAACATGCCCAGTTCTTTCAGTCTCTCTTCATAGGGCTTTGTTTCCACTGAACTACAGTCTTTCCCTAAACAATAGGTTGTTTATTGAGCACTGATGGCCCCACCCATAGCTGTTTGAGTACCATAGTTGGTCACAAGGCATACAATGTACATGGTAGCTGCCAACATCTTCTCAGGTAGCGTCTCAATCAGAAGTTTTGAAGGACAGCCCTTTGACTGTCCATGACACAATCCCTTCCAAAGTGGTGTCTTTGCCGAACTGCCAGTGACGTCCTCTGTTCTGTTACTTTTGTTCTCTGCATCATGAGTAGGACCTGATGATAAGCAAAAAGTTCAAGCCTCTCATCATGCACTTCTCAGTGTAGCAATTCGCCACTCTCTGATTGCATGGCAGGGGAAAATGTATTCATCCAACATTCATAGTCTTTTCACTTCAATTTCCTTTCGCAAGGCTGGAAATTCATCCTTAAGAAGTTATCAAGCATTGTTGAGAGGGCTTTTTTTCTTGTTGTCCCCAAACTTGTCTGAGGATGATGTGTAGAACGTGATTCTGTCCCCAGCCTTGTTCCTTTAAGTGGAAACTGTGTCGGCAGCTCTTCCAGATGCTCTCTTTAATAATGTCTTTCCTTCCATTTTATTATTATTTAAAGGGTGTATGAAAAAAATCATTGTATCCCAAGCATATTTTATGGGTCTATTAATTTACTGGGCTGCTATGGCTGAGCTGTCTGGTTGTGTGGCAACTGGATCTGGGAAGACGTCTGTTTCTAACTTGCTCAAGGAACTGAAACTGGTGTTGCTGAAGAAATGTATATGTGGTTGTAGACATTAGGAAAATGCACATTGAAGGTAGGTAGGAATGAGAAATTATTTTCAGTTCATTTTTTGCTCAGGATTTGCTCAGTTCACACCTTCCAGGCACAATCTGTGGTCATGCAATGTGGTTCACAAACCTTAACACCACCGCCGACCAACAGCATGTGTATCTCTGAAAAATATGCATGAAACAAATGTGTGTTTTTGAAAAACAAATGTGCACGAAGATGTGTTAATTAATAGGAGATTGATTTCAAAGATGGGCACAATTGATGCCTGCATTTGGGAAAACAGACACAGAAATACGTGTGGATTTTCATGGGAAAGGAGGAAAACAGAGCTCCCAGTCTGGTACACACTCAAGGTAGAATGAGCTTTGAGCTGGAATTTGGAGAAATTTGGTGAACTTGAATATTGATGATTTGCACATCCATAATTGATGGAACCTTGTGGGAAGTGGACAAAATCCAGGATGCGGTCAGAGCACTTGGTGTGGAAGCCATTGTGACGCCATATTGGTCCAGAAAGTGTAGCACTGAAGAATTGCTTTGCACAAAACATAGTGTATTTACCAAGGCCCATATATCCAATCCCTGTATCTCGATGGGGGTGCTAGTTCTTCTGGTTGCAGCCACTGCCTCTTCATCCACCCAGGCCAAGTGAACGAGCAGTGACAAGTTGAAGCATAAGGAATGACAGTGTCATGATTCCAAGCTCTCTCATCAAGATGTGAGACCCCTTCCCTCCAACAGAGGCTGAGTTCCCAGGGGTGGGGTGGGGGGATGGTCTCTGGCATCCAGTCCAATAAGCTCCTGGGAAGATTCATCCTTGACTCCTGAAGAGTCTTGGAGAATCTCCTCCCCAGCTTCCTGCCTTGGCTGATCTTCTCCTTCTCCTTCTTCTCCTTCTCCTTCTCCTTCTCCTTCTCCGTCTCCGTCTCCTTCTCCTCCTTCTCCTCCTTCTCCTTCTCCTCCTCTCCCTCCCCTCCCCCTCCTCCTTCTCCTTCTCCAAATTCAACCCCTGAATTCCCTTTCCCCACACTAGGGAGAACACCTGATCCTGACAAACAGCCTCCGGCTGATGGTGTGGTTTGGGCCCAGAGGGAGGGTCACAATAGCAATGATGGAGAGGTGGACACACTCAAGGAGGCACTTTGCCCAAAGCCTCACCTCCCCAAAACCTGGAGTCTGGACTGTCAACTTACTAGCTGAGCCAGGCTACATGTTATCTGGAAACTAGGTCCGAATACATTATTTCTTCTCTCCTCTACATTTCAACTAAGATGCTGGGAACTGCCACATGGCTGTCATAGCCCTAGAGATACTGCTTTGGGGTGGGAAGGGAAGCAGTTGCCAAAGGTTGTTTCAAAGGAACCTAGGGGTTTCTCACAAATTGACCAAGGGTTCTTCAATGCAATGATAACAATAGCAGTCAAATGTCCTTGTATGGCAACCTCTTCTCTACCAATGTTCTCCACCATTTTGGGGAGTGATGTAAGCTATTTTCCTCCCACGCAAGGATGCTAGGATGGGGTATTGTGGAGGATACAAGGGGCAGTGGCAGTAAACAAACAACCCCCCCCAGGGTAATAGAAAGAAGCTACCGCAACTTCCAATGGTGAAGTTCCAAGGAACTGTAAGAGAATTTCAACTCCCCTTAAATAAATTTGGCAAAATCCCACCTGCCCAATTCTCTGCTCACATATATGGCGGAGAGGCATAAATGGGCACTGTCGGAGTGGGGAGGAGGTGTGTATTCAGAATGACACCTGATGATTTCCAGAGGGAGAAGTTAGCTTATTGAAGCTAGGAATGTATGATGTATGTCCCATCCTCCGATTGGAGTCCACCAGGGGAAGAGCCTTCAGCGTGGTGGCCCCCCTCCTGTGGAATTCCCTGCCTCTGGAGGCCAGGCAGGCTCCAACTTTGTACTTCTTTTGGTGCCTCCTGAAAATGTCATTATTCCAGGAAGTCTTTCCTTAATGTCCAGCCAGGAGTCACTACATTTGCTTCTTTTAAGATCTGTTTTAAGTGTTTTGTTCTGTTTTTATTTTCATTTTATCTTGTACACCACTCTGAAATTTTCAATGGGGAGCAGTATATAAATATTGTAAATAATAATAATAATAATAATAATAATAATAATAATAATAATAATAATTTCAGTTTGCTTTTCATCAGGATTTAACCAGTTTGCAGCTTCTTGGCTGAAAGTAGAATCGGTTTCAATCTACAGTTGAAGTCTGTACATTTCTGAGGGCACAGTGTAACTCACAGACACACACACACACACACACACACACACACACACTTGTTTGACAGCACACCTACATTTGGAAACCGCTCATGAAAAAAATGGTGTACTTTTGATAAATGTGCACAAATAAGCTTTAATCAATGGGAGAATAATGCGTACATTTCAAAGATGCATATAATTGATGTGTACATTTGGAAAAAAATACACGGAATACATGTGGTGGGGAGACAAAAATTGTAATCTGACATGGATTCGAGCAGGAACTTGCTTTGAAATGGAATTTGCAGAATTTCGGTCAGTTCAAGTTTTGCTGATTTGTACATCCCTAAGAAAACTAATCAACTTATTCCAGCTGGGCGGGGGGGTATGTATACAATCTTCCACTCATTGATAGAATTGGATTTGGTTTTAGGAATGTGCATTATTCCCCCAAATAATAACAATAACAATAATAATGTCTGCAAATCCACAGAATCCATATGACTGGGTGGGGGGGAACAGGTTAGATTAAAATATCTCTGACTTAATTTGAACCCATTGCAGTTTTCTTTGACATTCCTAATTCTGGCATAATGTTTTGGACTATACCCCACTTTATTAGATGCCTGAAATATTATGGAGAGTTTTACATATGGTACATAAATGCATTTTCTGCAATTATTTTCCTTTTGATCTCACTATTTACCATACTTCTCTCCAACATCTGTATATGCATTTGGAACTCTCCATAATATTCTGTGCATTTGATGGTGGGCTGTAGTCCACGAAAGCTTATGCCAGAATAAATGTGTTGTTCTCAGAGATGCCACAAAAAACCCTCCATTGGTTTTGCAATTAGTATTGGTTTCCTGGCTTGAGTGGATGTGGTACAGGGGATGTTGACCTCTCTTTAGGCCCTGAAACCCTCATGAACTCCAAGGATGACCAGCTGATGGTGCTGGGTGACATAAAGCTGTTGCCCGTACTTCCATGATTCAGCCCGTACTTCCATGATTCCATGATTAAAGCTCAGCTAAAAACTTTTCTTTTTCCTAAAGCTTTTAAAACTTGATTTTGTTCTGACTTTATACTGTTAGTTTTTCCCTACCCAGTGCCTGTTTACCCTACCCTGTGCCTGTTTGCTTTCTCTTCCCCTCCTTATTGTTTTATTATGGTTTTATTAGAATGTAAGCCTATGTGGCAGGGTCTCGCTATTTACTGTTTTACTCTGTACAGCACCATGTACATTGATGGTGCTATATAAATAAATAAATAAATAATAATAATAATAATAATAATAATAATAATAATAATAATAACCCTTGTCTTGAATCTTTGTATGCTTTTGTACCAGAGGCATGAAGGCAAACCTGGGTTTGCTGCTATGTAATGTGTGCAAACAACTTTCAGTTCTCCCCAAAACACTGTGGCTACCTGCCATCGCACAACACCAATAATAATAATAATAATAATAATAATAATAATAATTAACAATAATAATCCAGTTTTCATCAGAAGTTTGTATGAGAAACCGATTCCTCCCACCCCACCCCAAATAACATAATTAGGCCTGACTTGTAGTTCGAAGAAGGTTTGCAAAATTGGCCTGCATGCTGTTGGTCCTAGACTAATGGGGCTGAAAATTGTAATGGAAAATGCACATCTTCTCATCAAAGTAAATTGAAAAGCTTCTATGATTCTAAGAAAAGCAGAGCTCCTCCCATCTTAAAAAAAGGGAAAGGAACGGGGGTGAGGGTTCAAAAGCAAAGCACTGACTGATTAAGGAGAAGACACATGCCATTCCTTTGAGCTGATAGATAGGCTTTTGTTAAGCTTCAAAGTGGTTCAGAGCTATCTCAGAACTATGGCAATGCTATGACAGGGAGCATTTATCTCACTAAGGGAAGCACTGGATTCATAAGAACATAAGAAGTACCATGCTGGATCAGACCAAGGGTCCATCCAGCACTCTGTTCACAAAGTGGCAACCAGCCACCAGCCAGGGATGAACAAGCAGGACACGGTGCAACAGCACCCTCCCACCCATGTTCCCCAGCAACTGGTGCACACAGGCTTACTGCCTCAAATACTGGAGGTAGCACACAACCGTCAGGGCTAGTAGCCATTGGGACTCAAGGCAGTCCCATCATCCCCTGATTTTTGGGGAATTTATGAAAATCGGGCACCCCATTCACACCCCTTTCCATAGCTCCATCAATTTGCATGTTAAAAATCTCAAACTCACCACCATGAAAGCTTATCCAGGGGTGCACACGCTTGCCAAGACTCAAGGCAGTCCCATCATCCCCTGATTTTTGGGGAATTTATGAAAATCGGGCATCCCATTCACACCCCTTTCCATAGCTCCGTCAATTTGCACGTTAAAAATCTCAAACTTGCCACCATGAAAGCTTATCCAGGGGTGCACACACATGCTGAGACTCAAGGCAGTCCCATCATCCCCTGATTTTTGGGGAATTTATGAAAACCGGGCACCCCATTCACACCCCTTTCCATAGCTCCATCAATTTGCACGTTAAAAATCTCAAACTCACCACCATGAAAGCTTATCCAGGGGTGCACATGCACGCCAAGACTCAAGGCAGTCCCTTCATCCCCTGATTTTTGGGGAATTTATGAAAATCGGGCACCCCATTCACACCCCTTTCCATAGCTCCATCAATTTGCACGTTAAAAATCTCAAACTCACCACCATGAAAGCTTATCCAGGGATACATATGCACGCCAAGACTCAAGGCAGTCCCCTCATCCCCTGATTTTTGGGGAATTTATGAAAATCGGGCACCCCATTCACACCCCCTTCCATAGCTCCGTCAATTTGCACGTTAAAAATCTCAAACTCACCACCATGAAAGCTTATCCAGGGGTGCCCACGCACGCCGAGACTCACGGCAGTCCCATCATCCCCTGATTTTTAGGGAATTTATGAAAACCGGGCACCCCATTCACAGGGGTGGGGAGGGGGGGTTACCGGGCCCTGCCGCCGTCGCCGCATGAGCGACAGCGACAGCGGCAGGGCCCGGTAAACCCCACTTACCTTTCCGGCGGAGCTCCGGATCGAGGCGAAGGATCCGCCTTCACCTCGATCCTCTTCGCCACGCTCCGCCTGCCCCCCAATCCTCTTCGCCTCCGCCTTAAGGGCAGGCGAAGCCCACTGCTCCGCTCCTGCTTCTCTGGTCCGATTAGAAGCAGAGCACATCCCTACCTGTTAGTAAACGGGCTGCCCTGTTTTGTACCAGCTGAAGCTTCCGGACCGTTTTCAAAGGCAGCCCCACGTATAACGCATTGCAGTAATCCAAACGAGAGGTTATCAGAGCATGGATCACTGTAGCTAAGCTATCTCTGTCCAGATAAGGGCGCAGTTGGTAAATCAGCCTGAGCTGATAAAAGGTGCTCTTTGCCACTGAGTTCACCTGTGCCTCAAGTGACAGTTCTGGATCCAAAGCACCCCCAAACTACCTCACTACTCACTCTTGTAGTAGTGAGTTCTATAATTTAACTATGCACTGTGTGAAGAAGAACTTACTTTTATTTGTCCTTGATCTCCCACTAATCAGCTTCATGGGATGACTCCTTTGGCTTCTAGCATTTTGAGAAAGGGAGAAAAATGAGTCCCTCTCCTCATTCTCCACACACATCATTTTGTAGACCTCTATCCTGCCTCGTCTTAGCCTCTTTTTCCCCCCAAGCCAAACAATCCCAGAGGTTGTAACCTTCCCTCATTGGGGAGATGCTCTAGCCCCTTCATCATTTTAGGTCCCCTTTTCTGCAGTCTTTCCAGCTCTACAATATCCATTTTTTTAGGTGTGGTGACCAGAATCGTACGCAGTATTCTAAGTATTCTAATTACCTAGGGAGGTTGTGGTCTCTCCCACCAAACAGGCCTTCAAGAGGCAGCTGGACAACCATCTGTCAGGGATGATTTGAGGTGGATTCCTGCACTGAGCAGGGGGTTGGACTCGATGGCCTTGTAGGTCCCTTCCAACTCTACTAGTCTATGATTCTAAGTGTGGCTGCACCATAGATTTGCATAAAGACAGTATGATACTGGCAGTTTTATGCTCACTCTTTCTCATGCCCATCTGTGCATTCACTCTCTCTCACACACAAACACACAAACCCAAGCACACCACTTTCAGCCTGGTGGCTTCGACGTTAGCGTGGCTGTGGTCCACTCGGGCTATCAGTTAGGAGCACTCAGATCTCTAAAGGAGCTTTCCAAGGTGCAGAAATCGCCTTGGAGAGCGCCTTTAGAGTTCTGACTGTTTCTGACTGAAATCCAGAGTGGATTCACAGCCCCACTAGGGTCTGACCCATTAGCCTCCTCTTACTCCATCCATCCATGCTCTTCAAATCACCCACCCAGTCTTACACAAAGGTAAGACCTCCATCGGGGGGGGGGGACACACACCTCCCATTTGCTCCAGTGCAGGACATTTGCGGCAAATTGCAGTTCATGGGAGAGGGGTAGGGCTTTTTCTATGTGTCCATCCTCTGCAGTTGGAAGTAACCCCAGATGCTGCAATTCACACAGGAGAATAAGCCTTCCATTGGGGTGAAAGGGTGGTTTCTCACCAATGCAGCTGCAGCAGGGAGCAGGACCACAGCAGCGGGCAAATTAATAAAGTCCTATTCCCCCCCCCCCCACACACACTCCAGGGCTCCTTTGCATGTGGGTGTGCGAAATGCCTGGAGAAAATTAAAGTGGCTAAACAAAAAAAACAAAAAAGGAAGAGTTTTGATAAGCTGAGTGATATTTCTCAAGAGCCGTCCGCGCATCCGTAATGATGGTCAATCGATGGCCTCAGCTCAAGTCCGTGTGAGCCGCACCACAGCTCATTTGGAAAGGCTAATTTGCTATCTTCGTTAGATAGAGATTCATTCCAATTTAGTTGGCTACTGATAAATGCAACTCCCACATTATATTCTTCTCGAGTGGGGAGGGCAGGGATCTCTGTTACACAGAGATAAAGCAAACAAACAAATGTTAGTTCCCCATGAATAGGGTATATATATATATATATAAATCCAAGGGAAGATTATTCAAGGGGAATCAAGGGGAATGTTAGCTGGTGAGTTGCAGGATTTTTGTTCCTGTTTAAACCCTAAGGAAATCTTTCAACCACACCTATGCAAATGAATTCCTTTATATATTTGTTATTGCATTTATATCCCACCATTTTTCCTGCAAGGAACCCGAAGGCAGCATACATAATCCTCCTCCTCTCCATTTAATTCTCACAACAACCACCCTGTGAGGTAGGCTGGGCTGAGAGTCTGTGACTGGCCCAAAGTCACCCAGTGGGTTTCCGTGGCTGAGTGGGGACTAGAACCCGAATCTCCCAACTCCCAGTCCAATACTCTAGCCACTACACCACACAGTTGATCAATAAACACCTGTCTTGTACTTCCATACCTCCTGCTTATTTTTGATGCACTTTTCCCATAGAGAATTTAGACAAATGTTCTCAGTGAACCTATAGGGGTATTTATTTTAGTCCTCTTTCTTCTTCTTTTTAAAGAGAACAATTCTACAATTTTAAAGAGAACACTTGGCTCAGCAATACTACAAATGAGAAAGATCTTGGAATTGTTGTAGATCACAAGCTGAATATGAGCCAACAGTGCGATATGGCTGCAAGAAAGGCAAATGCTATTTTGGGCTGCATTAATAGAAGTATAGCTTCCAAATCACGTGAGGTACTGGTTCCTCTCTATTCGGCCCTGGTTAGGCCTCATCTAGAGTATTGCGTCCAGTTCTGGGCTCCACAATTCAAGAAGGACGCAGACAAGCTGGAGCGTGTTCAGAGGAGGGCAACCAGGATGATCAGAGGTCTAGAAACAAAGCCCTATGAAGAGAGACTGAAAGAACTGGGCATGTTTAGCCTGGAGAAGAGAAGATTGAGGGGAGACATGATAGCACTCTTCAAATACTTAAAAGGTTGTCACACAGAGGAGGGCCAGGATCTCTTCTCGATTCTCCCAGAGTGCAGGACACGGAATAACGGGCTCAAGTTAAAGGAAGCCAGATTCCGGCTGGACATCAGGAAAAACTTCCTGACTGTTAGAGCAGTGCGACAGTGGAATCAGCTACCTAGGGAGGTTGTGGGCTCTCCCACACTAGAGGCATTCAAGAGGCAGCTGGACAACCATCTGTCAGGGATGCTTTAGGGTGGATTCCTGCATTGAGCAGGGGGTTGGACTCGATGGCCTTGTAGGCCCCTTCCAACTCTGCTATTCTATGATTCTATGATTCTATGATACCTTGTAAAGGATATAAGGTAATTTCTTGGGTTTTCTCTTCCTCTTCCTGTGCTCACAAGAAAGCCATCTGCTTTGAGTCATGCAAAAACTCTCTCTAGCCTCCGCAGCTTGGGACAGACAAAAGAAATTTATTTATTTATTTATTACATTTTTTTATACCGCCCAATAGCCGAAACTCTCTGGGTGGTTCACAAAAATTAAAATCATAATAAAACAACCAACAGGTTATAAGCACAAATACAAAATACAGTATAAAAAGCACAACCAGGATAAAACCACGCAGCAAAATTCATATAAAATTAAAATACAGAGTTAAAACAGTAAAATTTAAATTTAAGTTAAAATTAAGTGTTAAAATACTGAGAGAATAAAAAGGTCTTAACCTGGCGTCTAAAGGCATGTAATGTAGGCGCCAGGCGGACCTCTCTGGGGAGCTCATTCCACAACCGGGGTGCCACAGCGGAGAAAGCCCTCCTCCTAGTAGCCAATATATATTGGTTATTCCCTTTGTGAGGAGAATATATAACCAATATATATTGGTTATTCCCTTTGTGAGGAGAATATATAACCAATATATATTGGTTATTCCCTTTGTGAGGAGAATATATAACCAATATATATTGGTTATTCCCTTTGTGAGGAGAATATATAACCAATATATATTGGTTATTCCCTTTGTGAGGAGGATGCTATCTTACACCATTTGCTTAACATTCCCATCTGCAGCCTGGTGAGCATCTGAGGAGCACCCAGAAGCCGTCCGCCCTGTTCCGCAGCCTTCAATGTGTATTTGCACCTTTACGTGCATGTAAACAGGGCCTTTATGGCTGCCATTGATGCAACAGGGGACATGCACAATTTCTTCAGCCTCATTGTGTAGTCCTGTGCCTTGCCTCCATCTGGTAATTTGATATTGCAGGAGACCCTCAGATCACACTTCTGTGCTTCCCAGTGGCTTACACGCCTGCCACTTGCTTTCCTGCCATAGGAACATTGTTGGGTTTAGTTTCTGAGCAGATGAGACACATGAACGGGGGGAAATGATGGCTCTGTGATTCTTTTCCTTTCATCCTTGCCACCATTTCAGCTGGAACAAGCTGAACTGAATTTTCTTTTAAGATCTCATTTACTGATATGGGGGGGGGGGGGGGGAGAGAGACATGTCAGATGTAAGCAACCGAAACATTTTTAATTCACTCCCTGTTTCTGAGATGGCCTAAGAAAACACATGCACAAAAACGCTGAGCTTGAACGAAGCCTGTAGACACCTCTGTGCTATTTCGTTTGTTTGTTTGGTTAGTTATCTTTGTAAACTGCTGGTCAACAAAAGCCCTCAATGGACAGCGATGGATAAAGCAATACCAGCAACCAAACATATCTAAAAACTGCTTTGGAACATCAAAAGTAAAACCCACAGCAAACAAAATGAACTAACAACCCAGCAGCAGACACAGTTGCTCTGTGAGCTTGGAGTCATAAACCATCACATCCTGTGCGCCCCCACCCCCGACACTGCCTAGGGCAGCCTTCCTCAACCTGGGGCGCTCCAGATGTGTTGGACTACAACTCCCAGAATGCTCCTGCCAGCTGGGGCATTCTGGGAGATGCAGTCCAAAACATCTGGAGCACCCCAGGTTGAGGAAGGCTGGTCTAGGGGAACATAGGATTTGCTCCCTTATTTACTTGGCTATTTCTGGCTTTTCCTGGTAGATCTATTTTATGAATACACACACACACACACACACACACACACACACACACACACACCTACCTCCTGTTCAGTTTTTGATTTTGGTTTTGTATTTTTTGTTAAGAAAGCCATGAAGACTTATCTCTTCCAGCAGGGCTACCCGGATAAATTTTAAGATGTCCAATTTTATTTATTTATTTATTACATTTTCATCCTCAGGGGTCCTCCTCCGTGAGCCCCTGCCAAAGGAAGTGAGGCAGGTGGCTACCAGGAGGAGGGCCTTCTCTGCTGTGGCACCCCGGCTGTGGAATGAGCTCCCTAAGGAGGTTCGCTTGGCACCTACGTTATATGCTTTTAGATGCCAGGTAAATACCTTTTTATTCTCCCAGTATTTTAACTGTCTATAAATAAATTTTAACTTGGTGTTTTAAATTTGTAATTTTGCATTGCTGCTGTTTTGATCTGGTTGAGCTTTTATATTGTATTTTATACTATGGTTTTATACTGTCGTTTTATACTTTGAATGTTTTTAATTTTTGTGAACCCCCCAGAGAGCTCCAGCTATTGGGCGGTATACAAATGTAATAAATAAATAAATAAATAAATAAATAAATAAATAAATAAATAAATACCACCCAATAGACGAAGCTTTCTGTGCGGTTCACAAAAATTAAAGCACCCCGGGATCAGTTGGAATCAGTTTTAGATGTTTTTAGTCTGTTTTATGCATTTTGTGGTATTTTTGTATTTAATGCTGTTCCCCGCCTCGATCCAGATGGAGAGGCGGTTAAGAAATAAATTTATTATTACCGGTATTGCTGTGGTTGTTTTGATTTTAGTTATTGCTAGAAGCTGCCTTGCTAGGATGTCGCCCTAAAAGCTGGTCTACAAATATGTAGCATGTATTTTGCATTCTTCTAAATAACTGTATTGCATTCGTATTATAGTTTATATTTATATTAATTTATTTATTGCATTTATATCCTGCCTTTTTCCTCCAAGGAACCCAAGGCAGTGTACATAATCCTTCTCCTCTCCATTTTATCCTCACAACGACAACAACCCTGTGAGGTAGGTTGGGCAGAGAGTCTATGGCCACAGCTAGACCTAAGGTTTATCCTGGGATCATCCAGGGTTCGCCCCTGCCTGAGCACTGGATCCCCTGTGTGTCACCTAGATGAACAGGTTTGACCCCTGGATGATCCAGGGATAAACCTTAGGTCGGGCTGTGACTGGCCCAGAGTCACCCAGTGGGTTTCCATGGCCGAGTGGGGACTAGAACCCAGATCTCCTGACTCCCAGTCTGACACTTTAGCCACTGCACCACACTGGCTGTTTTAACTGTTTCTATCACATTTTAACTGTTTCTATCACATTTCAGGCTTTTAATTATTTGTAATTGAGCCAGAGAATGTTGGTTATTGGGCAGATGGGAAATGCAATACACACACACACACACACACACACACACACACACACACACATCAAATAAATAGAAGCTGGCCTGAAAAAGAAGAAATCTATTTGATTTCCTCTAAACAACAACAACATATACAGTTTGAAGTATTCATATTTTTCTTGGTGTGGGTCTTTGATCGCCTGTACAGAAAATTATAATTGCTTTACTAGGGCTGGGTGAACTTGCCTGCACTCGCATTGGTGGCTGCTTTCTCCACCACTGCCATCTTTTGATGCTTGGCCCTGCCAACATTCGGTAGCCGCCCACCCATGTGCAGAAATTGTGCACTTGCCCTTCCTGGGCCTCACAAGCGCTAGGGCAGGGGCCTGTCTTCATGTTGCATGTACCCAATTGTGTCATGGGGGGTGAAGTGGAGGGGTCCACCATACATTGCAATTGAATCTAATGGGTCTTACTCCTGGTTAAGTAGGTATAGGATTGCAAACTTAGCATGGAATACAAGAGAAGAATGAGCTACATTGGTGGGAGATCCAGGACAAATAAGAGGAAGGACTTCTTCACACAGTGGATAGTTAAATTATGGAACTCACTACCACAAGATGTACTAATGGCCACCCATTTGGATGGCTTTAAAAGGGGTTGGATGAATTCCTGGAGGAGAAGGCTATCAATGGCTACTAGCCCTGATGGTTGTGCGCTATGTCCAGTATTCGAGGCAGTAAGCCTGTGTGCTTTATTTTTATTTTATTTATTTATTTATTACATTTATATCCCACCTTTTTTCCTCCAAGAAACCCAAGGCAGTGTACATAATCCTCCTCCTCTCCATGGCAGGATGGAACAACATGGCCCTCTCTGTGCTGGAAATAGCTGGACCTCTTGAATTTGGCTGGTGCAGACGGGTGAGAGTTTGATTTCATTTTATGTTTGATAAGGATTTACAGAAATGAACAAAGTTCAGGTCCGAGGGAGAAGGAACGAGATTTTATCAATTCAAATGTGGAAGAAAGTCAATCTGCCAGATAATGAAGGGCAAACATATGGTTGTTCATGCTTCCTGAGGTTCTGCAAATTCATCCTCAAAGGTCATTCATCTCATTTGCATTCCTAAACATAATCGTCATTTCCCCCATATCAGGGAAAATGCACAGATTTGATTGGAAAAGTGGACTTTTTTTCCCATTTGGAAAAAGGGTGCATTTTAAAAATGCCCATTTTCCAAATCAGGTACGTGCATTGCTTCCTGTAGGCTAAAGCATGGAAATGTGGAATTAGGGGGAATTTGCACATATGTGCATACATGTACATGTGCATTCTAGGAAGTGTGTACTTTTGAACATGAAAGCAAGTTCAGGAAATTTGCAAACCTTTCCTGAGGATTTTGCATTCACATCTGGGACATTTCAACATGTCTTGTGAATAGAAACAAAATGCTCACTCATCCCTGCAGTCAGATTCACCTACCCCTAGTGCAGAATACATTTAAATTTTGCCCCATTGAAGGAATGTGCAAATGAAAAAATTCAAGCTTGCCGAATTTCTCCAAATTCCATCTCAAACCGTGCTCTGACTCGAGTCCATATCAGATTGCAAACTTTGTCAGGTTTTGTCCCCCACATGAAAATCCATGTGCACTTTTGTTCAGATTTTCACACATGTACACATCAGGTGTGTGCATCACTGAAATCTATGCATCCCTCTCCCATTCATTAAAACATATTTGTGTGCATTCCCCGCCCCCCCAAAAAGGACTCCTTTTTCCGTCTATATTTGTCAAATGTATGCATGTCATTGCACAGATCTTTGGGAGGGTCTGGAAACCACACTGCAAGCTCAGAAAATCACAGTCTTCAACTGCATGTTGAGTCCAAATCCGTGTTCGATCCAGACGTTGAAAACTGGGTAAATCCAGATCAAGAGCGAAATGAATGGAATTCTCATACCTCCCTACATGGATGTCTGTTTTCCGCTCTCCTGTGCTCCAAGACCTCCTAGCTCCACCACCTCATCCGGCTACCTCATGACGGCTCTGAATTGCCTCTTGCAACTCCTCACCCTCAGCTTCTCATTCTGTTTCCCATTTGCCTGTCCTCCCAGAGAACTTATTAGAAATCCACCAGCGTATAACTTTATAGATATCCTGACATGAGGCCTTGATCAGACACAATCTTTACAAGGCTATTACAGTTCTCTTTCCCCTTGCATTTCCCCCGTTTGCTCACATGTGTGCCAGCGCGACGCATTCACCCACAGCTGAGCATAATCCCTTCTGAAGATAGCAGTGATTACAAATCCGGTTCTGTTTAAGAAAAGTCTCCAGCCATTTCCCCTGACCTATTTCATGGTGTTGTCACCATGCCGACAAGTTCCTAGGCACACCTGCTGGCTGCAATGTTTGCACATCCCAGATACAGAAGTGGGGAATGGAGTGAGCTAGCTGCCTCCGGAGCCAGAGACCATGGGTCTACGTAGCACAGCCAGAATTTTTGACACTCAATCATTGATTCTCCAGCTTTCAGATATGTGCCTCACACAGCGCTACCTGGCGATGCTGGGGATTGAACCTGCAACTCTGCATGTGTCCTCCACAGAGCTATGGATGTTGCTATTGAAGGCATGTAGCTGCTTGATATGGTCAAAGCATTGTGGTGTATGGGGCCACACAGTACGGAGTGCTGCTGGGTACCTGAAAACTAGGGGTGTGCACGGACCCCCCAATCCGCTTCGTGGCCCGATCCTCTTCCCGCCACTCCGCCCGTCTCACGCTCTGCTCCGTGGAGCGAGATCCGGCTTTGCCGCTGTCGCTACATGAACGGCGGCAGAGGCGACAGCACAAGATAAGCCACCTCCCCTCCCCCTTACCTGCATCTGTCACGGGCTTCAATTGAGGCCCCGGTTGAAGCCGGAAGAGCTTCACTTCCGCCTTCAACCGGGGCCTCAACTGAAGCCTGTGACGGACGCAGGTAAGCATCCCTCCTTCCTGCTCCCTTACCTTCCGCCACCGCCGCATGAATGGCTGCATCAGCAGCACCAGATGAGTCCCCCTCCCGCCCCACTTACCTGCAGGTGAAGCTCCGGATTGAGGCGATCCTCCTTGCCTCGATCTGCAGCCCCCCTGACTCTCTTTGCCTCCGCCTTTTCCGGAGGCGAATTAGGCCGCCTCGCTCCTGCTTCTCTGAACTGAAGAGAAGCAGAGCACATCCCTACTGAAAACTCATGTGTGTGTGTTTTTGTACTTGGTCATATTGAATGGGACAAATTTTGCATGTTTTGATGCTAAATTTAACCCATTTAATGCCCTATATTCTCTATGTGGCCATTAAAAGACAACAAGGGAGGCATGCGTTGACTACCCCTGATCTAGGGCAATGTATGGAGTGAACACAAAAGGCGATGGGGGAGAAATTCAGTTTATGTACCTGGTTTTGCACTTTTGATCCAATATAAGAACATAAGAGGAGCCCTGTTGGATCAGACCAAGGGTCCATCTAGTCTGGCACTCTGTTCTCACAGTGTCCAACCAGCTGTTGAGGAACCCACAAGCAGGACATGGTGCAACAGCACCCACCCACGGTCCCCAGCAACTGGTGTACATAGGTTTACTTGTGGCTATTCATAGCCTTCTTCTACAGGAATTTAGCAAGCCTGCTTTTAAAGCCATCCAAATTGGTGGCTATCACTGCATCCTATGGTTGTGAATTCTATAATTTGACTATGAGCTGTGTCCTGAATCTCCCACCAATCAACTTCATGGGATGACCCTACTGGGTTCATAGAATCATAGAATAGCAGAGTTGGAAGGGGCCTACAAGGCCATCGAGTCCAACCCCCTGCTCAATGCAGGAATCCACCCTAAAGCATCCCTGACAGATGCTTGTCTAGCTGCCTCTTGAAGGCCTCTAGTGTGGGAGAGGCCACAACCTCCCTAGGTAACTGGTTCCATTGTCGTACTGCTCTAACAGTCAGGAAGTTTTTCCTGATGTCCAGCTGGAATCTGGCTTCCTTAAACTTGAGCCCGTTATTCCGTGTCCTGCACTCTGGGAGGATCGAGAAGAGATCCTGGCCCTCCTCTGTGTGACAACCTTTTAAGTATTTGAAGAGTGCTCTCATGTCTCCCCTCAATCTTCTCTTCTCCAGGCTAAACATGCCCAGTTCTTTCAGTCTCTCCACATAGGGCTTTGTTTCCAGACCCCTGATCATCCTGGTTGCCCTCCTCTGAACACGCTCCAGCTTGTCTGCGTCCTTCTTGAATTGTGGAGCCCAGGACTGGACACAATACAGTGTTATAGTATCATGGGAGAGTATTATGGGAGAGGAAGAAAAATGTCTCCATCTCCACGTTCTCCACCCCAGGCATAATTTTGTCCACTTCTATCATGTCTCCCTTTAGCCTCCTTTTTGCCCAGGCTAAACAGTCCCAGCAGTTGCAACCTTCCTTCAGAGGGGAGATGCTCCAGTCCCTGGATCATTTCAGTTGCCCTTTTCTGCATTTTTTCCCAGCTATGCAAAGATATGCAAACCAAAACTCAGTTATTTTTCAATATTTACACTTGGGATGTCTGTCATTTTGAAATCTGGCCTTTTTTGGGGTCCAACAGATCCCTACTGTGGGTTTTTTCCAAAGCCCAAGAACTCTGTTCAGTTTGTTTGTTAATTTGTTTGGAAATTTGAGCTGGCCAGACTTGATGCAGATTGAGTTTGGCCTGCTCAGGAGTAAGTGATCCAAAGTCTGCTCCCCACAGACTTTGGATCACTGCAATGTCCCTAATTTGCACTTCTTTTAATGTTGCGATGGAGTTCTTTAATAAAACTATTTCCCATATTAGGGGGCAGGGCACACAAATTTGAACATATTAGCGAAAATAGCATTCGAAAAATCAGTCTAGTAGGAAAATGGCTCATCAAATGATTATTAGGCAAATTTGTTTGCAAAAATACATATGGATTTTCATGTGAGCTTTAAAAGAAAAAATACCAAAAGTTTGAGACACGTTGAAGTTAAGATTGGAAAAATAAGAAGGTGAGAGAAACCAGTCCTGACAGAATTGTTCAACCCTACTTTAGAAAGGAGTCACTTCACACTTCCAAATGTAGGTGTCAAGTGTTAAACAAGTGAAGAACTACATGTGTGAGCTGTTCCTCAATAGAGAAAACAGGAGGCTTGCATCCTGGTGAAGTGATCCTTTGGTCCAGGGGCAAAAAAAAGGCAATCAGGTGCTCGGAAATGTCACATATGGGATCACGGATTCCTCTTTCCAAGGGGATCGGCCTTCCCTGATAAGGATGTGTGAGTTCTTCCCCCCACCCGGCTCCCAACACCCCATTCTTTCATTTTTGAAAGCCCAGAAATGATATGATAGTCAGTTTAAACTCCTTGGCCTTAAAGACTTGTACTTGGAAACCCTGACAAGCTGATGACAGGTATTTGCCGGGAAGATCTGATGGGCTGTCACCAAGTGACCACAGTCGAGGGAATATGCCGAAAACAACAGTTGACAAGCAGCAGAGAGACTGGCTCCACAATCCTGTAAGTAAAAAGG
This sequence comes from Elgaria multicarinata webbii, assembly GCF_023053635.1. Classification (NCBI taxonomy): domain Eukaryota; kingdom Metazoa; phylum Chordata; class Lepidosauria; order Squamata; family Anguidae; genus Elgaria; species Elgaria multicarinata. Next base: position 3,072,343 of record NC_086190.1, read on the forward strand.
AGAAGGTCAGTTGATAGTGAGAAGTTTTCTGATAAGAGTTTGTTCAGAATATATATCAGTTTTCTGATTATAAGAATTCCATAGACCAGAGATGACAGTGCAGCCATTGGCTCCTATGCCAGTGGGTCGGTGAATCTGCTCTGGCTTCCAGTTGGGTCTTGAAGAGCTCCTTTAGAGTTCTGACTTGTTCTGATTGAAATCCAGAGCAGCTTCACTGCCCCACTGATACCAGAGCCACCAGCCTCCAATGAGCGATGAGGAGCCCCCTGGTTCTCTTCCCAAGACCCTCCCTCTTGAAGCTCATGGGTAGAAGAATTCCCACTGTTATCTCTGATCAGTAAGTGGAGATAACCACATCAGTTTGCCTCGTGTCACTCCCCTGATTCAGTTTGTTGATGTTTTTAAAAGAACTGCATGGAAATTTGTAAGCATTTTTCAATATGTACACATTCATGTATGCCCTTTTCTGCCCTTTTCTGCACAAGTTTTGGGTACACTCACCTGTTTTGGAAATCTGCACAATTTTCTTTCTGCACGTGTTGTCGGGCCCTTTTTATTTGTTTTCTGGAACACGTTGCAAGACTGGGCGTGTCTGGATTTCTGACCGCAAAGTGTTCTCGTGCCTGGCTGGTGCAAATCTGGTAGATCCGTAAACACAGAGACACACAGCCTTGATGGAGGAAGTTCCTCACACATCCCAAAACTCTTGCAGCAATGGGCTCTTCTTTATTAATAGAGATGGTTCTTTGCTGTGGCTGAGCAGCTGCGTGGTCCCCTGGTGCCAGAGCAGCGATGGGTTTTTCCTGCGATCCAGCCCAGTGAAAGTGATTAATGATGTCCTCAGTTTATGCAAATAAAGCACTCACTTCCTTTCCCATTTCACCATAATGTCAGTTAAATTGAGTTTGAGATGGAGACAGTGTTAGAGCAATGGCCGGGTGCCAGGCCTGCAAGATCAGAATGGAAACCCCCTGAGACTACAAAATGTGAGGATGTCACAGAGATCTGTTTGGGGTCAAAGCCCGGCAAGAAATCTCCAGCTTGACCCCCAGAATGCCAGTGTGTGGATCCCCACACTTGCCGGACTCATTGTACAATGAGTTGGGCAAACTTGCCATTGGGCGCCAACCCTTCATGCTCACCTGCAAGGGTAGAAAGTAGGGATGTGCTCCGCTTCTTCTCAAACTGGAGAAGCAGGAGCGGAGCAGGGGGCTTCGCCTACCCTTAAGGCGGAGGCGAAGAGGATTAGGGGACCCGCGGAGCGTTGCGGAGCAGATCGAGGTGAAGGCGGATCCTTCGCCTCGATCTGGAGCTCCGCCAAAAAGGTAAGTGGGGTTTACTTGGCCCTGCCGCTGTCGCTGCCGCCGCCCGTGCAGCGACGGCGGCAGAGCCAGGTAAGGGACCAAGGGGGAGGGGGGGTCTTACCTGAGTCCGTCGTGGCCCATCCCAGCTTCACTAGAGCCCGTGGCTCAAACAGGAAGTGTAGGCCGGGGCCTACAGTTCCTGGTTGAGCCGCGGGCTCTAGTGAAGCTGGGATGGGCCGCGACGGACACAGGTAAGGGGGAGGAGGGAGGGGGGCCTCACCTGATGCCACTCCCTGCCACTGCGGAGCTCTGATTCGGAGCCAGAGCTCTGCAGCGGAGCGGAGTGGCCCCCAGGCGGATCGAGGTGGGGCAGAGTGGGCCTGATCCGCAATTTGCGGATCGGCCGCGAAGAGGATCGGGGGGTCCGTGCACAGCCCTAGTAGAAAGCACAAGTGATTGACAGGCGACGGAGACTTCTGCCCCATCGCCTGTCAACTCCTTGTGTTCTCCATGCAAGGACAGAAAAAGGCGTTGATAGTGGGTAGGGGCAGAAGTTCCATGCCACTTGCCGACGCCTTGATCTCCCCTTGAAAAGACAGAGTGAGGGATTGGTCTAGCAGTGACAGGGACTCCTGCAAGCCACCATTTTGAGCAACAATGGTGACTCCTATTTTCTGAAATCTAATGTTATGCAAATGGAAGCCATAAAGGGATGCCATAAAGGGACCATTTACACAACATTAAAGGCAGGTGTAGACGTCACTGATCTGGATGACCCAAGGGATCAGTATATGGCACCGTCTTATGTTGGGATGGGACCATAGCAGAGAGCCTTGAAGTCCCATGCAGAATGTCCCAGTACAATGCTCAGAATCACTACTCATTATAAGGTAACTTTGGATTTTCATATGAACCCCCAGATCAATAGTTAAAATATTCTGGTCCCAAACTGAGAAAGAAGGTGGTTGAAGCTGACATTGACCCTGTACAGATGGCACATTAAACCATGCGGGTTAACCAGTTTGGGCCAACCATGAGGGCTTAGTGTGTTGTGTGCAAGGCATTTGCCTAACCATGGTTGTTGTATGGTTGTATAACCACCTCTCCGCCATGGTTCCATGATTGTGTGCAACAGAACTATGAATGGTTAGTGATAACCACAGCGACAAGTGGTTAGAATAACTATGTTCCTCAAAGTGTCATCTGAACAGGGTCACATTAGCACGGGCACAACAGCTTCTGGTTTCCGTCAGAAAAAACGGTCCTATTTTCCAAGTTTTGAGGGGAAGAGTTTGGTTTGCCACTTCAAATTTTACACCTGAATGGGGTCTTTCTAGGTTGTTTGGAAAGGTGCCCCCAGTGTGAACATGAGAATTACTGTGTTTTAATTGTATTTGCCCACATGGATGTTGCAAGTATTTTAAAATAATAATAATAATAATAATAATAATAATAATAATAACAACAACAACAACAACAACAACAACAACATTACAAACTGCTGATAAATAACTTTTAGCTGTCAAGTTACTTACAGGCATCTTCAGAAAATCCAAGATCAGCAAAGATAACACTCTAAAAGCTGTTGTGTTTGCTTGTTAGTTTTCTTTCTCCCCCTCCTTCCGTTAGCATTACGAAATAGATATTGACCACAGATGCAACAATCTTTCATGCATTATTTTTGCTGAGTCTACATAGCCAACAAATCTAAACCATTTGTCTCGGATGTCATCCAAAGCGAATGGGAAACACGCCCCTTTAATTTGAGTTGTTACCCTGTCCATGACTAAAAGTTCCCTAGGGGTGGGGAAATCAGTGAGGGATATCTTTGTTGATGTACTCTGTATTTTATGTCCCTAAGACTGAGTTGAAGCTCAGCCTTAGGGTTATAATAAAATCATTTCAGTCATGTTCACAAGTCATTCAAACATGTCCATTCATAACCTCGAATGTGAAAACAAGCAAGAGAGGGTGCACTCCGAAAATATTTGCAAATTCTCAAATTTGCATTTCTGGTCCAAACTTTTGGGAAGCATTTTTTTTAAAAGCACTTTAAAAAGTGAACATTTGTGTGGGGAACACATTTTCACACTTTACTAGGGTGACCCTATGAAAAGGAGGACAGGGCTCCTGTATCTTTAACAGTTGCATAGAAAAGGGAATTTCAGCAGGGGTCATTTGTATATATGGAAAACCTTGTGAAATTCCCTCTTCATCACAACAGTTAAAGCTGCAGGAGCTGTACTAGAGTGACCAGATTGAAAAGAGGGCAGGGCACCTGCAGCTTTAACTGTAGTGATGAGGAGGAAATTTCACCAGGTTCCCCAAATATACAAATGACACATGCTGAAATTGCCTTTTCAATACAACTGTTAAAGATAAAGGAGCCCTGTCCTCCTTTTCATAGGGTCACCCTAGCTTTACACGATGGGGGAAGTGCACATTTTGGTATGTTTTTAAATTTTTATTTTTTCACATTTTTCTCAAAATGTGCACTTTCCCCATTCAAATGAAATGAAAACAGAGCACAATGGGACACGGGGTAGGTGGGAAGCTGAGTTTCAAAGTGTTTTCAGAGACTGTTGGTGATCATAAAAATCGCTTGTCCTGTCCCCACCTGGTTTGCCTCATTCCCATTTCCAAATGTGAGCTTTTTGTTGTTGTTCAAAGAGGGAAAGCACACATTTAGGTGCACTTTTTTTTAAAAAAAAGACCCATTCAAATGCATACTCATTGACTAAGGTGGGAAAATGTGTTGTTGTTGTTTTTAAAAATGCATATTTTTGAAGTGCACATTTTTTCCTAATGAACATGCTTTGCAAATGTGATTGCAAGATCAAATAGATGAGCTTTGCTCAAAAAATGCACTCACATTAGCATTCAGTGGTGTGAATGGGACGATTTCTGATGTTTAATGAACTGAAACGAAGTTCTTGTACATTCCTAGAGTTGAAAACCCTAGTGTGAAAATGTGACCGCCTCCCCATGACTGTTCACTTTTTTAAAGTGCATTTTTTTTAAAAAAAGTTTCCAACTTTGGGCTCAAGTTACAGGAAGCCAGTTCCAGTTGGACATCAGGAAAAACTTCCTGACTGTAAGAGCAGTACGACAATGGAACCAGTTACCTAGGGAGGTGGTGGGCTCTCCCACACTAGAGGCCTTCAAGAGGCAGCTGGACAACCATCTGTCAGGGATGCTTTAGGGTGGATTCCTGCATTGAGCAGGGGGTTGGACTCGATGGCCTTGTAGGCCCCTTCCAACTCTGCTATTGTATGATTCTATGATATCAAAACCTGGCTTAACTGGCTTGTGCAGATAGCAAAATTACTCAATTCCTAACAAAAACCTGGCATGAGGGGTTGCATTCCTCTCTTTTATGATGTGCAAATTGATTCTCACAGGAGCAGAAGGCCTGGCTGCAGTTTGCGATTCATTCGGCCCTCTGCCCAAAACCATGTGCGGAACTCTGTGGAACCCTCTGTTCATTGGGGGGACACACACACACACGCTTTTGTAGCTTCCAGTACTTCACTGGGGATGGGGGAAGAGTACAATGTTTTGGCTTTTTGGCTTGTCCTCCTTCTTGGAGGAACATGGAAATCTCACTCCTTGCCCAAACAGTAGCTTGTTTTGCCTATCCACTGTCAAAACAAAAGGAAACAGAACAGCAGGTTTGATATGGCTAAAACCTGTCAAATATTCCAAATGTTTCCTCCACCTCCCAAAAAGAGGCTTCTATTTGTCTGCCTCACTCCCAGGATACTTGAGGATTTATATTTTGCATTCCCTTTGGCTGTAGTTTGAGCTACTTTATCATTGTGAGCTGGCTGAGTGGGCCGTGTGTCTGCTTTATGCACAGTATTCCAGGTTTTCCTGTTCTGATTAAGTAGGGTGACCATGTGAAAAGGAGGACCGGGCTCCTGTATCTTTAACAGTTGTATTGAAAAAGGAAAATTCAGCAGGTGTCATTTGTACGTATGGGGAACCCGGTGAAATTCCCTCTTCATCACAACAGTTAAAGCTGCAGGAGACCTGCCCTCTTTTGTATCTGGTCACTCTAGTACAGCTCCTGCACCTTTAATTGTTGTGATGAAGAGGGAATTTCACCAGGTTCCCCATATATACAAATGACACCTGCTGAAATTCCCTTTTCCATGCAACTGTTAAAGGTACAGGAGCCTGGTCCTCCTTTTCATATGGTCACCCTAGATCAAGGCCCATGGGGAGGAGTTACCCTGTGGTGTCCTCCCTCGAGCTTTCATTGAATTGTGGGGAACTGGGCAGGCCATGGACCGGGGACTCCTCCACCACCTCATAAGTAAGGTAATCACATTTTTTTTGTAAAATCCCTTCCATCTTCATTCCACAGATGGTCAGAGGCCTTCTGTTCCATTGGTGGAATGGATTTTTCCAATTTCCATGAATTTGCACACATTCACATGTGCACAAATTCGCACTTGTGAACATGGGCAACGCCCACACATGGGCAAATCCCCCCCTGAACATTTTCATGCTTTAGAATGTGGGGGGAAATGTGCATTTTCAACTGGTATTTTTAAATTTCACGTAGTTTTCTATGACTAAATTTGCATAAAATCCCAGAAAGTGAAACAAACAAACAAAATGGTTTGCAAGTCTGTGAAATACCTGAACCCCATCCAGGAGGCTTTCTCCATCATATGTACCTGCGTGGACCCTAAGGTCACCTTCTGGGGTCCTTCTCCACAAGCCCCTGCCAAAGGAAGTGAGGCAGGTGGCTTCCAGGAGCAGGGCCTTCTCTGCTGTGGCACCCTGGCTGTGGAATGAGCTCCCTAAGGAGGTTTGCCTACGTTATACTCTTTATCTAAAAGATAATCTCATATGTACCTGCCCGGACCCTAAGGTCATCCTCAGGGGTCATTCTCCGTGAGCCCCTGCCAAAGGAAGTGAGGCAGGTGGCTTCCAGAAGCAGGGTGTTCTCTGCTGTGGCATCGTGGCTGTGGAATGAGCTCCCTAAGGAGGTTTACCTACATTATACTCTTTATCTTAAAGATAATCTCATATGTACATGCCTTGACCCTAAGATCATCCTCAGGGGTCCTTCTCCCTGAGCCCCTGCAAAAGGAAGTGAGGCAGGTGGCTTCCAGGAGCATGACCTTCTCTGTTGTGGCACCCCAGCTGTGGAATGAGCTCCCTAGAGAGGTTCGCCTGGCACCTACACTATATTCTTTCAGACACCAAGTGAAGACCTTTTTATTGTCTCAGCATTTTAATAGTCTATAAATTCAATTTTAACTTTGTTGTTTTAAATTTGTATTTCTCCACTACTGCTGTTTTTATCCTGCTTGTGCTTTTATACTGTATTTCAAATCATCATTTTTAATACTGTTTGTTTTATACTTTGAATGGTTTTAATTTTTGTGAACTGCCCAGGGAGCTTCGGCAATGGGATGGTACAAAATTGCAATATATAAATAAATAAAATTTTCTTCTCCTTCCAATTGCTTTTCGAAAGCAATGCCTTTCCTGTCAAATTGACTGAGTTTTTTTTTTGGGGGGGGGGGCGATGGGGAATAACTTTTCAGCTGAGAAGTACTTCCACAGAGGAGGTGGCCTTTCCTCTACTCTCAAGGAGGTAGCTCTGCCATGTCCTGCCCAAACTTACACTGCAGCATTGCTGGTCCATAGTGCCCTTGGCAGGGGCTGCCAGAGGCTCCAACCCCTACCCCAATGCACACTTGTGTAGCCAAACATGTCCCCTTCACGTCTCAAGGTGGATTCCTTTTTTGAGCTCATACACACCCCTCTTTCTCTACAACTGCAAACCTTGACTCCCCTAGAGAAGAACAATGCTCAAACTCCCTGCTTGCCATAATTATTCCTCGATCTTTCACCCAGGCCCACAGGGATGTGGTTCCATCATCCATCTGTTAGCTCTAACCACTTGCCAGCTGACCCGTATGCTGGCTCCACCTTATAAAATCCAGACCTATTTATTTGCGTGCTGCTTTGGGGAGTAGCCAAACTCCTTGAACTATACGTTGCTTTTTTTCGATTAACTATGCTTAGCATTTGTCTCTCTTCCTGTCCAGTTCAGGTCTCTTTGCTGATTGAGCAGATAACAGCAAGCCTAGATAGGAAAGTTAATTTTCTTTTACCATATCTCGGCTAGTGATGTTAGTAGCTCTCCACTAATTTATTACCGGGCTATCTCTAGCTGCCAGAAACTAGAAGAAACAGATGTTCTATTTTTTCCCCATTTTTTACCCCTCTATTCTCATCTCTGGTAAGCTCTTTCTTCATAACTTTGCCTTTTATCAGAGAAATCAGATTAGGCTATTTCCTCTGCCCCCCCCCCGACCAGAGGCAGTGAACTGTTATTCAGCTGGTGATGGATATGGAATGGCGTCTTTCTGTAAGCGAACGCAGCATGGAAAGAAAAAAAATGTGCGGTGTAGATTTTACCTTCAACAGCAGTTCAGCCTCTTGCTACATGTGGACACCGCCCCTCCCTGGACACAATTCCAGGTTAGGAGACTGAGTCAATGCTAATTGGTCAGAAGACAATCAGGAGGTCTTTGGCTGCACCAAAATCGCCTTCAACCTATGCATTGCACGGTAGTTGCTTTTGGAGGTGGCGACTTTGATTCCTTCAGCTTCCCATCAACATCCCAGATCTCTCGCTTCTCCTACCAGATTCATCCCTTGTGCGTGAGAGATAAAAAATGGTGGTAAAACAGCTAAGGAAGCTATGGCTGTTTAAGAAGACTTTGCACTGAGTCCCCACCCCACCCCCGGACTTATTTTAGGTAGGGCTGTGCTCCGCTTCTCTTCGGATCAGAGAAGCAGAAGCGGATCAGGGTGCTTCACCTCCCCTTAAGGTGGAGGCAAAGAGGATTGGGGGGGGGGGACAGCAAAGCATCGCAGAGCGGATCGAGATGAAGGCGGATCCTTCACCTCAATCTGCAGCTCTGAAAAAAAAGGTAGAGGGTCTTACCTGGCACTGCCACCGCCCGTGCAGCAACGGCGGCAGAGCCAGGTAAGGGGGCAGGGCGGAAGGGTCTTACCTGCATCCGTCTTCGGTCCAGCCGCAGCTTCAACTGAGCCCAAGGACTCAAACCGGTCTTCCTGTTTGAGTCCGAGGACTCAGTTGACGTGGCCACTGGGCCACGGACAGATGTAAGTAAGGGGGAGGAGGGAGGGGGCCTTACCTGGCGCCACCGCTACCACTGTGGAGCTCTGATTCAGATCCGGAGCTCCGCAGCAAAGTGAAGCGGAGCACTGGCGGATCGGCGCAGAGCGGACCTGATCCGGAAGTTGCGGATCGGGGGGGTCCGTGCACAGCCCTAATTTTAGGATGTTCTGCCTTTATGATGCTTTTCATTCATACCAGCCCCCTTTCTCCAGAGCTCAGCGCAGGCTTCAGGGTGTGGGGAGGCATTGTCTTTGACCCTGGGGGGCGCTGGGGTGAAATGCAGAAATGTGCAGATGGACACAGTGTAAACACATCAGCTAGAGGGGCCCCTTTAAGGGGCCCTTTAATCTGTTCCAACCAGCACTGACCTTCTTCCAGATAATGGGGGGGGGTGTCCCCCACCTAAAGGACATGATGAAACCCCCCAAAACAACATATGACTGGTTGTTTAGGGGTCAAGTAGGAATTTGTTTTCCCTGGGGAGACAGGGAAAACAAAACAATTTGTTTTCTGCAGGACAGAATGGACCTGTCTTGCAGTACCCCCCTTTTTACTACTGTAACCTGATCCTGGGGAGGGGGAAATTGAGGAATTGGTAACGGTGGCACTGAAATTAAAGAGCAGGAATACGACAGCAGAGCTGTGTGAGATACGAGAGCAGAAAGTCAATCACTGCTGATCTCAAGGGACCTCTGTAGTGAAAGGGCTGAGCTAAGGAGGTCATGGGAGTCCAAAGGTGTGTGTGTGTGTGTGTGTAGTGTGTAGTGTGTGTGTGTAGTCCAGCAGATTTCCACCTGCTCTCCATCCCAAACTCCAGTCTGCAGATTGCTGCATTTGCCTAACTCAGTCCACAATAGTCCACGGGGCCGCCATTTTGCATGAAGATGGTGACTCATTCTTTTACGTAAAGGGTCTTTTTACAGAAATGGCGGCTATAAAACCATCTTGCATAACGAGGTGCTTTATGGCCACCATTTGTGTAAATAGGTGAAGACCTTTTTCATTCCTTCAGCATTTTAACAGTCTAGCAACTTAATTTTAACTTTGCTGGTTTAAATTTGTATTTTAAATCTGTATTAATTTCTGCATTGCTGCTCGATTTTATCCTGGCCATGTTTTTATATTTTATATTATGCTTTTATACTGTTTGTTTTATATTTTGAATGGTTTTCATGGTTTTAATTTTTGTAAACCGCCCAGAGAGTTCGGCTGTTTCCTGAGTGAAATTCATAATATGTCACCTGTTTGTACCATTAACAGGACCAAGGGACACAATATCTATATTTCTGGATCAATCTACAAAGCAATGATACGAAAATGTTTTCGTGGTTTTAAATTGTATGTTTTGTGAGGTTAAATTTTTGTATATTGTTTTTAAGTGTTTTTATCCTGTGTAAACCGCCCAGAGAGCTTTGGCTATGGGGCGGTATACAAATGTAAATAATAATAATAATAATAATAATAATAATAATAATAATAATATAAAAATTCAAGAGATACGTAAATCAGCAAAATCAGTTCCATTTTGAACAAGATTTTTACCCAGTTTGCATTCTCTGGACTGTACTTGAAGTCCTTACATCTCCAAAGTTGCCATGAAATTTGCAGGCCAAAATAAATAAATAAAATGTGTTTGACAACATGTGTACATTTGAAAGAAGTGCATGAAAAAATGTGTACATTTGACAAATGCACACGTGCAAACTTTAAATAATGGGAGAAGAATGTATCCATTACCAAAATGCACACAATTGATGTGTACATTGGAGGTGGAATATGCATGAAAATACTCATGTCTTCTGCCTATGACTGAACTATAGATCTAAAGGTTGCACAGGATTCCAAGAGCCTGAAAGAGAAGGATGGAATCTCTGATGTATTTATTTGTTGCTTCACACAAAGGCTCTCTGTCACCCACCCATGTTGCAATCTGACCTAACAGCCAATTCAATTTATGCTTTGACCCGTAGGAAGATTTCAGTCTGTCCAGGCAAACTCGTTCAGATGTTGAAGATGACACAAGTGACCTTCGCCTACCTACTGCGACAGAAATGCAAGTATCGTTCTAATGATCTTCTGCCTCTTAGATCAACAACACTGGTGTGTGTGTGTGTGTGTGTGTTCCTCAGCCTTTATCAGATGGAAAATATAGGGAACTATATTCCAACTAAATCTGAGACACTGGGCTTCTTTCTCCAAAGGTACAACCTTGCTCATTCTAAAGAGAAGGAAAACAATATCCCTTATGGCAAATTCTGCAATGAATAGGAGACGTAATAGTTTATCTCATGTGCTGAAAAATAAATAGAACTATTATTATCAATCAGTTTAGGACTTTTAATTTACTAGGCTTTGCAATATCTATCTTCAATCCCTGGAACAACCTTAAATGCTAGGTCTTTATTATTTCTGTTTAATAGGTTAGGAGCTGAACTAATAAGTCATTGAAGGCCACCATGGCTGGGATAGGGTGGGTGAGGATTTGGGCATCTACCAGGACTCACTGTGCATTTTGATGTCCACATATTTTTGTTCAAAAAATACCTTTCATGAATGTTTTCAGAAAAGTTGGATGAAATGGCTTTTGTTCTTTCCTAGCAGAAATGAGTGCTGCTTCTTGGTATCACAAGACTGTATGTGTGACATTCCCAGTGGGACTTCTCAGAGGTAGAGCTAGAATTCCCAGAGATACAGATCATCAAGGATCAACCCATACAAGAAGGCCAGGAGAAGCCTGGGGTATTGGGAGAGATGGCTGTGGGTGCCTCCTCCCAAGAGGAGGGGAACTCCACCTATGAGAAATACTCAAAGACAGAGTGGTGGCATCTCTAAGAGGCAAGCCAGAAGAGCCACAGTGTGAAGGGCTGCCCACTTGCAAAGCAACTCTCGTCATGAAGAGGACCCTCTTCCAGACTTCCTCCAGAAGTTATCATGTGCTACAGTTGAATCCTGGGCTGAACTCTGAAAGAAAAGTTGAGGATGGCACAGAAGGGGAGATATGAGGGGAGATGTGACAGAACTCTTCAAACATTAGAAACATTGTCACACAGAGGAGGGCCAGGATCTCTTCTAGATCATCCCAAAGTGCAGGACATGGACTAATGGGCTCAGGTAACAGGAAGCTAGATTCTGGCTGGACATCAGGAAAAACCTCCTGACTGTTAGAGAAGTATGACAATGGAACCAATTCTCTAGGGAGGTCATGGGCTCTCCCACACTAGAGGCCTTCAAGATGCAGCTCGACAGCTGTCTGTCAGGGATACTTTAAGGTGGATTCCTGCACTGAGCAAGGGGTTGGATTTGATGGCCTCATAGGCCCCTTCCAAATCTACTGTTCTAAGATTCGAAGAAGAAAAGAATAAGAAAAAGAAGAAGATCTCATAGGCCCCTTCTAACTCTACTGTTCGAAGAAGAAGAAGAAGAAGAAGAAGAAGAAGAAGAAGAAGAAGAAGAAGGAGGAGGAGGAGGAGGAGGAGGAGGAGGAGGAGGAGGAGGAGGAGGAGAAGAAGAAGAAGAAGAAGAAGAAGAAGAAGAAGAAGAAGAAGAAGAAGAAGAAGAAGAAGAAGAAGAAGAAGAAGAAGAAGAAGATCATCTCATAGGGCCCTTCTAACCCTACTGTTCGAAGAAGAAGAAGAAGAAGAAGAAGAAGAAGAAGAAGAAGAAGAAGAAGAAGAAGAAGAAGAAGAAGATCTCATAGGCCCCTTTTAACTCTACTGTTCTAAGAGAAGAAGAAGAAGAAGAAGAAGAAGAAGAAGAAGAAGAAGAAGAAGAAGAAGAAGAAGAAGAAGAAGAAGAAGAAGATCTCATAGGCCCCTTCCATCTCTACTGTTCTATGATTCTATGTAATGCAGTGAGCCCAGACAGTGCTGATTTCCTGGTGATGGACATCCCTACTCAGCAGCACCACAATGGGAAATAGCAGAGGAAAAGAGGAAATTCATCATCAACTCCCCATTAACTGAATCCTCCACAGTCCCTAGTTGATGGAATATCTCGAAACTGCATTGCTGAGATGAAAGGGAGCTTTATTGGCCCCAGCTTTCTCATCCTTTTGCTTGGATGTAACTCAGTTATGAGAGCTAGTGGAGCATCCGGCCATTGCACACAACAAGCAACCAAGAAACCAGATACCCTGGAGGAGGCAGTGGCGCAATCAGGTAATTTTACACTCTGGGTGTTATGTTGTTACGGAGGCTCCCTTTAGACGGCCGAGCGTATTCCTTCAGTTGTGAAACACACAACTCTTCCTTCCCTATTGTCGTTCCAGGCTTTATGACTATATCTATATTCTTTCTATATTAGAAAAACAACACAACTGTTGGCCAGCCTTGATTAAAAAAATATTTGTTTTTAAAAAATATACTCTGCAGTTTTGCACTTTTGGTTCAAATCATTGCGTCATTGTGACTACAGGACCAAAACAGAGGCCACTCAGATGTCCTCATCACCAGCTACACTCTGGGTGCTAATTTACCCCCTCCCCCTGAGTTCCAGGTCCTGGAACATTGGTGCCAAAGTCCAACTCTAGATGCCCCACTAGAAGTAGGGATGAATGAATGAACAAGTCAGCTTCACTTTCTTTCACGTTGTTTTGCTCTTCACCCCATGGCCCAATCAATCTGGATGGGAGGAAGGAGTTGGGTACACAAAGCTAGCCTGAGGAATCAATGTGGGAAACGGTGATGTATTGTCATGTTCAATTATCTGAAGAACAGTCAGATAGATCATGGAACAAATTTATTTTCTGTTGCTCCAGAGCGTAGGATTGAACAAGGAATGGATGGACCGCTCCCTGTGGGAACACACGGAGCCTCTAACCCTCCTCTCAGTCCCGCTCCTGAGTGAACAAATACCTGATGAACGGATCCAGCAACCACCCGTCCCTATAGTGAGCCGCCATTTGCGTAGAAATAGTGGCTCAGGATTTCCATAAAAGTAATGTTGTGCAAAGAAGCCTTTTATGCAACATTACAGGCGTAAATGCTCCATTCGGCCAGTAATGTTGAGTAAATGGCTTCTTTACCACCACCATTTCTGCAACATTACTTCTACAGAAATCTCCGGGCTGCCATTTCTACTCAAATGGCAGTTCGCTATGGGGACGAGGGTCTACTGGAAACCAAATAGAATAGAAACCAAATGCACAGTTACAAGATGGGGGACACTTGGCTCAGCAATACTACAAACGAGAAAGATCTTGGAATTGTTGTAGATCACAAGCTGAATATGAGCCAACAGTGCGATATGGCTGCAAGAAAGGCAAATGCTATTTTGGGCTGCATTAATAGAAGTATAGCTTCCAAATCACGTGAGGTACTGGCTCCTCTCTATTCGGCCCTGGTTAGGCCTCATCTAGAGTATTGCGTCCAGTTCTGGGCTCCACAATTCAAGAAGGACGCAGACAAGCTGGAGCGTGTTCAGAAGAGGGCAACCAGGATGATCAGAGGTCTAGAAACAAAGCCCTATGAAGAGAGACTGAAAGAACTGGGCCTGTTTAGCCTGGAGAAGAGAAGATTGAGGGGAGACATGATAGCAGTCTTCAAATACTTAAAAGGTTGTCACACAGAGGAGGGCCAGGATCTCTTCTCGATCCTCCCAGAGTGCAGGACACAGAATAATGGGCTCAAGTTAAAGGAAGCCAGATTCCGGCTGGACATCAGGAAAAACTTCCAGACTGTTAGAGCAGTGTGACGGTGGAATCAGCTACCTAGGGAGGTTGTGGGCTCTCCCACCCTAGAGGCCTTCAAGAGGCAGCTGGACAACCATCTGTCAGGGATGCTTTAGGGTGGATTCCTGCATTGAGCAGGGGGTTGGACTCGATGGCCTTGTAGGCCCCTTCCAACTCTGCTATTCTATGATTCTATGATTCATTCATCAGATGCATGGCCACTCAGTGAGTGGGGCCAGACATTGGGGAGTCTGTTGGACCCCTGAACTCAGCCAAGCACTCATGACATCCCGAACCTGAACCAAGAGGAACAAAGTAGAAGAAATCGGATTTTGTATTATTACTGGGAAGGCTCTTCTCATGTTCTTAAGACCTTCCTTACTATACAAGCTGTTTGATAATGGACTAGGCAACCTCAGATGATGGATTCTTCTTCATTTGAGGTTTTTTTTTTAGATGACTACCCATCAGGGATGCTTTAGTGGTGGGTTTCCTGCAGCAGCTGTGGGTTGGGCTCCATAGCCTTGGAGGAACCTTCTATGATCCTGTGAAAGTCAGGGGAGAAATTTGGCTGAGATCAACATCAGAAGCATCTCTAGCACATGTTACCCATGACGAAATAATTCTACCTAACACTGGGTTACCCCTCCTTTCAGTCTTTCTTTTATTTTGATTCTTCACATACTTCCTGATAAGCTTCAATATCCCAGCGCCAAATGAATAGTGGCAGTTTGATAGAAAAGAGCATTTTAAATAATTTAGAAAGTGAGGTAAGTCATCTCAGGCAGGTAATTGAAATACAAGGATACGGCATCAATACATTCCTAACGGCCTACGTGTGTGTCGGTATGCATGTGTGTGGTTTCATGAATGACTTTAAAGAGAGAATCTCTTCCATTTCATGAGGAGGTAGGCTTTGGAGGGGGGGTCAGCATTGATTGGGTGTAACTCAGGATGTAGGTGAGAAAGGCAGCTTGTCTTTACTTACGTGGCTCTTTTTCCTATATTGCATTATCATACAAAGCTCTGCCTTTGATGCAGAAGGATGGAAGAAGAGTCCGACTGGATCAGAACATACGTCTATCAAGTCCAACTTCCAGTGCCAAGTGGCCCAGAGGAATCATAGACTCATAGAATAGCAGAGTTGGAAGGGGCCTACAAGGCCATCGAGTCCAACCCCCTGCTCAATGCAGGAATCCACCATAAAGCATCCCTAACAGATGGTTGTCCAGCTGCCTCTTGAAAGCCTCTAGTGTGGGAGAGCCCACAACCCCCCTAGGTAACTGATTCCATTGTCGTGCTGCTCTAACAGTCAGGAAGTTTGTCCTGATGTCCAGCTGGAATCTGGCTTCCTTTAACTTCAGCCCGTTATTCCACGTCCTGCACTCTGGGAGGATCAAGCCCTTCTAGGTCTGTTCCTTCATATATATATTTCTCACTGCCTCTTTTTCTCACTGCCTCTCCTCCATCATCAGCCTTTCGCTCTTCCTCCAGGAAAGTTGTGTTCAGATCCTCAACTTGTAAAGTAAAATTGGGAGCTGGTGTTTTGTAATTGTGCATTCATAGAGTCATAGAATCATAGAATAGTAGAGCTGGAAGGGTCCTCTAAGGCCATCGAGTCCAACCCCCTGCTCAATGCAGGAATCCACCCTAAAACATACCTGACAGATGGTTGTTCAGCTGCCTCTTGAATGCCTCTAGTGTGGGAGAGCCCACAACCTCCCTAGGTAGCTGATTCCACCGTCGCACTGCTCTAACAGTCAGGAAGTTTTTCCTGATGTCCAGCCGGAATCTGGCTTCCTTTAACTTGAGCCCGTTATTCCATGTCCTGCACTCTGGGAGGATCGAGAAGAGATCCTGGTCCTCCTCTGTGTGACAACCTTTTAAGTATTTGAAGAGTGCTATCATGTCTCCCCTCAATCTTCTCCTCTCCAGGCTAAACATGCCCAGTTCTTTCAGTCTCTCTTCATAGGGCTTTGTTTCTAGACCTCTGATCATCCTGGTTGCCCGATTCTGAACACGCTCCAGCTTGTGTGCGTCCTTCTTGAATTGTGGAGGCTGGTGGCTTCACTTTGGTGGGGCTGTGAATCCATTCTGGGTTTCATCAGGACCAGCCTGAACTCAAAGGGAGCTGTCCAAGGTGCTGAACTCATTTTGGGGAACTATGCTATTAAAGTTGAGGAGCCTGTCAGGAAAAATGGAGAGGACCTCATAGAATACTAGAGCTGGAAGGGGCCTATAAGGCCATTGAGCCCAACCCCCCTTCTCAATGCAGGAATCCACCTTAAAGCATACCTGATAGATGGTTATCTGGCTGCCTTTGAAGGCCTCTAGGGTGAGAGAGCCCACAACTTCCCTAGGTTCCATTGTTATACTGCTCTAACAGTCAGGAAGTTTTTTCCTAATGTCCAGCTGGAATTTGGCTTCCTGTAACTTGAGCCCATTATTCCATGTCCTGCACTCTAGGATGATCGAGAAAAGATCCTGGCCCTCCTCTGTTTGGCAACCTGTCAAATACTTGAAGAGTGCTATCCTGTCCCACTTCAACCTTCTCTTCTCTAGACTAAACATGCCCAGTTCTTTCAGTCTCTCCTCATAGGGCTTTGCCTCCAGACCCCTGTTCATCCTCGTTGCCCTCCTCTGAACACGCTCCAGCTTGTCTGCATCCTTCTTGAAGTGTGGAGCCCAGAACTGCACACAGTACTCAAAATGAGGTCTAACCAATGCCGAATAGAGGGGAACCAGCATCTTGTGTGATTTGGAAGCTATGTTTCTATTAATGCAGCCCAAAATAGCATTTGCTTTTTTTGCAGCCACATCACACTGTTGGCTCATATTTAGCTTGCGATCTACAACAAGTCCAAGATCCTTCTCGTTTGTCGTATTGCTGAGCCAAGTATCCCCCATCTTCTAACTGTGCAACCACAATTCAATCCCAGACTTCTAAGAGCTAAGTAATTAAAACTCTGGGCAGGGACTTCCAGATCTTGTCAAATCTGGAGACAATGTGCTGTCTGCTCTTTGGCAGAAGTTGCTCAAATCCTCCTCAAAATGTGCATTTCCATTCTTTTGCCTGTAGTGAAATTGCACATTTTCAGCAGTTTTTTTTAATGTATTTTTCTATGACTGAATTTGCATAAAATTTGGGAAAACAACAACAACAACAACAACAACAACAGTCAGCAAATCCACAAAATCTATGTGACTCAGGAAAAGCTAGTCTGCCATGGAATCGGCACATTGGATTCATAGAAATCCAACCCTATGTGATTTCGCAGACCTAGGCCTATTTGGATGAGTCTACCAGGCTTAGTTGCTTCCACTAAGAGAGAGAGGATGACACTTTTTGTTGTGAATATGGAGAAATGTGTAAACTTTGGTGAATTCTTAGAGCAAGATTGTAAATCAGGAAGGTGAAGCTCAAAGCAACCCTTGTAGTAGTCAGGTCCTGGGACCAGAGGAATCTTTCTTTCTTTGCTCTGCCTTCCCACAGGTTGAGTCCAACTGTGGCCTGGGGCATCCATTTCTTGTCCGTCCCTGAATTATTCCCCCTCAGACCAGCTCTCTCCCTTTCCCCCCCATTGCCCTCAGCTTACAGCAATCCTGTCTATGAGATTTTGTATTCTTCAGCCATGGATTTTTAATGACAGGCAGATGTCAGCTCTAGTTTTCAGAGAGGTGCTTGTCTGCAAATGCCAATATAGCTTGCCAGGGCTTGCCAGTTCTTATTCCTTTCCTCTTCCTGGCCTCTAACAATACTAGCTCTCCCCCCCCCCCCCACTCACACACACTTTGCAAAACAGTTTTGGACTGTCTCTTTTATTTGCCTGGGAGGGGGAAAATGATGAACAGAGCTGCAACAGAGGTTTGAAAGAAATGTTGTAGGCGAAAACACAACAACAATTGCACTCCAAGGACGATCCAAGTTTGAAAACGGTGTTCCCGCAAGAATTCTGTTCATCTCCTGCAACTGTTAAAACTACATCAACTAGTAAGTGCTACAGTCGCCATAAATCTGATGCTGATTTTGCCAATGCAGGCTCAACATAGTGATGCGTCTGAAATTCACCACATCTGAATTTCTGACTTCATTTAGGACTTCTGAATAACCTGGTCTTGCTTCTAGAACTGGTCCTTTTGTCAATCAGCATAAAAGTGAAGTAAGGTCTTCTAGATATTTGACAATCCATTTTTGGCAATGTTCACAGGGCTAATTCTTGGAGCCATGCCTGAATAGGGCTAATATGTTTTTATCCACTGTAACTGTTCTTTGAATACATGTAAAAGGTCTCAGTTTATGATATTTTAAGTCCTTGCATTTTTTTCCAGAAAAAAAAAATCTATGTAAGTCAAACATATTGGAACCAAACGGAGCTCTCTAAATTCCACTTTATTGACCATTTCTTCACATGATACCAACCTCTACTTCATATAAATTTATGAATCAGTATTATGCATCTTCCATATCTCAAAGAGCTTAGATTTCATGACCAAATTAAATAATTCCTCATTAAATAAGAGCACTAATGGCAATACACTTGGTACTAATATCTCTCTCACCCCTGTATGTGTTTATCCCATGAGTCCAACTGGGGATTGACAGGGCAGTTAAGCCTTTTACAATATTGATGCCTCTTGTATTATTTCTTATCCATATTAAATCTCACAGATGTACTTTTCAATATGCGTCTTTGTGTGGATAGTAATACACATCACAGTTACGTTTGATAAGAGCTGAGTGTGATATGTATCCTTTTTCCATATGAAGAAATGTATTGTAAGGTACATCTATGAGATTTAATATGGATAAGGAACAGTATGGATAATAAACATGCTATCAACGGAGCAGAGAGGAAGCTACAACCCAGAAGAGCAGTGCTAATCAAACAAAGGTCCATCAAGTTCAATACTCTGTTCCCACAGCAGCCAACCCAGTCTGACAATTGGAAACCCACAACCAGGACAGGAGTGCAACAGCACTGTCTCACCCATGTTCCCCAGCATACTGCCTTCACTGTAGTTTTTGGCATCCAAATGAATTCCTTTATAGTTCTTTGATCTTGCAATGGCCTGCACTGCCTGATCCAGAATGAAGACAGACCCGCCTGCACTGGAAGAGGTAGGTGAGTTGCCTGCTGTCGTGATTCCAAGCTCTCCTGCTGAGATGTGAGACAATAAAGAGGACTAGAAGTTCACTGGGGGAATTTGGGCCAGTCACTGACTCTCAGCCTCGTCTACCTCACAGGGTTGTTGTGAGGATAATATGGAGCAGAGGGGGACTACATGAGAAACATTGGGCTCCTTGCAAGAGGACAAAAAATGGGGGGGAGGAGGAGGAGGAGGAGGAGGAGGAGGAAGAAGAAGAAGAAGAAGAGGAAGAAGAAGAAGAAGAAGAAGAAGAAGAAGAAGAAGAAGAAGAAGAAGAAGAAGAAGAAGAAGAAGAAGAAGAAGAAGAAGAAGAAGAAACGTTGTCACACAGAGGAGGGCCAAGATCTCTTCTCGATCATCCCAGAGTGCAGGACACGGAATCACGGGCTCAAGTTACAGGAAGCCAGGTTCCAGCTGGACATCAAGAAAAACTGTCTGTCAATGATGCTTTAGGGTGCATTCCTGCATTGAGCAGGGTTTTGGACTCGATGGCCTTTTAGGCCCCTTCCTACTCTATGATTCTATAAGAAGAAGAGTGAAACTGCTCATTTCCCCAAAAAGCATATATTAAAATACGCTATTTTTTTTTAAAAAAAACACATTTTGCTAATGCTGACGGATGAGCACACTTTCTCCACAAAATGCATTCCTATTCTCCAATCATTCCTTATTGAATAAAAATTGAGGCTCTGCAGACAGAAAGCTAATCCAATCTTGGACGGCATTAATCAAGCCAGGGTATGCAGAACACGGGAAGCAATCCTTCCGCCCTCTTCTGCATTAGTCAGGCTGCATTTGGAATGCGGTATCCAGTTTGGAGAGCCCCATTTTAAGAAGGACATTGACAAATTGGCGCTAGGGTCTGCTGAAATTGGCCTCTGTCCACCCTGTGAGCCTTCCCACCCTGTGAGCCTTCCACACTAAGGTAAATTACCCTTTAAGGGCCTTATTCAGATGGGAGGAAAACACACAATTTCTGAAGGGTCTGGAAATTCCACATTTCTCCCAATTCCAGCTAATGGTGGTTGTGAGCATTCAGAATCAGGTCCATGCTGCTGCCACAGACTCAACTGGATTTTCACAACATCCTTTGCTGGAGCGTGTCCAGAGAAAAGCAGAGGAAAACAACCAGGATTGTGAGGGTTCTGGAAGCAAAGTCTGGTGAGGGATGGTTGAAAGAGGTGGGCACATATAACCTGAAGAGAAGATAAAGAAGAGACATGATGGTGGTCTCCAGTATCTGAAAGGTTGTCCCAGGGAAGATAGAGTAGACTTCTTCAAAGTGTAGGATGTGAGTCAATGGGTGGAAATTGCAGGGAAGCGGATTTTGGCTAAACTTTAGGAGAAAGGTCCTAACGGTGGGGCCTGTTCAGTAGTGGAACGGAGTTTGCCTCAGGAGGTGGCAGGTCTTGCTTCACTAGAAGTATTGAAGCAGAGGCTGGACAACCACCTGCCAGAGATGCTGTAGCTACATTGAACAGAGGGTTGAGCTAGATGATCTCTGAGGTTCCTTCCAATTGTACGATTGTATGAAACAAAGAAAGAACCATTTTTCTTTTTTCTTTTTTTAACTAACAGTTTTTCTTGGGTCCTTGAAGCACACCCCAGTGAAATGTATGGAAATTCCCTGTGTATTTCTGTGCAAAAATAAATAAATAAATGCTTCAACTTCCTCTTAGTTAAAGGAGTGTAATTCAAGCCTCATAATCAACCAACTTTGCCAGTGAGCTAAAGAAACCCTTCTTGTTTTATTCCAAGCACATTCGTTCTCTTTGCTGACTCCATCTCGCTGTCATTCAACATCTTACTGTGTTTTTATTCCTGCGCTTTTTGTAAAATACAAAACGAAAACAAACAGCACACACTTTACAGTTTGAAGATAATAGTTCAAGCTGGTGCTGTTTCATTCCCACCCCAGTTTAAGTTGTTGTTTCCTTCACCTGCAGTTATTTACTCCTACTCTTTAGGAAATGCTTATTACAAGATGGTGGAGAAGGAGAGAATTGGGCCCATGAAGTGTGGGTTTCGTATCTTTTTGACAATAATGATTACCTTGCTTTGGAAAGTGTATTTAATCATTCAGCCCCTGAAAACCCAATTGAATGGTCTTCTTAAAAGGGAAAAAAAAGTTGAAAGGGCTAATTTGTGCAAAGCTACACAGTTTCTCGTGAACATTTGCAGTGTCAGAAATGCCTCGTTTTTCAATTATCTTTGGAAATCCTTGACATGCTTTTGCTTTCGATTGACTTCACTTGCCCCCAGGGATCACGTCAGATGGCCAAATCTGATTGGCTACGCAGTGGCCCGACATCACATGAATCAGTGTATTGACCCTTGTGAACAGAAAAAAAGTAGTCTTGGATTGATGGGTTTGCATGTATAATCAATGGCACCAGGTTTGCCTTTTATTGCAGTGTTTAATCAATGCCTGACAAAGGCCATAGCTAGACCTAAGCTTTATCCCTGGATCGTCCAGGAGTCAAACCTGTTCATCTAGGTGACACACAGAGGATCCAGTGCTCAGGCAGGGGCGAACCCTGGATGATCCCAGGATAAACCTTAGGTCTAGCTGTGGCGAAAGAGACCAAGCAAATGAAGGAACTTGAAAGCTTTGTCCAAAATCCAGAAATAAAACAGTGGAACTCACTACAATGAGTTCTGAGATCTTAATGATATAGGGTGGGATACAAATGTTTTAAATGAATAAATAAATGGGAGATTTGTGTAAGTTTCCCAAAATTTCCTAATTTGTGCAACTTTCTTCCATAGACTAAGGTGGGACTGGTTCAGGCTACTGAAAAGATGTGTGGAAATTAGGAAATGTGTGCAAAGTGAACTAGGGGTTGAGAATGAGATAAAGGTGAGCACATATTTGACTATCTACCATATTTCTTTGATTGTAAGATGCCATCGATTGTAAGACGCACACTAATTTCAGTACCACCAACAGAAAAAAAAAACCCTAAGACGCACCCCATTTTTAGAGATGTTTATATGGGGGGAAAAGTGCATCTTAGAATCGAAGAAATAGGGTATCTATCTATCTATCTATCTATCTATCTATCTATCTACTAAGGCAATGCGTTGCACGTGAAAATGTGTTGCATGCTGGAGGTTCAGAGCTAGGAGAAGAACTTTGTATGCTGGAGATTCTGAGCAATGAGAAGAACTTTGTGTTGCTAAGCAACAGGATATATAAATACAGCTGGGAGCAGGGGGGGATCTGCTGGGAGGGAGTGCGGGGAGCAGTGGCATTGAAACAAATCATTGCAAAAGTGGTCCATGTGTGGGCCGCAGTTAAGTCCCACAGGTCGGCAGGCAGGTGAGGTGAAGGCAGCAGCTGGGAGAGAGCCATGGGGAGTGGCTGTTGGCCTTGCCAGTTGGTCCCAGTTGGCCTTGCGCCCGGCTTTTCCAGGTGCCCATAGAAAAGCTGGAAAACGATGATACTGAGCGATAAAATACTCGTGCGGCAGACACGTGCTCTCACTTTCCCTCACAGCTTTGAATTGGGGGGCCTGCTTGCATGTTTTGCAAGCAAAAACAAAACTCCCATAATCCCGAGTATTGACTAATTCTGTTCCAGAAACAAGGCAATGTAAGTCAGAGCTCCAAAATTCAGGGAGAAACTTGGATTAGAAAGACACCAGAAGTATCCTTACCAATATCCCTAAGACTACCCATAGCTTGAATGGAACTTTTACCACATTTCTGAATTGTCTCCACTGCCCTTTCCTTAGGGTGACCATATGAAAATGAGGACAGGGCTCCTGTATCTTTAACATTTGCATAGAAAAGGGAATTTCAGCAGGTGTCATTTGTATATTTGGGGAACCTGGTGAAATTCCCTCTTCATCACACCAGTTAAAGCTGCAGGTGCCCTGCCCTCTTTTAAATCTGGTCACTCTAGTATAGCTCCTGCAGCTTTAACTGTGGTGATGAAGAGGGGATTTCACCAGGTTCTCCATATATGCAAATGACACCTGCTGAAATTCCCTTTTCCATGCAACTGTTAAAGGTACAGGAGCCCTGTCCTCCTTTTCATATGGTCACTCTACTTTCCTTGCAAGTTCTTCATTATTAATATTTATATTATTTTATGCCATGAACTGCAACTGGACTTCATCAAAAGAAGCTTTCTAAAAGTAAAGATGTCAAAACAGGCTCTTTCTCTCTTTCTTTCTTTCTTTCTTTCATGAGACGCACACCATTTTTCAATCCCTCATTTGGAGTTCCCTTCCAACATTAGAGGGGGTTTTTTTTTGGTGGTTTTTGTTTTAAAAAACTCTGGGGCTGAATAATTTAGGGGCTAGTGGTGGCGTGCTTTGATGGAATATTTTCTGTCTATATTTAGGACTCCATCTCCAAGTGATGGAAATCGGAGCCATTAAAATGTTCTATTAGTAATGATATGGAGGAGTGAGAGAGAAAGACTGATCAGGACTTCAGCACACATAGGACATTAAGTATATCATTAATTTTAATGACAAAGTCCAAAATTATGAGGCTATTAAAGTTATATTCCAATCTTTTTTCATCCTTTCTTCCGTCCTCTCTCCCTCCATTCCTTTTTCTCCTTTACTTCCTTCCTTCCTTCTAAAAAGTGTGATAAATAATGCTAATGATTGGTGGAAAACACATCCTTCAATCATGCGTAATTGACCTTATAATTTCCTCTATGAATGTCATCAGAAAACAATTATTTTCACTTTATTCTGTTTTGTGTGGCCTGACAAACGTCTCTATGGAACATCTGGAAACACTTTCGTCGGATGTGCAGTTAAAGCTGTTGCCTTCACCACCAGGTGATGCACCTGGGTTGATAAATGTCAACAAAACAGTTCTAGGAGTTTTCATCCATTGGGAGCTGGTGTTTTGTAATTGTGCATTCATAGAGTCATAGAATCATAGAATAGTAGAGCTGGAAGGGTCCTCTAAGGCCATCGAGTCCAACCCCCTGCTCAATGCAGGAATCCACCCTAAAACATACCTGACAGATGGTTGTTCAGCTGCCTCTTGAATGCCTCTAGTGTGGGAGAGCCTACAACCTCCCTAGGTAACTGATTCCATTGTCATACTGCTCTAACAGTCAGGAAGTTTTTCCTGATGTCCAGCTGGAATCTGGCTTCCTGTCACTTGAGCCCATTATTCAGTGTCCTGCACTCTGGGAGGATCGAGAAGAGATCCTGGCCCTCCTCTGTGTGACAACCTTTGAAGTATTTGAAGAGTGCTCTCATGTCTCCCCTCAATCTTCTCTTCTCCAGGCTCAACATGCCCAGTTCCTTCAGTCTCTCCTCATAGGGCTTTGTTTCCAGACTCCTGATCATCCTGGTTGCCCTCCTTTGAACATGCTCCAAGATCAAGCCACCCCATAATACTGCCCATTACAACAGGAAACAATTAAGGATGAATGAGAATTGTGTGTTGCTAATGAAACCTGTGACCATGCCCCGTTTGAAACCTGAATGCCATCACAAGCATGAACATGTGTCTACCAAAAATGTCCACATATTGCCAAACATCTGCTCTGATTTCCCAGTTTGATTGGCACAAATTTCCCTGATAGGCGGAATCTTTGCGGATTTTGGTAAATTCTCATTAAAAAGAAAAAATGAACTGAAACAAATTTCTCATCTAATCACAAACTTTGTTAGATCTTTGTCAGAGCTTCCAGTCTGGATGGTCCAACTTAGTCACACAAGCACACACATGAAGAGGCTTCTCTGGAGGTTATGAGCAAATGGTTTTCGATTTGGGTAGAATGAGTAGATTGTAGTTGGGGAAGTCATTGTCTTCTGGTTAGAGATGTTGGAGGAATCTGTCTTCAGGGTCAGTGGATTTTATGGCAGCAAGGCTGGTCACTGGTACACCTAGGGGGGAACCACATTACACCAGTTTTAAAAACTCTTCACTGGCTGCCAATTAGATTCCGGGCAAAGTATAAAGTGTTTATTACCTTTAAAGCCCTACATGGTTTGGGTCCAGGCTACCTGCGGGATCGCCTTCTCCCGGACAATCCGCCTTGCACACTCAGGTTCTCTGGGAAGAATTTCTTTCAGCCAGCCAAAACTAGGCTGACAGGTATTACCCAGAGGACCTTTTCTTCTGCTGCTCCCAGACTGTGGAATGGCCTGCCGGAGGAGACTCATCAGCTTGACAGTCTTTTAGCATTCAAGAAAGCTATCAAGACTGTTCTCTTCCAGCTGGCCTATCCAGTGGAATTTTAGGATGCTTTTAGGATTTTTTAAAGGAAGTTTTAACAATGTATACTATATTTTTAATCAGTATTTTATGTATTTTATACTTACTGTTGTTACCTGCCTCAATCAGGATGGAGAGGTGGGTAAGAAATAAGATGATGATGATGATGATGAGCTTTCATCAGGTTCTTCCCCCACCCCCTCCAACTTTGGCTCCTTTCACCAAGAGCTGTCCCAATTCAGTCTGCATTAAGGTGGGCCAGCTTGCTGATTTTTCCAGTTTATTTTTTTTTAAAATGAAAATAGAGCCATGCACAAATTGTGGGATGCAATTTTTTATTTGTTATTTTTTAAAACAAACAAACAAACCTGTATGTAATTAGAAATTCGTGCAAATTGCAGGGGGTGTGATTTGTGAGATTTATGTAAATTTCAGCCATAATTTATGTCATTTGTGCAAATTGCAGACTCGTTTTGTGTAATTCAAGGAAATTCTGCCACACAATTTGTGCACATTCCTATTTACACAAGATTAAAAATAAAGAAACAAACAGGATTTCAGGGGGGTGGGGAACTGTGGCTTAGGCTGCAAATGGGATTCCATCATTCACCAAAAGGGCTGGATTCTCTACTGTTGGGCTACTTGAAGGTTCATGATTTGATCTTAGAAAAACCTGGTCCCTCCCTCCATCTGTGCTTTACTGCAACTCCTATAATTCTCAGCCCACATTCATCTATATATGCAAATTAGCATGTGATCATCTAAGGTCCTCCTCCGGGTGCCTGCTCCAAGGGAAGCTCAGAGGATCGCAACAAGGGAGAGGGCCTTCTCAATGGAGGCCCCCAATTATGGAACGATCTCCCTGACAAAGCTCACCTTGTGCCAACATTGTTATCTTTTCGGCGCCATAAGAACATAAGAACTGCCCTGCTGGATCAGACCAAGGGTCCATCTAGTCCAGCATTCTGTTCACACAGTGGCCAACCAGCCATCGGCCAGGGATGAACAAGCAGGACATGGTGCAACAGCACCCTCCCACCCATGTTCCCCAGCAACTGGTGCACACAGGCTTACTGCCTTGAATACTGGACGTAGCATACAACCATCAGGGCTGGTAGCCATGGATAGCCTTCACCTCCAGGAATTTATCCAACTCCCTTTTAAAGCCATCCAGATTGGTGGCCGTCACTACATCTTGTGGTAGTGAGTTCCATAATTTAACTCTGCGCTGTGTGAAGAAGTCCTTCCTTTTATTTGTCCTGAGTCTCCCACCAATCAGCTTCATGGGATAATGACCCCATTGGGTTCTAGTATTTTGAGAGAGGGAGCAAAATGTCTCCCTATCCACAGTCTCCATACCATGCATAATGTTGTACACCTCTATCATGTCTCCCCTCACTCCTCTTCTCCGAGCTAAACAATCCCAGTTGGTGTAACCTTCCCTGATTGGGGAGATGCTCCAGCCCCTTAAACATTTGAGTTGCCCTTTTCTGCACTTTTTCCAGCTCTATGATGTCCCTTTTTAAGGTGTGGTGACCAGAACTGTACACAGTATTCCAAGTGTGGTCGCAGCATAGATTTGTATAAGGGCGGTATGATGCTGGCCGTTTTATTCTCAATTCCTTTTCTTATCATGCTTAACATGTTGTTTGCATTCTTTACAGCGGCCGTACAGCGGGTGGACATTTTCATCGAGCTGTCCACCACAACCCCAAGATCTCTTTCTTGTTTGGTTGCTGGCAGTTCACAACCCATTAGGTTATACTTGAAGTTGGGTTTTTTTTGCCCCAACGTGCATCACCTTACACTTGCTTACATCAAGACTTTCCTCTTCTCCCAGGCGTTTTAACATATGTTGAGTTGGTACGTAATCAGTTTTTAAGCTTTTTATGGTTTCAATTTATGTACATTTGTTTTTAATCTTCAAGGTTTTTAATCTTTGTAAACTGACCAGAGAGCTTCGGCTATGGGGCAGTAGATAAATAATAATAATAATAATAATAATAATAATAATAATAATAATAATAATAATATAATGTGTTGCACAGGTACATTCTTGAAACTTTGCTTAAAATAGGTTTTCCAAACATATGAGATGCAGCATATCTGGAAGGTGTCTGTTTCGGAAAGGCTGTTCTAATTAGCAGTATTTTAGGAATGTGCAAAACACTATCAAAATGCTTAGTGGAAAAGCAAGTGTTTCCAATGATGTTTGCAATTCGACACCCAGTTGAAAATCAAACTGAGACCAATGGTACCTGGAATCTGCAATGTCTCTGACTGGGCTTACCCCTCAACGAAAGGGAGACCAGTTTTCTGTTGCTCTGCTGAAAACAAACAAACAAACAGCACACTGTGTGTGTATCAACACCATCTCATCTGGGCCTTGTGGAGTTGAAAACTGCTGATTTATCCTTCACAACGGTTCTTGCTACATACGTTTTGGGAGGCCGGGGGAATCAACTTGCTTTGTATAAACAACCGACGGATTCCATGGAGATTTTCCTTCAGTTGATGTACATTCTAAGAGGACCAAGATGATGTGGGGGTGGTAGCAGCAGCAGCAGCGAGGAACAGGCCAGGAGAGACACCCAGGAGAAGAAAAACATTCTGTGAAAACAGCGTACAAAGACATCTTGCTTTTCCTGCAAGATGTAGAACAAAGAATCATTGGCTGCATGTTGGGGTGTGTGTGTCTGTGTGTGCGTGTGCGTGCGTGCGCGTGCGTGTGTTTGTGTGATGCCTAGCTACTGCACTGAATTACATACTATATGCTAACTAGCAAACGTTTCCTGCTTCGCACAGGTTTGGATAGCCTATCCATTGACGCTGCAAAGCCTGCAAGCAAATCAGAGTTTGACACGTAGGGCTCGTCTACACCGAGCAGGATATTCCACTATGAAAGCGGTATATTAAAGGCAGGACACAGACCATATATTGCTCTCATACCACTTTCATAGCATTATATCCTGCTTGGTGCAGATGTGTCATGGGCCCCAACAGTTTTCAGTGCACCTCAGTACCACCACAAAACAGTAGTGACGATCCTGCAGTGCACTTCAATGCATCTATAAAACAGTAGTGTGGCTCCTGCCTTTTGGTCTGGAAACAAAGCCCTATGAAGAGAGACTGAAAGAACTGGGCACCTGGAGAAGAGAAGATTGAGGGGAGACACGAGAGCACTCTTGAAAGACTTGAAAGGTGGTCACACAGAGGAGGGCCAGGATCTCTTCTCGATCCTCCCAGAGTGCAGGACATGGAATAATGGGCTCAAGTTAAAGGAAGCCAGATTCTGGCTGGACTTCAGGAAAAACTTCCTGTTAGAGTGGCACAACAATGGAACCAGCTACTTAGGGAGGTGGTGGCCTCTTCCATACTAGAGGCCATCAAGAGGCAGCTGTCAGGGATGCTTTAGGGTGGATTCCTGCGTCAAGCAGGGGGTTGGACTCGATGGCCTTGGAGGCCCTTTCCAACTCTACTATTCATGATTTTATATACTGCTTTCATAATGGAATATACTGCTTGGTGTAGATGAGCCCATAGTACCCACTGACTGAAGACATGCCGGCTGGCATCCCTAGGCATGACCCATGCCTGGTGCACCACTATAACCCCTTGTGGGAGGGACCTGCCCACTCCAGCCTCCAGAGGGGTTTTTTTCTCTCAGGAGGGGGTTAGGTATATAATTCCATCCCTCTCCTGCCCCCTGCTTCAAACTGTATGGTACTGGTTAGGAAGGCCTGCCGCTATGAGCTTTCCCAAATGTTGAGCGCTTCCTGTCTTGCTTCTCCAAGAAATCTGCTCTAACCTGGCTCCTGCGAACACTCTGACCTGTAGCAGAAACCTGCAACCCATTGCTGCACTGCAGGCCATTGACAGAGCCTATGGCCTGAAATGGTACAATGTATTAAGAATACTTATGGTCATAGAAGGGGAAGTCTTCTGAAATCCCAGTGCTCCTATTTTTCTACAGTCTTCAACAGTACATCTCTTATTATTCCCCCTATGAACATGCTTTATTGTGTTAAGTTGAAACAACACCATGGCCTTTTGCCCTCACCAAGTCTCACAGCAGGCCGACATCTAGATTCTCTAAGCTGAAAAGAAAAAGTTATTTACTGTCACTTTTATTACATGGTATTTCCTGCTCATTTTGTGCTCTTGTTGAGATTTTGCCTAACTACGTGTCCCATCGCTCCATCCTATATACACCCCACCTTCATCTCTTGCATCTCCACATTCCATATTTTTAAGGGTTTTTTTACTTTACAAGTTGAGGATCTGAACACAACTTTCCTGGAGGAAGAGCGAAAGGCTGATGATGAAGTGGAGGAGAAAAAGAGGCAGTGAGAAATATATATATAATATATGAAGGAACAGACCTAGAAGGGCTTGATCCTCCCAGAGTGCAGGACGTGGAATAATGGAGTCAAGTTAAAGGAAGCCAGATTCCAGCTGGACATCAGGAAAAACTTCCTGACTGTTAGAGCAGTACGACAATGGAATCAGTTACCTAGGGAGGTTGTGGGCTCTCCCACACTAGAGGCCTTCAAGAGGCAGCTGGACAACCATCTGTCAGGGATGCTTTAGGGTGGATTCCTGCGTTGAGCAGGGGGTTGGACTGGATGGCCTTGTAGGCCCCTTCCAACTCTGCTATTCTATGATTCTATGATTCAGAAACAAAGGAAACAAATGGGCAGGGAAACCAAAAAAAATGGGTATATAAAAACCTCCGCATCCCCTTGAAGACAACAGCATAGTACTCTGACAGCCAATGTTTAAAGGAGAGAAGAAGAAGAAAATCACAATATAAATAGCAGCACCAATCCAGGAAATATTGCAAGAGGGAATAATGGTTCAGAGGGTGTCAGTGGTAATTACTTTTCTTTGCTTTATTAGCTCCATGGACTCTCCTCCTGTAATGACTGATCATGTTTAGAGTTTTGTTTTCCCAACACTCTCCATTTTTTAATTTCTCTTTACTCTTCCTGCTGTTTTCCTTCTCCATTTCTTTTCTTTATAATCTGTCTCTTCCTTTGATTTTCTGCAACTCTGGCGTGGAACAGACAGGTGCATCTGTATTCTCTGTCTTCTGTAGTTTTTATCACCTGCCACTGGTCGCTCTTTCTTTCTCTCTCTCTATGGATGCCACTTATATACATTATTTGTTGTTGTTGTGTTGTGCTTTTCAGTATCCTGATGAAAGGTGTAACAGGGAAGCAGAGTCAATGAAGTGCTTTGGAGGGTTAGCAAGACACCCATTTCTCACTCATTCAGAATGAAAGAGAGCATCTGCTAGAGAGGCTGATTGAACTGCCCACCACTGTTCTCTTCTGCACAACCCCCTTTTAAGCCCATCATTTCTTCAGTGATTGTTGACGTGATCATGGATGCCCAAAGTTCTTTCAGATGTTGCTGTCTTGAAGAAACCACCCTTGTTTCTACAAGCAGGCGCTGGAATGGCCAGCAGGAAAGGGCAAACCTGACGTTTCTCATTCTATATGGTTCATCTGAAATGTTGAGATTTTTTTTTATTTTTAAAAATGCATGAAAATCAATTGGCATTTTTGCAAGCACTTTGCCTAATATACACATTTTTGCAGGCAATTTTCCTGAAATATTGCATTTCAATTAATTTTCCTGAAATATTGCATTTCAATTAATGCATTTCAATTAATTTACCTCCCCCTACTTAGGGACGGGTGAACATGTGAGGTTCTCCAAATTCATCCTGAAAACTCAGTTCGCCTTATATAACCTCTCGTTTGGATTACTGCAATGCGTTATACGTGGGGCTGCCTTTGAAAACGGTCCGGAAACTTCAACTGGTACAAAACAGGGCAGCCCGTTTACTAACAGGGACTGGCCAACGAGACCACATCACGCCAGTCCTTTTCCAGCTTCATTGGCTGCCAGTCCAGGTCCGGGCCCGATTCAAAGTGCTGGTATTAACATTCAAAGGCTTAATGGCTTGGGGCCAGACTATCTGAAGGAACACCTCCTCCCATCTGTACCTGCCTAGAACCTAAGGTTATCCTCAGGGGTCCTTCTCTGAAGGCAGAGAAGGGGTCCTCAGGGGTCCTTCTCTGAAGGTAGCCACCCCTGAGGCAGGTGGCTACCAGGAGGAGGGCCTTCTCTGCTGTGGCACCCCGGCTGTGGAATGAGCTCCCTAAGGAGATTCGCTTGGCACCTACATTATATGCTTTTAGATGTCAGGTGAAGACCTTTTTATTCTCCCAGCATTTTATCAGTCTATAAATAATTTTTAACTTGGTGTTTTAAATTTGTAATTTTGCATTGCTGCTGTTTTTATCTGGTGGAGCTTTTATATTGTATTTTATATTATGGTTTTATACCATTGTTTTATACTTCGAATGTTTTTAAATTTTGTGAACCGCCCAGAGTGCTCCGGCTATTGGGCTGTATAGAAATGCAATAAATAAATAAATAAATAAATTCATATTCTGAAACCCTTAGCTTCTCTCCCCACAATGGGGAAAAATAGCATTTCTCCCCATAGACTAAAGTGCAAAAGTGCAAACTGGAGGACGAGATCCACAGTTCTGCAAGAGCACATTTTCAGAAGTGGAAATAGCTTACATTGGTTAGGTTTCAATAGGTCTACTTTAAGTATGGTTAACTTTGGATCCAGCCCAATAAAGTGCTGAGTAACCTAATGATGTTCTTATATGCATGTAGGGATGTGTAAATCAGCAAAACTCGCCAAAGTTCTATCTTAAAGTTTCTTTCAACTCAAGTCTGTTTCCAATTGCAAGTTTTTCCTCTTTTTTACATGAAAATCCATGTGTGAAATTCCATGCATATTTTCCAAATGTCTGCAGCAATTCTGTGGACCTTTGAGAGGTATGTATTCTTTCCTCATTGATTAAAGCACATTTGTGCACATCTTTCAAAAGTACATTTTTATGTACTATTTTCAAATGTACACATGCTGTTGAATACATTTTTGTTTGTGGAAATCCATGGATTTCATTATAGGATCAGAAATGTAAGGATTTTTTGACCGTAGATTGTGTCTGAGTCTGTGTTCTATCCAGAAGCTGTGAACTGAGTGCAGTTTGATTAAAAAAACATACTGAAACAAATTTCTAAGTGCCCTTAGATGTGTGCGATGGCCACTAAAGATAGACATGAAGGCATTGCACTGGGCATCTACTAAAACAATAATTGTGGAAAATCTACAACTTGGACCAAGATGTAAGAACATCAGAAGAGCCCTGATGCTGGATCAGACCAAGGGTCTATCTAGTCCAGCACTCTGTTCTCACAGTGGCCAACCTGCTGTCGAATGGGGCCCCACAAGCAGGACATGGTGCAACAGCACGCTCTCACCCATGTTCCCCAGCAACTAGTGTATACAGGCTTAATGCCTGTGATCCTGAAGGCAGCCCATAGCCATCAGGATTAGTAGCCATTGATAGCCCTCTCCTGCAGGGATTTGTTCAATCCCCGTTTAAAGCCATCCAAATTGGTGGCCATCACTACATCTTGTGGTAGTGAGTTCCATAGTTTAACTATGCACTGTATGAAGAAGTCCTTCCTTTTATCTGTCCTGAATCTCCCACCAAAGCTTCATGGGATGACCCTGGGTTCTAGTATTTTGAGAGAGGGAGAAAAATTCTCCCCCTCCACATACTCCACACCAGGCATCATTTTGTACACCTCTATCATGTCTCCCCTCAGCCTCCTTTTTTCCAATTTAAACAATCCCAGCTGTTATGACTTTCCCTCATAGAGTAGATGCTCCAGCCCCTTAATCATTTTAGTTGCCCTTTTCTGCACACTTTCTAGCTCTAAATATGTTTCTTTTTAGGTGCAGTGACCAAAACTGTCCACAGCATTCTACGTGTGGCTGCACCATAGATTTGTATAAAGGCAGTATGTTACTGGCAGTTTTATTCTCAGTTCCTGCCTGTTCCTTTGTGTTTTAAATCAAGCACTCTACCTACTCCACATCTCCTTTTCTGTTGGTTCCTTGATAACTGTGAAGTTGGAAGATAATGCGCTTGCAAATGACTGATGGGACAAGAGAGAGCCAGGCTTCAAAAAAGATTCCGTGGTCATTATAACTTAAGAAACCTGGCAGTGATAGATTATTAGAAGGCGAGCAGGGAAGGGAAGATTGATTTTTAATAGAGATCCAGGCACCCTGGTTCACATGCAGGCACATACCTACTTCTATGCAGGCCATATAAAAGATCCTTTCTTGAACAAGCTGTCTGGCATCAGTGAGGAACAGGGGAGAGAGTTCCACTATTTAATTGCATCTGGTGAGACCCAGATTCAAATACAGCAAAACAGCTCACCAGAGTCTACAAGAAGTTCCACCTAATTTTTCAGCAGGTGAAAGTGCGGTCTGCTAAGTGTGCTCCGTGAAGATGTTACCTAGAATCCCTGTGCAAAGTGCAAAACACCAGTGGGAGCACCCTGCAGCTGCCAGCTCCTCCCTTGCGAGCTGGTATTTTTCATATAGGGACATAGTTGCAGCAATCACCCTTCTATGGCTGCCATTTTGTGCAACATAGATATACGAAAAAGTCAAGAGCTCCGATTTTCCATAAAAATGTCAGCTCGTATCTAGGAGAGGGCAGCAGCAGGGGTGTGTGAAGACCACACAAGCACTCCCTCCACCAGCATCCCCCCACCTCTATTAATGCAGCATAGGGAAAGGGCATGATCCTGGAAGCCAGAGTGGACCCATGGCTGAGCACTTGCAGGAGGGTCACAAGCACTTGGGCAAGGGTTCACAGTCGCACCTGGATGGGTCCAACTGGGTCCGAGAGGGGCAGATGTAAGGGGGCATTCCTCTGCATTCACAGACCCAGTCCAACATTTGAGCCATCCCTAGGTGGTAGTGGGGTTCTCCTGGTCTGCTTGCTGAGTCTTCAAGAGGCTCAGGAGTTGGGGGCTAGTGGTACCGATGGGCTGTCAGTGCCCAACAAAACTCAACAGAGGTAAGTCCGACTCTGACCATCCCCACACTGAGCATAAGCCAAATCCAAGCATTTAATTTGTATGAACTGCCCAGAGAGCTTTGGCTATTGGGCGGTATAAAAATGCAATAAATAAATAAATAAATAAATTTAGATCAGTTCTAGAATCAAACTCACCAGTGTGTTTCCACACACACACAAATCTAGGGCTGTGCACGGACCCCCCTTCCCCGATCCACTCCATACCCAATCCACAAATTCCAGATCGGGCCCACTCCACCCCACATCGATCCACCTATGGGCCACTCTGCTGTGGAGCTCTGGCTCCGAATCGGAGCTCTGCAGTGCCACTGCCGCCACAAGGTAAGGCCCCCTCCCCCTCCTCCCCCCTTACCTGCGTCTGTCACGTTCTGGCAGTGGCTTCACCCGAGGCCAAGGCTCAAAGCGGAAGGGCAGGCTGTGGTTGCAGCCTGGTCTTCCGGTTTGAGCGTTAGCCTCAGTTGAAGCTGCTGCCAGACTTCAGTTAACAGAGGCAGTTAACCCCCCTCCCTCTGCTCCCTTCCCTGGCTCTGCCACCGTCACCGCACGGACTGCAGCAGTGCCAGGTAAGTCCCCACTTACCTCTTTTTCGGAGCTCCGGATCGAGATGAAGGATCCGCTTTGTCTCAATCCTTTTCGCTTTGATCCACAGCCCCCCCCCCCAACCCACTATGTCTCCGCCTTTTTCGGAGGCGAATCAGGCCACCTTGCTATTGCTTCTATGCTCTGATGAGAAGCCGAGCACAGCCCTACACAAATCCACTTCTGGTTTTCCTTCCTGTGTTCTTTTTCAGCAACTTAACTGATCCACTTGAATTCCCCCAATATCTACCATTAGAACCCAATATATCTTCTTCCATTTCTGTCACATGACAAAATATAAATATATTTTAGAGTAGGTGATGGCCTGTCAACGAGACATGCCAATAAGGCAACCAGCTACATGTTGTGTTACATCATAATTTGGACATTTTTGTTGGGTTGCTTGCTTTTTAAAATCTCTGCTTGTGTTGAAGAGGGAAATTGATCGGTCTAATCTGTACCTATGAAATTGTATTTCCCACTTAATAGGCTACAAATGTTATAGATGAATAGTTCCAATTGCATGGAGTGCTGAAGGAAGGAGAGGAATGCTAAAGGCAGGGTTGCTTTGGAAGTTCTCCTCAACCAAATTTCAGAGCACCAAATTACATGGGCCCCTTTCCTGAAGTGGAACTGATGATGCATTAGGAAAGAATCCTCCATTTTTAAAGTGTTATTTCTGTGCATTCACAGTTTACTGCAAATTTCAGTTCCGGCAACTGATTTGTATCTTACTATTAATGATGCACACATGTGCAATGATCTCTCTCTCTCTCTCTCTCTCTCTCACTCTCTCTCACACACACACACCTTGAAATGAATGGTATTACAGCTGTATCAAGACCATTTTTGCATAGTGTTTCATGTGTAGGCATGTTTCTAATGTTGCACAAAAACATTCCTGATACAACTGTACATACATAGCCGCTAATCTGGTAGCCTTTGAAGACCAGGGCTGCATTCTCTTCCTGCAGAACATGGGTGTGGATTTGTTGAATGGTTTAGTAGGATAAGTGAAAGAAAGGAAGAGCCCAGCACTCTTTGTGGCTACTGGGGTGAGGTCACTGGGGTGGTAGAAGTTTGGTGTGAAATGCCATCAGTATGCTGATGTCACTCAGCTCTATCTTTTCATATCTTCTGAGATAGGGATGTCAGGAGAGTCTCTCTCTCTCTCTCTCTCTATGTAAAGTCTGATCAATGTCCATGCTCACCCTCCAGGACCCCATTCACTGAGCTGTGGGCCCCCCAGAGATCCACTCAATGAGCACCCCATGATGGGCACCTGGTAGCCATCCACCCCCTTAGAGATCCACCACTTTGTGCAACAATGGTGCCTTCGGGGTTCTGGGAAGGTAATGTTACATAAATGGCAGTCGTAAAGGGGGCATTTCTGCAACATTGCAGGTGTGAAGAAAGCCATTTCTGCAACTTTAGAGGCACAGGTGACCCCCTTTCTGCATCTAATGTTACAGAAATCATCCTTTGCAGCCAACATTTTGTGCAGCATTAAAAATCTGAAAATTACAGACATGCCATGTTACAAAAAAATGGTGGCTTGCATTGAGAAGCAGACAGCCCGTGGCCTGGCAAATGGCATTCGAAGAATGCTCACGGCATCCCTATTCTTGGAACTCTGTTTATGTTTGATTTATATCCCCTGCATTTGACCTCTGCTAGGCCTCTGACTTCCTTATGGAAAATCCATGTTTTCCCAGTAAACTGTGCTTGACTATTGGCTTGCTTTGACTTTTCTATTACAATTAGCTTTGTGTTTGCTTAACAAAGAGGTTTGTATGCAGAGGATGTTAACTAAGGATGGATGAACCTGTACATTTTGGGTTTCCTCAGTTTCTCATTTTTCCTAAATTGTTTGTCCTGAATGTTGAAAATTTCTTTTAAAAAAAAAAAGTTTGCAAGAAAGATCAAGCATTTTTGTGGACATGCCTTCTAATACATGGATTTATGTAAGCCTTTTGCCTCATCTGCACATTTTTGCAAGCAATTTTCCAAATAATGCTTTTGGGGCATTGATTCCTCTAATGTATGTATATTAATGCACCTTTTAGTTGGAGAATGTGCAACTTTGGGAAATGTGCAACTTTGGGATAACTGCAGTTCATAGTACAGTTATTAAAAATGTAAACAAAGAAACAAAACCAAAAGCAGGTAAAGGTCATATTAAAATGTGAATTGAATGAATTTCTCCTCCATCATTAATATTGACTCTGCTATACATCTGAAATTGGAGCATTTGAATTATTGCATCCTTGTTGAAGTGTGGTGCCCAGAATTGGACACAGTAATCAAGATGAGGCCTAACCAGTGCTGAATAGAGAGGAACCAGGACCTCACGTGATTTGGAAGCCATACTTCTATTAATGCATCCCTAAATAACATTTGCTTTTTTTTGCAGCTGCATCACACTGTTGGCTCATAAACTGACAACATCGCTTTAGAGCAGGAATCTTGATTTTAACTTCGTAACTGAGGCTGTGGGGGTTAGGGTTGGCTTTGGCTTCAGCTTCAGACGTTGCACAAACATTTAGAGGTTCATGAAGCAGTACGACAATGGAACCAGTGACCTAGGGAGGTTGTGGGCTCTCCCACACTGGAGGAATTCAAGAGGCAGATGGACAACCATCTGTCAGGGAGGCTTTAGGGTGGATTCCTGCGTCAAGCAGGGGGTTGGACTCGATGGCCTTGTAGGTCCCTTCCAACTCTGCTATTCTATGATTCTATGGGCGTTCCTAGACGAGGCCTTAGCGCGCCTTGAGACCCGGTTTCCCTGCTGTGCGTCCAGATGACGCACAGGGGAATCCAGGCCCAGGCCGCACTGAGGCCTCCTCTAACGCGCCATAAGCGAAGTCGCTTATGGTGCGCCTTTTCCGCAGCCCCGGCCTCAGGCCGGGGCTGCGGAACGTTTAGCAAGGTCCGTGGCTTTTTGCAGCTACTCGCGAGTAGCCGCGAAAAGCCACGGACCTGGCACAGCGCTCATACGAGTGCCGGGCGCCGCTGCCTGAGCAAGCAGGCGAGCGGTGCTGCCAGGGAAAGGCTGGGGACAGGGAGGGGGGACTTCATTTTTTTTAAAAAAACGGACTTACCTGGTCCGGAGTCTTTGGGCTGCACGTGGCCCCTTTAAACTAAAAAAAATAAAAAATGGCGGACGCTGCAGGGATCCCGAAGCCCCTGCGCGTCCTGCATCTGGAAGCCAAGGCGGCGCACGCTAACGTCAGCGTGCCGTCGCCCCGCCTCCCTGCCGGCTTATCCCGGCAGGTCTAGCAAAGCCCTATGAAGCCCATCCCTGCTGCTATGACATTGACGAGGAAAGATCACCTCCCTCCTGTGCTCCCAGAGTCCATCCCCACTCCAGAGGGAGCATGCTTCATATGAAAGGTTCCCAACATCTCCAGATAGAACTGGGAAGGACTCTGGAGAGTTGCTACCATTCAACCCAGGGAATATATGTACATGAGAAGAGCTGTGCTGGATCAGACCGAGGGTCCATCTAGTCCATCACTCCATTCACAAAATGTCAACCAGGAACCCCCAAGCAGGACACAGGTGTGAAAGTACCCTGCTGCCCATGGTCCCCAGCAACTGGTGTATATAGGCACACTGCTTTGGATACTGGAGGTAGGTTTACTGCCTCAAATACTGGAGGTACAGGGACCTAATACTCCCACCAGGGGACATTATGCTAAAGGTGGTCATCGAAGGTTGGACCAGATCTTCATGTGTATCTCTGTGTTCAACCCAATCATGCTAGTGGTCTGGTACCATTATATCTTTTACAGGATTTTCTGATCAATTTCTCTGTATGCCCTATCTCCTTCCATCAAACATTCTGAATAACGATAGTACAACTGCTGTCTCCTGCTATATAACCAGAATTCTGGTAGCAGCAGCAGCCCTGTTTTGCAAAGAAAAGCTTGACTTTGTGTGTAGAAACATCCTTTTTATCATTGGGTTGTTGTTGCCATTTATATTTGAGAGTAAAAACCCTCACTTACATGTCTGCATGTCCCCTCACCACGCCCACGGGGTCCCGCATCACCCAGATCCAAATGATAATTTCCGAGAAGGTATCGAAAAGATAAATTAGCAGTTATTTCTATGAAATTCCCCAGTGCTTCCAAAAATCTAGGCCATATAAAGCCTGGGACTTCTAAGTGTGTTGCTATTCAAATTAACTGCTCCTGTTAATGTTCAGCAGCAGCTGGCTAGTCACATGTCTCCAGTTTTGTTTCCTTCCATGATGGGAATAATTCCATTGCGACCGCATTGGGGTATTTCTTCTGGGAATGCGGTTCTGGAATCAAGAGTAGTTTAGATGGTATTAGCTTGCTAGTGAACTCATATAACTGAAAAGATTATAGGAAATGTACAGTAATACAGGAAAATGGTGAAGTTAGGATGTAGTTGTTTTTAAGCATAAAGGGTATGTCCCCTGTGACTCAGCTATGAAGGACATATAAACACTCCATATGTTAGGTTTGGTTTGCATCCAAGGGTAGGGATGTATGAGGAATTGGTTTCAGTTCATTTTTGATCAACATTTAACCATTTTGCACTTTCTGCATCAAACATGGACTCGGACATAATCTGAGGTCTAGGTCCATGCATTACTAACATTGTTATTATTATTATTATTATTATTATTATTATTATTATTATTAATAATAATAATAATAATAGAATCATAGAATCATAGAATCATAGAAAAGCAGAGTTGGAAGGGGCCTACAAGGCCATCGAGTCCAACCCCCTGCTCAATGCAGGAATCCACCCAGTGCACAATGCCAGTGCACAAATGCATTTTAATCAATGGAAGAAGAGTACACGTATTTCAAAGGTGTGCATAATTAATATGTACATTTGGGGGGAAATATGCAGGAAAATATTTATGGGTTTTTGTGAAATCATCATCATCATCATCATCATCATCATCATCATCATCATCATCATCCCAGGAAAACACACACACACAGCTCATAATCCAATAAGGACTTGAGATGGAATTTGGAGAACTTCCATTAGCTCAGGTTTGTTGATTCACCCATCTTTACCCATGGGGTGGGTGGGGGTTACATCCATCACCCAACAGACAGTGAACATAGCATCTTCAGACTGAACCGATGTAATCTAGTTTGGTCTGGATCCACCTTACAACTGAAGTAGCAAACATCATGTATCCCCCCCAAATTATTGGAAGGAGGTTACTGTGAGGACATTGCTATGTTAGTTGTAAGGAGAAGACCATACAGAAGATTGATCATCATTTTCATCTCCATCCCAGCCACAGCTCCATCCACCGCCATTTACATCCCATCAGAGAAGCAATAGTGATTTGGGTCCTTGGGGGAGATAACATCACTTTGTTTATCTATTAATGCTTTCTTTCTTGGTGTTCAAGAAAAATATGTTCTCTCCTGAAAGTATGTGGCTGAACAAAGTATTAAATTACATTCCAAGTCTTTTGAATCACCCTGGTCTATCCTGATCCTTGGGATGTTAAAAATAACTTTAAAACTCTTTCAAAGGAAGACACCTTGCCAATGAAAAGTGGTTCCCAGGGGCAAACACTTCCCTTTAAGGGACAGGTAGCTGTCAAGAATAATAAAATAAGAGGGATCTGTGCAGACTTGTGTTTCTTTCCAAGAATCAGCACATGAATAGGGGAGAAATTCATTTCATCCACATTTTAATGCAATTTGCCTGTTTTCTCGCTTTGGAACCATGATGGAACTGCGTTATCCGATTAAGGGATGGTGAGCCCACTGAGGCACCTTTACATTGAGAGGCGAAATCTCAGCCTTCCCGCTCAGGGCTATGATACCCAGTTAAGAGATGCAAATTACTTTTCAGGCTAATGCGCCTCACCCACTTGGAGTTTGGTGGCCCCTGGAGGGGGCAATATGGCTAGCTCAATACAGTTTCAGGTTAGTTGCCCACACTTTTCCCCCTCTGCAGATCAGTGTAATACACGTGGCCCACCATGTTTCTGTGTCTTGGGTCTTTATTTTGAAAATCAAAAAAACCATGGGTTCATCCACCCCTACAGGGGAGGCCATTCCTGCTGGTGTCTTTCTGTGGCTCACAGTTTTGGAAATGCCTCCCTTCCCTACTGATTCTCAGCAATATCCTGGCACCCTAGCCACAGGCTCCCTGCTTTTGTGCAACAGAAGTGGACCTTTTTGCTTGGAGACAACACAAACTTTCTGCTACCCATCAGTCACTGTCACGTTCCCCCACGAAGCCTGTTTATTCTACAGTTACAGGGAATGGTGTCATCTCTTCTGCATACTGAACAATCCATAAATGGGAAGAAATGCTCTTTCTCTCTGAAGTAGGTGCACCAAAGAGAAGGGATGAGTGATTAGAATATAGCAAATGGAACACAGAAAAGCCATTTGGGATTGTTTCTTTTCTCAGCCCGTCAGAAACAAATGGGTTTGTCTTGGTTAGCAGGGTCCTGAAATATATGTGTGAAAAAGGGGTGTTTTGTTTTGAATGAAATGATCTATTTCACTGTCTCACACACGTGTGGCTACAGACAACCAAGTCTAATTAATAAGACTAGGAAATGTAAAGAAAGGGGCATTTTCTAAACTGTTTGATGGATTGTATTGACACTAAACCATATTGGACTAAATGGTGCAATATGGAGATTGTAATTGTTGGCTTGATTCTGACATAAGAAGAGCCCTGATGCTGCATCAGACCGAGGGTCCATCTAGTCCAGCACTCTGTTCCCACAGGGGCCAGCCAGCTGTTGACCAGGGACCCACAAAGCAGGACATGGTGCAACAGCACCCTCCCGCCCATGTCCTCCAGCAACTGGTGCACACAGGCTTCCTGCCTCAGATATTGGAGATAGCACATAACCATCAGGGCTAGTAGCCATAGATAGCCTTCTCCTGCAGGGATTTATCCAACCCCCTTTTGAAGCCATCCAAATGGGTGGCCATCACTACATCTTGTGGTAGTGAGTTCCATAATTTAACTCTGCGCTGTGCGAAGAAGGACTTTCTTTTATCTGTCCTGAATCTCCCACCAATCAGCTTCATGGGACAATGACCCCCTTTGGGTTCTAGTATTTTGAGAGAGGGAGAAAAATGTCTCCCTCTCCACATTCTCCACACCAGGCATAATTTTGTACACCTCTATCATGTCTCCCATAATGCCAAATAGTGGTTGGTTGGTATGAAAATGAAACTTCTGTTCCCATGCCAGTCCTCCACTCCATGAGCTTCATGTCAGTTCATTTTTTCCACTTTAGCATAAACCACAGTTGTAGTTAGGGATGCCAGAGAAATGGAGGTCAACTGGTTTCCTAAGTTCAGCCCCTCCTCCCCTAGCACTTTGTTCCGGTTCCTGCTCTGGTGCCAAACTTAGTCTGCAACACGTTGGGGTAGTTTGTGGATTTTCCAGGAATTTTGCGCATCCCCCCTTTTAGCTTCTACTGCTTGCACAAATGTCTCAGAAATTTGCACAAATTGCAGAACCTATGAAAAAAGGAAATGAGCAAAAAGAGTTCCCAGAGTTCTGGGGAAAGCCTGCTGCTCAGCTCACAAATGCAAATTGAGTGGTACTTGCCATGGACATCCATCAAGTAAAGAAAAGAAAAGAAAAGTAACAGATTTCCCAGTGGCAGACACTAGGGCCTGCAATTTTGTATAAATGACCCTATTTACAGCCACGGTTTGCACAAAATATTACCAGCGATTTCCAACGTAACAGAGGCCTGCTTGTAATCAGGGATCCCTGTGAGCTCAAGCACACAACCAGATCCCTGTGACGTCCCCAACTGTACACAAATATAGTGAAGGTCAGTGCTTCTTGTTAGTAACAACAAGCAGATAATGCTCAGCACTTGTCCCACACATTTCATACTTTCTTTCTGATAAGACTGATCTTTTTATTTTGCTGTGAGAAGCTCTCATTCTGCCTAAGAAGTTAAGGCCTCATTTTTTCTCCCTGGTGAAGAGAAGTCTTCCGACAGCTTCTGGAACTCAAGAAAGTCATCTATGAAATCCAGACACACTGGATTGCTTGTCGTTTTCTTTGGGAAGAAGAAGGACACCTGCCTTTCTGGAGACCTGAGGCCCTTGGGATGACACTCCATTGCATCCAGGGAACCAATGCAAGATCAATTGAGAACATTGGGATCTACCAATGGAGGGCCATGTCTCTTCTTATGATGGACCCATGTTCTGATCCAGCACCGTTCTTCTTGAACTGCTCAAGGGGTGAATCAAAGCATAATCTACCTAACTTGAGCTCCTCTTGATGCTCAGGTGGTGAGTTGGGTGGAATATCCTCTGGCTCTCCTCACTTCTGTTAGGGTCTCCACAGGGTTCAGCCTTGCAGCTGCTGAGCCTTGATGGGAAGGTACCTATTGACTCAGATTTTCAGGTCATGAATCTTTGCTTGTGATGGACAGCTCCTTGGTTGTTCACTACCAATTCTGTTCCAGCAAATGCTTTTCATGGAGCTGCCAAGGGAACTCATCTTTCCTGCTTCACCTTCCTAGCTGACTCCTGAGTTAGCTACCAGTGGAAGCCACAGTGGGGTTGTAATTTCCTTGGCTGTGTTGTATCTCAGCTTTCCATCAGCCATTGGTCTCCTGGGCTTCACTTATTCCCTCCAGACCCCTCAAAGCCCCAAGTGTATGATTTCCTCTGGAGGATTGGTCAGACGGGTTGGGATTTACCTTGGCCTCACCACAACAACTCTGTGTACAAAATCCAGAAATGAAAGGAGGGGAAGCAAAAGCAAAAGAAATGACTATTTGGAGGTATTGGTTGCATTTCAAAAACAAGACGAGGTGATTCAGACGTCTGGGGTGAAATTCAGAAAAGGAGAATTTTGGAAGCAGCTATAAGACCCATTTCACTGAGAGCAGAGGTAGGCAAAAATCCCCTCCAAGAGATCAGTTCAGAGAGCCAGTGTGGCATAGTGGATTTAGGGTGGATTCCTGCATTGAGCAGGGGGTTGGACTTGATGGCCTTATAGGTCCCTTCCAACTCTGCTATTCTATGATCCTATGACAAAGTGTTGGACTGGGAGTCAGGAGATCTGGGTTCTAGTCCCCACTCATCCATGGAAGCTCACTGGGTGACTCTGGGCCAGTCACACTCAGCCCAGCCTACCTCACAGGGTTGTTGTTGTGAGGATAAAATGGAGAGGAGGAGGATTATGTACGCCACCTTGGGTTCCTTGGAGGATAAAAGGTGGGATATAATTGCAATTAACAACAACGATGATGATGATGTCTGGCAGGAGTGACCTGTCCCAGGGATGGGTGAACAAGCGATTGTTGTGGCCAAGTTTCTCCACTCAACTCACCTCACTTCCAGTGTTCGACTGTGCTGCATTTTGTTCAAAAGGGAAAGTGTAAAGAGCAGGCTGAAATGCACACTTCACCTCCAGAGAATAAAATGGGAAATTGGCTTTTGGGGGGATGGGTTTTTTTTAAAAAAAAGAAGTCCACATTTTTGGAATGTTTGGGAGAAATGTGAGTTCCCCCCCCCCACAAAAATAAAGTTCTCTGGCTCACATTCACTGTGAACAGGATGTGTTTGCAGGCTTTGTGAACATAAACAGAATCCTCATAAATCCCTAATCTGTCCATCTCCTGGCAGGGTGTGAGAGAAAGCGGTGTCAGAAAGAGAGAGCCAGGGAGAAAAGTAGACAGCAGAAGGAACAACAATACAAAGGTGGTCTTGGCCAATTTGGGCTCCAGCCCCACCAGCATGGCACTCCCCCAACAGCTGACTCCTGAGGGGAT
The DNA here is from genome assembly GCF_023053635.1 of Elgaria multicarinata webbii. NCBI lineage: Eukaryota > Metazoa > Chordata > Lepidosauria > Squamata > Anguidae > Elgaria > Elgaria multicarinata. The sequence continues at coordinate 3,117,200 of NC_086190.1, forward strand.
GCAGCCCTTGACACAGCAAAAGTCAATATGCGTTGGTTCAAGTTGAAAAGAGGGAGAGCAGAGATTGGATTTGGTTCTGAGCTGCGTCCCCTGATGCGAAAGAGCAAGGAGACTTCATTAACCTGTAGTAATTAAGTAAGTGCTCACTTTCCCTCTGCTGTGATTAAAACGTTAACACTTGCTAAAATTAGACAGCCCAAGGGTTGCCACTTTCGACTTTGAACGCCGTGGCGCTGGGGCTGAAGGACAGATCTCCGCAGCCCGCTGCCCCCAGCTGAGGGACTCAGAAGCTAACAATGCCCAATTTAAATGGGCCCATCGTTTATCCTTCGCCCTCCCCCCAAATCTACTTTCTGAAAGAGATGAGAAAGTGAAGGGCACAACAGTCGCGGTTCCCCGAGAGTCTCGACTTAATCACTTTATCAGCTTGGGCAGCAAGTGTGAGGTGCGGAGAAGACTTCCCAATGCCGGCTTGATTAATAAGGAAGGCAATGAAGACAGACAGCTTGCTCTGACCGCCGTAATAGAGTCAGCAATTTCTCTCCATTGAGCACGCAGACGTCACAGTGTCCCTGCACTGTGTTGGACGAAGCAGCAACTTGGCAGGAGAATTATAATTCTGGCCATGGGAAGGCTGCTCTTCTGAACTCAGAAGCTCATGTTTATTTGAATGGAGGAGTGTGTGTTCAGCTGTGGGCATCTCAAACAGGATGGCCTGGTTTCTCTGGGTGGAAAATGAGATGGGCGGGGCGCATGGCTTCAGGCTGAAGGTGGTGGTTGGGGTCGGCCATTTTTTGTCTCGGTTAAAACAAAACCTGCCTTCAGGTTGAAAATTACAAAATTATTCCTCTGGACTGAAAGAACTGCTGTAGGCTGGTGTGCAAGTGGGCATGTATTTTACATAGGAAGCATTCACAAGGGCTTCTGCTAGAGGTGAGCAAGTTGTGCAAAGCCTCCCCAAGGGTGCATCTTGTGCATCTCACAAATCTCATCATAGATCAGGGTAAGGTGACCTCAAAACAAAGCACTATGATGAGAGACTGGAAGAACTGAGCCTGTTTAGCCTGGAGAAGAGACAATTGAGGGGAGACATGATAGCACTCTTCAAATACTTAAAAGGTTGCCACACAGAGGAGGGCCGGGATCTCTTCTCGATCCTCCCAGAGTGCAGGACCCGGAATAATAGGCTAAAGTGACAGGAAGCCAGATTCCAGCTGGACATCAGGGAAAACTTCCTGACTGTTAGAGAAACACAGCAATGGAACCCATGACCTAGGGAGGTGGTGGGCTCTCCCACACTAGAGGCCTTCAAGAGGCAGCTGGACAACCATCTGTCAGGGATGCTTTCAAGTGGATTCCTGCATTGAGCAGGGGGTTGGACTTGATGGGCTTAGAGTTCCCTTCCAACTCTACTATTCCATGATTCTATGGTCCTATGACCAGTGTCATGTAGCACCCTGAGGGGAAGGGCTGAAGGAGGCAGGAATTGTCTTCTGAATGGCTCAGCCAGGTTTTTGACAGTGATGGTCCAGTGCAGGCTTGGGGTGGGGGGCTCTTTCAGCCCAGGATCCAAATTCAGTTCTCAGTGGCTGCATCCCAGTGGTGGGCCAGTGGTGGGCCAGGTGGAGCAAAAGAGGCAGAGCCAAGCTAAATTTAAACTTATCAGCATATTATACTTTAGAGTTCCTACGGCAGCCTTAGGAGAGACATTTCAGACTTTTCAGATGGGGAAGGAAAATGCACAAAAGACAGGAATGACCCACCAACTATCAGTGGTGGGGAAAGGGGGAGGAGCCAGGGGCTTTGGGGGGAACCACAAAGGGCCAGATTTGGGCCCTGGGCCTGTGGTTGCCCACCTTGGCTCTAAAGGCAAGGGCTGCGTTTAGGCTCCATTTCAGGAAGGCTGCTCCTATCAGAAACCCTGGGAAACCCCTGTTGGATGGACAACTCATTCAGCCTGATCTATGACATTGTAAGGGCCAGCCCAGAATGAAGTTGGCTAGTTCCGTCTGAGATAGAGCTTAAATATGTATGGAAGATCCACATTGTTAGAAAGGAATCAGGCAAGATGGGATTGAAACTACCTCTGCTGCAGACACCCTGAGAACTTGCTGCCAAAGTAGATAATGTTGGGTTAGGCAGGCAGATGGTCAGACAGGCCTGGTAAAAAACAGATTCCCAGTCTTGCAAGCCAAGTAGTCATTTTGTTTGTCTTTTGGTGAACACAGACAGAGAACAAAGATATGATCTTTTACCCCATTCTAAGGGCTCAGATTGAATACATTGTACAAGCACACAAAACTAATGGCCTTTCCCCTCCCTGTTTGTTTGTTACTGTGATTTTAGAATGTCAGCCATATGGAAGGGAGTTTCGTATTCTGTTTTATTTTGTTCTGTACAGCACCAAGAAAATTGATGGCGCTATATAAATAAATATTATTAATACTAATAATAAGACCATTGTGTCGAAAGGCTTATCAATGAAATCAAATATGGCATTGGGAGAGGAGAGGCACTGGAGAATACAATGGGGTGTGTGTGTGTGTTTGTGTGTGAATTGGTCAGCATCACCATGAAAAGAAAGATCTCAGTTGTGTGTTTTTCAAGGGGGAAAAAGTGTCTTTTGAGAAAATCCAGATCACCTCTATGGCCGTTGCTAGACAAGGTGTTAGCCCGGTGTGAGGCCTGGTCTCCCTCCTGTGCATCCAGATGATGCACAGGGGATCCCGGGGTCAGGCCGGGCTAAGTCCTCCCTTGACCTGGGATAACCGGATGCGGTTATGGCCCGGCTTTTCCGCAGCCCCAGGCTGAAAGTCTAGCAGGGTCCGTGGCTTTTCCTGGTTGCTTGCTTACTCATGAGTAGACAGGAGAAGCCACGGACTGGGCACAGCACTCATAGGAGCACTGTGCCCATTGGGCTGGGGGGAATCACGGGGGGAGATGGGGGCTGGGGGAAAGACCGGACCCGGCAGGAGAGAGTGGGAAGAAGAATGGGGATGGGCATCAGAGATGGGGGAGGGGGGAAGAAGGATGGGGACAGGGCCTGGCGAGCAGGGATGGGCATCGGGGACCGGGCATGATGAGTGGGGAACAGGGACGGGCATGGCGGACGGGGGATGGACATGACGAACGGGGACGGGGACGGGCATGGCGGACGGGGGAGGACAGGACAGTGAGTGGGCAGGGGGGCATCAGGCATTGTGGGGGGGGAAATCAGGGGCAGGGGGAGCGGGGAACCCTTTATTTTTTTAAAAAAAACCTACCTGCTGTGGCGGTGCGCTCCTGCGCACATGGCCCTTTAAGTGTAAAAAAAAATGCTGGATGCGACAGGGCTTCCCCTTACCCCGTCGCGTGTTCCGTCTGGAAAAGGGCGACGGCGCGCGCTAGCTGTAGGATGCCGTCGCTCCTACTCCGCACCGGATTATGTGGTAGGTCTAACAAGGCCCTAAGTCAATATTGGTGGTGCAAGCCTTCTTCTTCATGGGCCAGTTGTGTGCTTTCCACAACCTCTAGCTCTGATGGAAAAGCTGGAAAATTAAAACTATGCCTCCAAAAAATCTAGCACAGGAGAACTCAACGTGATCCCATGAGGACAGAGCAGAACACAGTTTCTACCACACTCTACGGAGCATATAATTAGATTAGAGCCTTTCCCAGAGACTCGCGAAACGTTTCCTCATCTATGTGCAACCTCTTTCAACCTATGTCTTTATTTACGATTCAGTGAATGCCAACTATGAATTGAAATTACAAGGCAGGAGCCTCCATCCATATCCCCCATGATTTTTTGTTTTTTAAAAATGGAACAGGTGTGCTGCTACATGATGGGAGAAAAAAGGAGAAAATAAAAGATGCTTCAAAAAATAGACAAGGGGGAACACATTAATTCAATATATCCCATTGCCTGCTCTTAAATTAATGCATACACACAACCCTCCAGGAACTAGGGATGGGGGAGAAACTTGTCCAGCAAACTTTGATGCAAACTTATCTAAGTTTACATTTTTAAATCACCATGTGAGCCAAACTGCAGTTATCCTTCAAAATATGCACTTCACTAGATTTTTCAATGAGTTCCCCAATTAAATGCGCACTCGCGCGCACACACACACACACTAAAATGCATATCTTAGGGGAAATGTTCTTAAGACAGAAAAAAATAAGAAAATGAACGAAATTGAAACGAAATTCCCTCCTCACCAGAAACTCGTGTGTCTTACTTAATGCAGCTGGTTTTCCAATGGCAGATTGGGATCTGATCGGCACAGTCAGTAATCTAGGAGAATTTCAGTTTTGCTCACAAAACATGCCAGCCTGCCCTGCTCCAAGCTCCAAATGTGATTGCAAGCACAGGTGTCTGCTGAAAATGTTTGCAAATTGCCAGACATCGCAGAATAATAATAATAATAATAATAATAATAATAATAATAATAATAATATATTTCTTACCCGCCTCTCCCTCTGGATCAAGGCAGGGAAGAACATTAGGTACAAATACCATAAAATACATAAAACTGATTAAAACATATAAGAATAATACAAGATTAAAACAAGTCAAATATCTTAAAATTCGACTGGGTAGGCCTGCCGGTTCGCATTCGATTTCCGCAACTTTCCGCACTTTGATGTTGCTGAGATTTCCTAATTTGCGGAAATTCCCCCTGCAAACTGAAAGCCCCTCTTTAGTGTATGGAGGGAAGTTGCACAGATTAGGAGAGTTGCGAAAATTTGTGCAAATTTCACGTCCAGTCGCTGCTTGGTTCGTGCAATTTCCCCATTTGTGCAGAGTCAGAAGCGATTGCAAATGCAAACAGGAATCAGGCATAACACAAATGGTGTGATGGCATTTGGAGACTGCTCTTGATCTCGAACATTGCTCATTCACCGAGTAGGCAGGTATGTAGCTTATTTTCCAAGGTATAATTTTCCAAGGTATAATCTCATACTGATGGGCCTGAGAACAGAAATTGGGAATAATTGCTAAAAATTTCTTGGAAGACATTTTTTTTTCCTGAGAAAATTTCCGAGATTTTTCTTTTCTATCTTTGCAGCTTTTCCAATGAATAAATAAATAAATAAGGCTCAGAACACATCACAGAATTTTGTCAGGGCATCCTTCACAATGTTTGGGTGCCACCCACACAAACAGTGCCCTGGAATGACATTAGTTCTGGGGCACAAAATGGTGGTCAGGGTACGAATGCATTTGCTGCTGTGATTTGCAGCAGTAGAAAAACAAAACGAAAGTGGAATACCGCTAAGGAAGGGTGAAGGGACAGACTTGCCTCTGCTAATGGTGAGCCTTGTGAAACTATTTGAGAATTTCTCACCGCCCCTTTAACCTGGCAAAGCGCTCACTCTCTATTCACAAGTGTGCATGTGCATCTTGCTATTGCTGAATCAGACTCGTGTTAGAGAAAATTATAGGGCAAGCCGAGAAAGCAGGCAAATGCTCATGCACAACAGTTCCCATCCATATGAGATCAGGCAAAGGTCCATACACAAGGAAAGGTCAAAGCACAGTTAAGTAGTGTGGGTGTTATGCTTGACCAGTCCCTAACTATGTCATCACAGGTGGGGGCCGTGGCTCAGAGTTGCTTTTATCAACTCCATGTGCTCCGCCAAGTTCGCCCCTTTCTGTCAGAGGCTGATCTTACCACTGCAGTCCAGGCCCTGGGTCTTTCCAGACTGGACTATTGCGACCTATTGTATACAGGGCTTCCCTTGAAGCAAATCCAACGCCTACAGGCTGTACAAAATGCAGCAGCCAGGTTGGTCAAGGGCCTCCCAAAGTGGTCTTCCATCACTTTGGTGCTTCAAGAGCTCCATTGGCTGCCGGTGGCTGCTAGGGTGCGCTACAAGGTCTTGTTGACCATGTATAAAGCCCTGCATTGCTTGGGTCCTGGATCCCACCTGAGCACTCGCCTCTCTCCTGTGTCTCACCATTGGCAGACTCGGTCTCAGGAGCAGGGTGCCCTGACGGTCCCCCACTACAAATTGGAACGTGCCAGGGCCAGGGCTTTTTCAGTGGCTGGCCCCCAGTTATGGAACAATGTGCCACTGGAGATTAGACAGGCTGCCACTCTCAGTTGCTTCAAGCACCTTTGTAAGGCATTTTTATTTTCACAAGAGTTTGGGGAGGGGGTGGTTTAAATTGGGGTTGAGGGCTTTTAATGGTTTGAGGGTGAGGGTTTTAATGGAATTGTCTTAATGTGGTTTGAGGGTTTTAATAGAATTGTTTTACATGTTATTGTAAAGCACCTCAATGCCAGAAATGGTGAGGTGGCACTATAAAAATGCTATAAATAAATAAATAGTAAGTTAGTATATATGGTTCAGAGGCGGAGTGAAGCAGGAGTCCACAGGTAAGTGGCACAGAAGGTCAATAACAAGCTCTGGAACACAAAGTACACAGCAGAGGAGTTGATAGAACAATGCTGTTCTAGCATTAGCAAGGCTAACACTGAAGGCTTATATAGCCAGTGCTTTCTGGGCCCCACCCAGGGCTCAGCTGCAGTGCATTACAGGTCCTCTGGCAAAAAGTCTTACTCAGGAGGAGGGCCTTTCTCCTGAGGAGTCCTCCTTTGCAAGCAAGCACTCCTTCTAATAGCAGCCCTATTGGCTTGCCTCTTGAGGTAGTAACACTCTCAGAGGCCAAGTGGTAGCACAGTCTCTGAATCAGAGATGGAATCTCTCTTCCTACAGGGATGGGCAAGCAGTGATCTCCTCTGAGGGTCCAGGCTACCCCAGATCTTCTGACGTGGGTGGCTGTTTGGCATTGTCTGTCTCTGGGAGCTCTAGGTCCTCCTCAGAGGAGGATTCCTCCAGCAGAAGCAAGACAGTGAGTAATTACCTGCATACTTATGGCTTTCAGCAGCATAATATATAACAGAATTTGGGGCCATGGTAAAACTTCACTTAAAACACTGTCCAGGTAATGTAGAAAGTCGGCACAGCCTGCAAAACATGTTTTGATTCCTATTACTCTTATTGAAAGACAGACATAGAATGATTGAGAAAGACAACTGTGAATGATTTAAAATAAATAAATAAATAAATAAATAAATAAAGGCTAGCTAATCTAGGGTGACCCTATGAAAAGGAGGACAGGGCTCCTGTATCTTTAACAGTTGTATTGAAAAGGAAATTTCAGCAGGGGTCATTTGTATATATGGGGAACCTGGTGAAATTTCCTCTTCATCACAACCGTTAAAGCTGCAGGTGCCCTGCCCTCTTTTAAATCTGGCCACTCTAGTATAGCTCCTGCAGCTTTAACTGTGGTGATGAAGAGGGAATTCCACCAGGTTCTCCACACATACAAATGACAGCTGCTGAAAATTCCCTTTTCTATGCAACTGTTAAAGATACAGGAACCCTGTTCTCCTTTTCATAGCTAATCTGCAATGCGATACGGAGGATAGATTCTGGAGTGCAAATCCATTGTGGCTAGTCTACTGTTGTCTGTCTCACTGCTTTAGCATTGCTAATAGCGGCAGTAAAACAGTGATCAGGACAGGGCCAATCTTACTCTTGCCATGTCTGTAAGCCAGAGATCTCCATGCTTCACACAGAGGGCATGTTTGGGCAATGTTAAGTGAAGGCAAGTGAGGAAGGAAATTGAGTAAGCAGACCGTTTTTTGCAAGGAGTGCTGCTACATCAACAAAAAAGGAAGTTTATTATTTTTATTTTTATTTTTTGGCAGCTCTGAAAGCATTTTGTAAAAAAAACCAGAGTGATTTTACCTCCATTGTGTTTATTTTACATTACCTAATAGTGTTTTATTGAGGACTTCCAGAGCTGGAGGTCAATCAATTTTGCATAAAAATGGTTCTTACCTATCCTAAACTCTTGGGATGAAACAGGCTGTAAATAAAAATAAAACAAAATCGTAAAAGAAGGAGGGGAAGACTTTGGAAGACTTCGTTGTTTCCTGAGTTCTCAGTTTTTCAGAATAATCGTTGAGGTTTGCACTCACCAGCTTCCCTTTCATTATATTTACTGCAGCTTTAACCGCATCTTAAACCATCCGGCAAGCAGCAAATCTGGGGATGCTGACAAGACATGAACAGCAAGAGACGTTCTTCAAATTGCAATGGAGGAAGCGAACAGGCTAAAAGCCTCTGAGTAAATCATAAATTTCCATAACTGCTAGAAGAGGGAGCAATTGCAGAGACGCTACAACACTGTCACCCAAACAACGGCAACGTCAGGATTAACTCACAGACGTAAGCGGCCCGTTTCATAGCCAATACTTGTGGTAAGGAAGGGAAGGATGATGCTGGAGCCCAGGTCTGGGAAGGGGGCCACGAACCAAGAGACAATGCCTCCATTTTGGCTCTCAGTGCCTAGGACTTGGGCAGGCCTTCAGCCCAGAACGTTTGAACTGCAGAGGAGTCTGTGGCTAGGCAGGAGACTCGGGGGGAATTCTTTCTGTGTGCACCCTGCTTTTGACTCTCAGCAGTTGTTTCTTCACCAGGTTGATTAGCTTTGACTTATAGAATCATAGAATAGTAGAATTGGAAGGGGACTATAAGGCCATCAAGTCCAACCCCCTGCTCAATGTAGGATTCTTGTACCTTGTTGAAATTTGCTTGAGCAATGAGTGTTGATTGGCTTCTTACAATGAGTGTTGATTGGTTTATTAATTATTGCATTTATAATTTTATAATTTATAAATTTATAATTTATAATCTATATACCTTATAAAAAGGTATAATATTATACCTTTTTTCCTCCAGGGAACCCAAGGTGGCATACATAATCCTCCTCCTCTCCATTTTATCTTCACAACCACAAGCCTGTGAGGTAGGTTGGGCTGAGAGTCTGTGACTGGCCCAGAGTCACCCAATAAGCTTCCATGGCCAAGTGGGGACTAGAACCTGGATCTCTCGACTCCCACTCCAACACTCTAACCACTGCACCACACTTCCTTGTCAGTGCTCTCTCTGTTTCTCTCTATTCTTCCTCCATCCCCAACTTGTTGATGCTTGATCTTGATGGACCTAAACTGGCAGTTTACAGACTAGCCACCATTTTGAACAAAATGGTGGCTACTGGAGCAGCAGGACGCCAGGTGGCTCACACCATCAGCTGTGCACCATGTGCAGCAAACATGGTCAGCCAGCCAGCAGGGGTCCAGTAAGCAGTGCACGGCATGAGCAAAAGTGAATTTTCCCATTCCTATCCATGTAAGCCAACTCCAATTTCATAACAGTTGGCAACTAAGGTACTAAATAAATATACATATGCTAATAAACACTGAATGTGATGTTTAGAGACTGGGTAAACTTTAATATGCAAGAACATATAGAAACGATATAGATAGAGTTTAAAATGGAATAAAACTAGAATAAAATCTCAGGTAAAAGCAGTGCAAAGGTCTTAAAACATTTAAATGTTAAAAGTCTTTAACATTTAAAGCCCTAAACGGCCTGGGGCTTTCTGCAGGAACACCTCCTCCCGTATGAACCTGCCCAGTCTCATCCTCAGGGGTCCTTCTCCGTGAGCCCCTGCCAAAGGAAGTGAGGCAGGTGGCTACCAGGAGCAGGGCCTTCTCTGCTGTGGCACCCCGGCTGTGGAATGAGCTCCCTAAGGAGGTTCGCTTGGCACCTACATTATATGCTTTTAGACACCAGGTGAAGACCTTTTTATTCTCCCAGCATTTTAACAGTCTATAAATAAATTTTAACTCGGTGTTTTAAATTTGTAATTTTGCACTGCTGTTTTTTATCTGGTTGAGCTTTTATATTGTATTTTATATTATGGTTTTATACTGTTGTTTTATACTTTGAATGTTTTTAATTTTTGTGAACCGCCCAGAGAGCTCCGGCTATTGGGCAGTATAGAAATGCAATAAATAAATAAATAAATAAATAAAACACACTAGAAACAATCAATCCTAAAGGTATAAAATCCCTGTGCCTGAATCAAAGTAAGGAGTTCAAAGGACCTGAATCTATACCCAATGGATGTGAGCTGTCCAACACCTGATCAGGCTCTTCCATGTGGTCCAAATCTCAGACGCTCCGTGGCCTCCTCCCCTGTCAGCCATGATTAGCAGCCCACAATGTCTTCCTTCTCTTCCTTGCTTGTAGAAGCAAGGGAAAGTAAGACATGGAAGGGAAGGGTTCCTCCCTCCCTCCGCTTCACTCTCCCCCCTCCCTCCCTCATCACCTAGCATCAGAAAAAGTGGACTCTGGAGGACTCTGGAAGGGTCTACAAGACACCAAAACCTTAAACAAACTACAATACCCAGAATCCATTGCACTGCCTCATGTTTTCTTCCAGGGAGTAGGCAGGAGATGGGCCTTTCTTTCTTTCTTTCTTTCTTTCTTTCTTTCTTTCTTTCTTTCTTTCTTTCTTTCTCTTTCTCTTTCTCTTTCTCTTTTTCTTTTTCTCTCTTTCTCTCTTTCTTTTAACGTAGCCTGCTTGTGGATTCATGCAGTTGGTCAGCCACTGTGTGAACACAATGATGGACTAGATGGGCCCTTGGTCTGATCCAGCATGGCACTTCTGATGTTCCTGTGGTCTAACACAGTTGTAAACTGCCTTGAAAGGGTTGTTGTCTGAAAGGCAGCCAAGATTATTGGTTTTTTTATAATAATAATAAAATAAAATGAGCACACAGTTTGGCTAAGGGTTCCCCCCCCCCGAGTTTCTCCAAGATTTTATTTTTGGAGTAGGGAGGTGTCTCAGCAGTTTTGCCCATCCTCCATTCAGCTTAGAACATTTCCCCCACACCTGGAGTTAAAAGGATTGTTATTATTATTTCAAGGATGTTGCTGATCTCCATCTCTCTCTCTCTCTCTGTGATATAATAATAATAATAATAATAATAATAATAATAATAATAATAATGAAAACCATTTGTTAATGCTGGAGATTCAGAGTATTGGTTGCTCCTATCCTAGGTGTTCTGCAACACTTTAATGGAGTTTTGGGAACTCAGCCATGAAGTTCAGAAGACGGAGATAATGGCTCTTTCCCTCCGAGAGAGGTCTCCATTTTTAAATCGCTTCCCTTCTGAAATGGCTTTTGCTTCATTAACAGGCTGCAGGTACCTCAAGGATACCATTCAAAGAACTGGGGGAAAGGACTTTTTCCCTTCATATTGCCATTCTACACAACACACACACACACACACACACACACATACTGCAATGAGGGATTGTGCCAATTATTATGCTTTCAATGTAGTTCCTTTTTTATCAGGATCAGTCCCGATTTCTTACTGTCATAAAATGCTGCCCCTCTGTTGTTCCAAGATATCAAAGGTGCTGTCATTGTGTACCTCGGTTGGGGACAATGTGATTTGTAATCCAAGACATCTAGAGGGTCAAGATGGCATACATGTATACTCACAAATAATTTGTCTGGGTTCTTTGTGTTTTAGATCACTCTAACACAAAGGTAAGCAACCAAGTGCACTCCAGGTGTTTTGGACTACAGCTCCCATAATCCTTGACCATTGGCCATGGTGGCTGTGACTGATGGGAGTTGTAGTGAAAACATCTAGAGGACACCATGTTGCCTACCTCTGCTCTGGAAGTTAAAGCGCCAAATTAGTGAGAGGGAGAAATGGGGCCATTTTGATTTGAGTAGGTAAGCTTTGATATCGCATCCATGGCAGGTGATCTTCATGGGAACGATCTTTCACTGACATCAATTGCAATCGTGACCATCACCACCTTACCTGTTTCGTGGTCTTTCGCTGCAGAGGCATTGTTCACCCTCTGCAAAGGCACTGGCCGTTTTCAAAATGCTGCTTGATTTATCTCACACTTCATGGGAATATGCTTTTAATAAGGATGCATGGCTCTGGGACAGGATTTGAGAGCCAAAATAGCAAATTGAATGGAACTTGTAGCAATGACTTAATTTATTTTCGTTCAGTGTATTCATTTTTTTTTACACACACCCCAAATAATAATAATAATAATAATAATAATAATAATAATAATAATAATAATAATCCCAATTTCTATTATCCACTGCTTCCTCCAAGGATCCTGTGTGGCAGCTACCGCTGATCCAGCACAAACTCCTCATTCTTGTGATCTTCCCTCCTTTACTCTCCAGCCTCATAGTCTGACACATGTCTGACTATGACCTTCAGGCATCTTTTCTTCTGCAGTCAGGCATCCGACGTTCTCCCACTCCCTCAAAGGACTCCACCCTTTCTCCATTGCTGCTCCACATCCTTTGAGCGGCCTTCCAGTCACGGCAAAAAGCATATGTATTTTTTGGGATGCAGTTTCCCGTCACACATGGGCATTTTGTGGCTCGGGTCCAGATTATTTGAAAGACCGTATTCTCCCTTATGAGCCTGCCCGTGCTTTGAGATCTTCAGGAGAAGCCCTTCTTTCAGTCCCACCATCTTCACAGGCACGCTTGGTGGGAACATGGGAGAGGGCCTTCTCGGTGGCTGCTCCAGTGCTCTGGAACTCTCTTCCTGGGGAAGCTAGACTGGCTCCCTCCTTGATGGGCTTTCGGAAGCAGGCTAAAACTTGTTTGTTCCAGCAGGCCTTTGGAGAATAATCTGGCCCTCCATCTATGTTAATGTCTTATAATTTTGTTGTGTATTTTAAACGTTTATGTCCCCACCACGACCAGTGTATGTTTTAAACTTTGTAAGGCCGCCTTGAGGCCCAGCACTGGGCAAAAGGAGGGATACAAATAATAATAATAATAATAATAATAATAATAATAATAATAATAATAATAATAATAATATTAATAATAATAATAATTTTGTGGGAAGCTCTTTCTCAAATATATAAAAAAATATCTCCCTCTCCACCTTCTCTACACCATGCATGATTTTGTAGACCTCTATCATGTCTCCCCTTATTCATTGCTTTTCCAAAGCTGAACAATCCCAGCTGTTGTAACCTTCCCTCATAAAGGAGATGCTACGGACCCTGGATCATTTGAGTTGCCCTTTTCTGAACTTTTTCCAGCTCTACTATGTATTTTATTTAGGTGTGACCAGGTCTTCTTCTTCTTCCTCACCAACACCAGTCCAAATCCTTTGGCCCTGATGACTGGGGTGTGTGTGTGTTGCCTTCATGGAACTGTGTTGCCACTGCTTTGGGAAAAGCCCTGCGCTTTTGCTGCTGTGGGGTCAGTGGAGTAATACTGACAGTAGGGGCAACTATTTGGCATTCTGGGCCCACCCTCTGCCCAGTTTCTGGCTACCAATCAAAGGTCACCTTCTGCCTTGGAATACTTCTGGTTCAACACCAGCATGAGGTCAGACAGTGGAAGACCTGTGGTGACCTCACTCCAGTGTAAAAAGTCAGGGTAAGTCCCAAACTTTTTAAATGTGCAGCTTCAAGGGAAAGCCCTGTGGTGGCTGTGAATTGGAGGCTGTGTCATGTAACCAACACAGTGCCACCCTGCAGCCACCACTTTTAAAACATATAGACAGCCCCCAGATGAGTCAGAGAATTCTCTAATGGTCCCACCACTTCCCCATCCTCCATGAGTCTCCTTGCCCTAAAAGCCTGGCCCAGGAAATTCTGCAAGGTGTCTCATACTGAGTCACACCATCATTCAATCTAGCCCAGTACTGTCGACACTGATTGGCAGCAATGGCTGAACCGGGGCGCAGGCAAGATATTTTCCTGTCCCATCTGGCCAGCAATTGAACCTGGGACCTTCTGTAGATTTCATGTTTTTAGCACTATAAGAAAGACGGATTGAAAGACAGACTGACTCCCCATCCCATCTCTCTCTCCATGCACACACACACACACACACACACACACTGGAGAGCTAAAATATTGCAGCCAAAAATGTGTTTGCCAAAAGCTAATTTAATCTTGGATCCACTTCTCGCAAGTTGATCATGCAGCTGCTGCTTCAAGAAGTGGCTTACCATTCTAGCATGAGTTCCAAGTATGTGTGATACTCAGATCTGTGTTTTGTTCCTTTGATGTTTCATCCCCCCCCCTTTTCTTCTTGTAATACAAAGCAGCCCCAACCACTCTCGACTGTGGGGGGAGCCTGTCCGTTCAAAAACACCCCACCTGCAGCACTCCAAATCGTCCCCCCACCCTCACCCTGAGTTGGACTGAAGGGCACTGCAAGCTGAACAGCCGTAGCTCTGCTGTTAGAATTAATCTTTGGCTCCGACACCCATTTTCCTAAATCCATCACAGCTAGTTAATTGACCACAAAAAAAGAGAGAGAATCTTTCAGCTGTCATCCCAGCTTTGCTTTTGTAGGGGGGGTCGCATTTCCAACACGCTAAATCAGAAGAGAAACCAAGGTTTCATCAATTGTGTAAGAGGAAGAGTTGCCCTTGGGTTAGCTTTTAATCTTTACTCAAGGTTCACCATATTTCCTCCCAGCGATACTCTGTTCTAGAAGCTCTGAAACAGCAAAGACGTGTGCGAGGGTTGAGGCCAGGGGAGAAGCAGCGGAATAGGAAAAAATAAAATCTATTCATACACTTCCTGGCACTCTTGAGGTGAAAGGCAAGGTATTGGGGGTACGCAGCTCAGATTTCTGTTTTCAGCGAGGCAGGGACTAGTGAAAGGCAGAGATTCAGTGGAGTGTATATATGTAAGGCAGAGCAATCCAACAGGGAAGAAGGAGAGACCATCCATGGATTCACGACAGCAAGGCAGAAGATGAGGGAACAGCTTGGGTTTCCCCCCTTGCATTCCCCTAATAATAATAATAATAATAATAATAATAATAATAATAATTTTCTTACCTGCCTCTCCCTCTGGATTGAGGCAGGAAACAATATTAAATACAATTTGATTGATTGATTGATTGATTGATTACATTTTTATACCATCCAACAGCCGAAGCTCTCTGGGCGGTTCACAAAAATTAAAACCATAATAAAACAACCAACAGGTTAAAAGCACAAATACAAAATACAGTGTAAAAAGCACAACCAGGATAAAACCACGCAGCAAAATTGATATAAGATTAAAATACAGAGTTAGAACAGTAAAATTTAAATTTAAGTTAAAATTAATTGTTAAAATACTGAGAGAATAAAAAGGTCTTCACCTGGCGTCTAAAGGCATATAATGTAGGCGCCAGGCGGACCTCTCCGGGGAGCTCATTCCACAGCCGGGGTGCCACAGCAGAGAAAGCCCTCCTCCTAGTAGCCACCTGCTTCACTTCCTTCAGCAGGGGCTCATGGAGAAGGACCCCCTGTGGATGATCTTAAGGTCTGGGCAGGCACATATGGGAGGAGGCTTCTTTCAATTAACCTGGCCCCAAACCTTTTAGGGCTTTGAATGTCAATATTAGTTTTAATACATAAAACTAGTTGAAAGAGCATATAAAACTGCATTCTGCACTAGCTGCAACTTCTGCGTCATCTTCAAGGGCAGCCCCACGTAGAGTGCATTGCAGTAGTCTAAGCGGGAAGTTACCAGTGCAGGCACTACTGTGGCTAGGTTGTCCCTGTCCAGGAAAGGCTGAAGCTGGTGGATCAGCCGAAGCTGGCCCCAAGTACTCCGGGCCACAGAGTCCACCTGGGCCTCCAGTGACAAGGATGGTTCTAGGAGTACTCCCAAGCTACGTACCTGCTCCTTCAGAGGGAGCGCCACCTCATCCAGAACAGGTCACTTACCCAATTCCCAGACTCGGGAACCACCAGTCCACAGAGCTTCCGTCTTATCAGGATTCAGCTTCAGTTTATTGGCCCTCATCCAGCCCATTATCTCTTCTCAATCCAGGATCTCTTCACGATCCTCCCAGAGTGCAGGACATGGAATAACGGGCTCAAGTTAAAGGAAGCCAGATTCCGGCTGGACATCAGGAAAAACTTCCTGACTGTTAGAGCAGTGCGATGGTGGAATCAGTTACCTAGGGAGGTTGTGGGCTCTCCCACACTAGAGGCTTTCAAGAGGCAGCTGGACAACCCTCTGTCAGGGATGCTTTAGGGTGGATTCCTGCATTGAACAGGGGGTTGGACTAGATGGCCTTGTAGGCCCCTTCCAACTCTGCTATTCTATGATTCTATGATTACAGCCTCCAGGCACTGGTCCAGCACCTTCACAACCCCAGCTGACTCCAACGACAAGGAGAAGTAGAACTGAGTATCATCAGCATACTGATGGCACCCAACCCCCAAACCCCAAACCCCTAATGACCTCACCCAATGGCTTCATATAGATGTTGAACAGCACGGGGGACAGAATAGAACCCTGTGGCACCCCATAGCTTAATTGCCATGGGGTGGAACAGGAATCTCCCAATACCACCCTCTGGGATCAGTCCCGCAAGTAGGAGTGGAACCACTGTAACGCATGAGAAATGAGAGCAGAGAGTGAGATCTACTGGATCCGCTGCCCCGGGGACATCCTCCAGATCCAGAGTGGGCCACTTGTTCCATGATCCCTCACCACTGGCTAGGACTGATGGGTGTTTTGAAGGCCCTAAAGACTGCAGGGCCTACGTGGCGCACCACTGCCCAAGGGAACTATGGGATTGTGCCCATGTTTTTATATTAATGTGTGCGGCTTTTTATTCCTTGTTGCAAGCATTAGCGCAAGTGCAAACTTGCACAAGAGCCCCCCCCCCCCCCCCGCAAAAGTTAAAAGCAAAGAAAACAAAACCGGTCTGCAAGCCTGTGGATCCGTGTGATTCAGACAAAAGAATCTGCAAGTTGTATTCATAGAAATGCGAATGTGTTTGATGGATTCCTCCAACATCTCTAGTGTAAAAACTAGGGCTGTGTACACACCAATTTGACTTGGAGGCTGATTCGGAGCTTCCAAATTGGCCCTGATTTGATTCGGGGTGCCTCAGTCCGAGGCTGCCTTGTTTCGGCTTTGGTTCCGAAGCTGAAGCAGGGGCGGCTGATGTGGTTTGCCAGGCACCCACAGATTCCCATCTTCCTCCTATTGGACTCCTTTTTCCCAGCCGCTGATCTGCGGGACTTCATAGAATCATAGAATAGCAGAGTTGGAAGGGGCCTACAAGGCCATCGAGTCCAACCCCCTGCTCAATGCAGGAATCCACCCTAAAGCATCCCTGACAGATGGTTGTCCAGCTGCCTCTTGAATGCCTCTAGTGTGGGAGAGCCCACAACCTCCCTAGGTAGCTGATTCCACCGTCGCACTGCTCTAACAGTCAGGAAGTTTTTCCTGATGTCCAGCCGGAATCTGGCTTCCTTTAACTTGAGCCCGTTATTCCGTGTCCTGCACTCTGGGAGGATCGAGAAGAGATCCTGGCCCTCCTCTGTGTGACAACCAAGTATTTGAAGAGTGCTATCATGTCTCCCCTCAATCTTCTCTTCTCCAGGCTAAACATGCCCAGTTCTTTCAGTCTCTCTTCATAGGGCTTTGTTTCTAGACCTCTGATCATCCTTGTTGCCCTCTTCTGAACACGCTCCAGCTTGTCTGCGTCCTTCTTGAATTGTGGAGCCCAGAACTTACTTGAGGCCTCCATATGTGCCAGTGAGCCCTCCTCTCTGGACCACCATAGATTTAGTGCTGTATCCTCAAGATGCTCCCCCTTTTTACATCAGCTGCTCTTTTCGGTCCTGCGCCTCTGGGCACTGCTTTCAAGGTAAAGCAGTGAAGCGGTCTCTGTTGTGCATGAATTTGGAAATGCCGAGAGGAAATGAAAGCAGACGCTTCATATGTAAGTTGAATTTCTAGTTGAGTTTCTTCCAAGACTTCATGAAGCCTGTTTCTTTGGAGGAGGCAAGAGAAGGCTTTTGAGAAGGGAGTCTAGGCACTAAAATGTAAATTTACAGTGAAAACTACTCGGTTTGAACCTTCTGGACTGGACGCAGAATCAGACGCAATCTGTAGACAAAGTCTGTACATTTCCTAACTTGCAATCTGATTTGCAAAGCCCCCCAAAATGTGTTTGACAGCATATAAACATTTGAAATATGAGTTTGTGCAGAAATATATTTTAATCAATGGGAGAAGAATGCATCAATTTCAATGATGTGCACAATAATATATACGTACACTTGGGAAAATACGACGAAAATACACACGGATTTTCTTGTGAAATGAAGAGTATAAAGCTCACAACGCAGTACAGACTCACATTGGACCAACATACCTATCGTTGAATAAGAGAAGTCCACATTTTTAAGAGCTAAGTACTCAAAGTCCAGGGCCTGGAAGGACAAATATGTCAGGCTTAGTTTCTCCAACATTCATTTAAAATAAAAATCTCAAGTTCTAGCCATCCCATTTATGAAGAATTTTATGAACAGTGGTAAGTTGGGGGGGGGGGGGGAAATGAATGAATGACATGAAGGCCTCACTATCGCTGCCCTTGATCCAGTGAGCTCAGCACTGAGTACATTAATTGGCCCTTGGCTCTTCCGTGCTTCAGGAGGGATTCTTTCCCAACCCTATATGAAGATGCAAGAGATGGAACCGGAGGCCTTCTGCAGTGAAGGCTGGTGACTCTGATGTCAGTGAGGTGGTGAATCTGCTCCAGAGTTCAATCAGGACTCTGAAGGAACTATTCAAGGTGCAGAACACTTTGGAGAGCTCCTTTAGAGTTTTGACTGAAATCTGGAGTGGATTGGCCACCTGCCCCACTGACATCGGAGCCACCAGCCTCCTATGGCATTTTCCATGCAAAGCAAAGACTCTACCACTAAGCTACAACCCTCCCCTGATGTCATTATTCCCAAGTCCAGGTGGCACCAAGATACCCTAAAGGTCCCATTTAAGTTACATCAGTTATTATCCAAAGCCATCACCAGTTTTGAGAAATGATTGCCTCAGTTCAAAAGCTTGCAAAGAACCATCAACTGTCCACAGGATAATAATAAAAGGACATGCATGCAAAAGGATATGCCTGCAATAACAGCACATGTCTCAAAGGAAAATAATAATAATAATAATAATAATAATAATAATAATAATAATAATAATAAAAACCATGACCTACAGGAAGACAACACAGCGAATCAATGATGTGACTCATAGAACCATAGAATAGCAGAATTGGAAGGGGCCTACAAGGCCATTGAGTCCAACCCCCTGCTCAAATGCAGGAATCCATCCTAAAGCATCCCTGACAGATGGTTGTCCAGATGCCTCTTGAAGGCCTCTAGTGACTGTCTAGCCCCTACTTTTCAACAGGCTGGTGAATCATACATGTATTTTTAGAGATTCAAGTAAGTGTAAGGTTGTTGGTTTGTGTGTGTGTTTAACTTTAGAAATACTGGATGCCTCTGATGAGTCAAACAGAATTCTTATTAAAAATTGTACTGCTTAAATGTTAAAAGCCTTTGCCCACCCACACTAGAAAGTTGGCGCAAGACAATAATTGGGATTTGATTTTTATTTATTTGATTTATACCCCGCCTTTCTGCCAATGAAATGGTGCTCAAGGCAGTTAACAATCATATGAGCCAATGTTTAAAAAACCCAAAAGAACCCCCCCAAAAAAACTTAGTTAAAAATGATAAAACAAATACATTCAAATGCAATTGAAACCCACAATAACAAAAGAACAGAAATAGACATCTCCTTATTTGAGGGTATTAGTCAACCTTTCCTTGGAAGGAAACTGTAATTTGTAGACATGCCCCACCATCAGAGGAAAGCCTGAGGTTGCTGAACAAATGGACTGAATCACCAGATTAAAATATTGTGTTTCTTCGTTCTGTGGATTTATATTCATGGGCCCCAAATCAGTACAGAGAGTAGGAATGGGATTGCCCTTCGTTTGTTCCACTGGCAGTCAAAGTGGACAGCACTGGGATGGATTAGATTGGCCCAACCTTAAGGCAACTCCCAGGAGGCAAGACGAGCAGAAAATGTTGTGTGTTGAAGATTCGGTTTCAGCTTGAATTGGACAGCCCTGTTACTCAGTTCGACAGGCGGAGAAATTGGAGAAGTATAAACCACCCAACTGGCTGTGTTAGTCATACTTTTAGCTTAGGAATGCATTACTCAAAATAAATGGTAAATCCATTACACTAGGCATGTGTAAAGTCCCCACACCCTGTATTGGCACCACTCGTTGGCCACCTGCCACTTGCCTGACCCCGGTGGGTGCGTGGGGTGAGCAGCAGGTGGATCATCAGGTTGGAGTCCAAAGGGACCTACCCGTCCAAGCTTTCTACACTACACCCCCCAATGGATTCCTCTGACATCCCTACGTCACGCCATTAACAATTATTTCTTGCGCCAGTTAAGAGATATGTCATGCAGAAGGCTGAGGATGTGAAGGACATTGTGTTAGAATGGTTTTGTAGAGAAATGGAGAGGTAATAGCATCAGGAATGGAGCTGGTAGGGTCACCTGCTGGCATCCGACCAGTGAAAACCAAATGTGTTCTACCATGTAACCACAACTAAGGATGTGGTTGGGGTTTGAGGCCCAATGATTTCTCATTGGCTCAGACCCCCAGATGGCAGTCGACAGATTCCTGTGCTTGCCAGATTCAGACTACGGCAAATTACACAAGTGCAGGGATCCAAACGGGGGTTCAGATCATGAGTGAAATACAAGGTTCAAATGGAGCTACCGCTATGCATACTAAGATAAAATGTAATGAAATAACAAATCCGTAAAAAGTAATAATAACCACTTGATAATTTAAAACATAACGTAAAATTAGAATAAAAACTAAGTAGTCTACAAACACTAGACATATAGAAGGCTTTATACATCCACCTGTCTTATACTTGTTTTGACCACAAGGGTCTTCATCAGGGGAGACATGATAGCACTCCCCAAATACTTGAAAGGCTTATTTATTTATTTATTACATTTCTATACCACCCAATAGCTGAAGCTCTCTGGGTGGTTCACAAAAATTAAAATCATTCAAAGTATAAAACAAAAGTATAAAACATAAAATCCAATATAAAAGCACAACCAGGATAAAATCAGCAGTAGAATGATACAGTTAAAGAACAAACTCTTTACGTGAGGTCATCAGGGAAAGGATGTCACACAGAGGAGGGCCAGGATCTCTTCTTGATCCTCCCAGAGTGCAGGACATGGAATAATGGGCCCAAGTGACAGGAAGCCAGATTCCGGCTGGACATCAGGAAAAACTTCCTGACTGTTAGAGCAGTATGACAATGGAACCAGTTACCTAGGGAGGTGGTGGGCTCTCCTGCACTGGAGGCCTTCAGGAGGCAGCTGGACAGCCTTATGTCAGGGATGCTTTTAGGTGGATTCCTGCATTGAACAGGGGGTTGGACTTGATGACCTTAGATCCCCTTCCAACTCTACTATTCGAGGAGGAGGAGGCAGCAATGACTGGGGGGCTGGCTGTGAACTTTGTGTTTGGGTGAAATATTAAGCCCACCCTGTCCCCTAGTCTAGGTCCAGTATCAAGAATGGCACAAAGAACATTGGCATCTCAAGGTCTTAGCAGGCAGGCAGAATTGCAATGCTACATCTGATAGCATTATCCAAAGCAAACAGAGGTTATCTAGTTAATTATATTTTCTGGGCCATTAGGTAATTGTGTTAACAGGGAAGAGGTCTCTTTCTAGATTTGCCATGGCTGTTATAATCCTGATCCCAACCCTATTACATGAAAGTCAGTCCTGCTGGGACTTCTCATTTTTTATTTTTACACAGCTATATTTTAACTGCAGAAAACTCATCTTTGGGGGCCCAGTTACCAATGCAATCTTTAATCTCCAAGAAATCACTGGTTGTGCACATCTGGAGAGCAAAGACCAACTTTAAAGGATATCTATTAATTACAGGTTCCACCTGGGAAGAACAAAGTATTTGTTTTGTAGCAGTAATGGGATGGGACTGATGGGTGCTACACGGAGAGGCATTTCTCCAAGGTACTCCAAATAATGAAGGAGAACTACCAAAATGTTTTTGTCTTTTTAAAAATGTAGATCAGAAGTGCCTAATTTTGAGAACACTTCAGAAATGAAAAGAAACGTGGAGAAATATTGCATGCTCTCTTCCCCTTTAAAGGCTTTCAGAAATGGATGAGCACCCATTTGGCAGAGATATTTTAAGCACGCTTTTTGTATGCAATAATCAGGAGCGTGTTCAGAGGAGGGCAACGAGGATGATCAGGGGTCTGGAAACAAAGCCCTACGAGGAGAGACTGAAACAACCGGGCATGTTTAGCCTGGAGAACAGAAGGTTGAGGGGAGACATGAGAGCACTCTTCAAAGACTTGAAAGGTTGTCACACAGAGGAGAGCCAGGATCTCTTCTTGATCCTCCCAGAGTGCAGGACACAGAATAATGGGCTCAAGTAACAGGAAGCCCGATTCCGGATGAACATCAGGAAAAACTTCCTGACTGTTAGAGCAGTGCGACGGTGGAATCAGTTACCTAGGGTGGTGGTGGGCTCTACAGGCCTTCAAGAGGCAGCTGGACAGCCATCTGTCAGGGATGCTTTTTGGTGGATTCCTGCACTTAGCCGGGAGGGGGGGTTGGACTCAATGGTCTTATAGGCTCTTTCCAACTGTATTATTCTATGATTCTATTATATTGACAATTAAAAACAATACAGCCCGATAAAAGGCAACACATCCTCGAAGTGACAGCACGGTTCTGCTCTCTGTTAAAAAATGGCAAATGTTTTAGGAATATCCCCCCCTTGCGAAATCCGATGTATGTGATTCTCTTCCCCACCACCAGGGGAAAAGTTGAGGCTCCAACTCAAAACAGCTTCCATTTTCTCTTTTGTACTGGGAATGTCTGAGAGTCCAGCCGTGCCTCTGGGGGACACCTTTCCCTTCTCCAGGTATTCAGCATATTTTCCCCATTTCAGAAACTAACTTCCTTTAAATTAAAAATAATCCTTCCTTAGCAGAGTGGCCAACTTCTTTTCTTCTTAAGACCACACCTTCCAGCCTGGAATGATCAAGAACAGAGCTCTTTCCCAGGGTTGGATAGTCCACGCTGACTCCTGTTGTGTATATTTCTATTGGTGCTGCTTCGCAGCAGCGAATCTGCGGGTTTTGGAGGGTATCAGGAAGTAAAGCAACGTCGCCTAGACACAGCCTAATTCTTTTAAAATAGAGTCATACGAAGGCTGTGTGAATGGGCAAAAGAGTCAGCATCTTATGGAAAGGAGAGGAAAAAGGGTGTGGAATACGGAGGTAAGATGAAGTGCAGAAGTCTTTCACAAGGCACTTCCTGCCTCTTTGATGTGTATTAGGGCTGTTCACGGACTCTCTGATCTGCTCCGCATCTGATCCACAAATTCTGGATCAGGCCCACTCCACCCCACATTGATCCGCCTATGGTCCGCTCTGCTCAGCTGCGGAGCTCCGGCTCTGAATCAGAGCTCCACAGCAGCAGGGGCGGCGCCAGGTAAGGCCCCCTCCCTCCTCCCCCCTTACCTGCATCCGTTGTGGTCCAGCGGCTGCTTCAACTGAGCCCAACGACTCGGGCTCAGTTGAAGCCACTTCCGGAACGTGACGGACTCAGGTAAGACCCTTCCCCCCTGCCCCTTACCTGGCTCTGCCACCATTGCCACACGGACTGTGGTGGCGACGCCGGCACCAGGTAAGGCCCCCTCCCTCCCCCCTTACCTGCGTCCGTCGCTTCCAGCAGCAGCTTCACCTGAGGCCGAGGCTCAAAGCGGAAGGGCAGACCGTGATTGCGGCCTGGTCTTCTGGTTTGAGCCTCAGACTTCATTGAAGCCGCCACCAGACCGCAACAGAGACAGGTAAGCCCCCCTCCCTCTGCCCCCTTACCTGGCTCTGCTGCCATCACCACACAGACTGCAGCAGCACCAGGTAAGCCCCCACTTAACTTTTTTTGGGTACTCTGGATTGAGGTGAAGGATCCACTTGGTCTTGATCCTCTTTGCTTCGATCTGCAGCCCCCGATCTGCTTCGTCTCTGCCTTTGTCTGAGGCAAATGAGGCTGCCTTGCTATTGCTTTTACACTCTGTTGCTAAGCGGAGCACAGCCCTAATGTGTATCGCTAAAGGGAGCCTATTAGCAGAGAAAGAATGCCTTCAAGAGCATTTTCTCCAACATGGAGCCCTCCAGAAATTTGGGTTGTCAATACCCATAAGCCCCAGCTAGCATATCCAATGGTCAGGAATCTTGGGAGTTGTAGTCTGAAACTGTTGGAGGGTGCAAGTTTTGGGAAGGGGACTGGAACTGCCTCTGTTGGTAGAATGTTTAACCCTAATCCTGCCAGACTTCATATTCCATATATTTTGGATTAGACTTGATGGGATAAGCATGTTTAATGTGGATTTAACAAAACAGAAACACCTCAGCAGTTCAATCAGTAGATACAGAGGTAAACTTTGGGGACTTGTTAGTAATCAACTCCTTAGCTTCTGTGTGAGCCAGCAATGGCATTTCTGTTAGAAGGAAATCCTCGGGATTAGACTGGTCCATTGTTTCTTTGTAGGGATTTGGAAGGAAATTAAAAGGATGCCACGCTTCGTAACATTGTGTCTCAGGGGTGAGTGGGCAAACTCACACAATTGTAATCTCTTCTTGCTAATGCTTTGTTCCTCACTCACTCCTGGAGGTACCTGTGCCCCTAACAAAATGAAAACATGGGGCAAGATATGAAATGAAAAGGGACCACAACTTGGGTTGTATGAGAATTTTGTTTTGCTTGCAAAACAAGCACGCACAAACTCTCTTTGAAGTCCCAAATGCAAGGGCAAATTCAACGATGTATCCACTGAAAATATTCATAAATTGTCAAAAATATTTTTTAAAAATCCCTCTCTTTTTTCTTCCTTTCCTTCCTTCCTTCTATTCCCCCCCTCCTTTTTGGTGTTCCCCCTAAAATTCTATTTTTTTTTTTATTCTTATATTACAGCTGTTTAGATAACAATTGTTAGGGGACTGATCACTTTTTGGTTACAATAAAATAATAATAATAGCCGAACACGGTCTCATATTTGTCTCATTCAGGATTCCCAGTTGCATGTGTGCAAATTTCTGATGGTGCTATAGAAATAAATAAATAAATAAATAATAATAATAATAATAATAATTTCCTTATTTGTGCAAATTGTTATCTTCAAGTGGAAACTGAGGTCATCCACTGCTGGAGAAGATGTCAGGAGTTTATCATATTCAAAGCTCCTTTGAGGGAAGCCTTGCCAACCTCATGAGGTCTGCTGGGAGGTGAGGCCTCCCGGCCTAGTTTTCCCTGCACTGCAGCGCCCCCACTGCTGATGGCCAGAGGGTGGTACTGTAGCTCCTGACTCAAGTTACTAGGCCTATAAAACGGCCAACTGTGGTCTGGGTCTTCAGCCTGACTGCACGGTCCAAAGTGGACATTGACTGCTTCTTGCCCCTGGACAACCAGTCCTAATGGAAGAAGTAAAGTAAATGCCATTCCTCCTTTCGATTTTGGAGTTGTGTGGAAGGGGAAGCCCAATTTCCACTAATGGTCAGGCCAGTCAACATGGTTAAGAATGGCTCCCAGGGATTATCCTAATTATCTTTAGCCCTGCATAAGGAGCTGGGTGGTACCATCTGAACTCTAACCCTGAGTCTGGGAGAGAACTCTTTGGAGGAGGAGGGGTTAGATCCCCCATCTCATGTCTCTCCTACAGTAAACCTGGGGCAACCTGAGAGGTCATTTGGCAGGAATGCCTGGCCTTAGAACCCTTCGACCTGGTCCCAAGCCCAGCTGTGATTTCACACTCTCCTCCCTCTTCTATGCAGGGATAAGGATTTGCTCACGAGGAAGAAGAGCCAGGTGTGGCTACTGGTGAGGCAGACCCAGCTGCAACTGGTGAATCTGGGGCAGCTAGTACATACATGTTTACTCTTCTCCAGAACTTTCCTGCATTAATAGCCAACCCACACCACCCCATAAAGCTAGTTTGCTTCAGTTACAGGCACAGCCTTTTGAGAACTTTGAATGCTCCCTCACAATACATAAAGAAATCTGGAGAGGTCTGAAGTCATACTGTAGAAGGTCAGCTTTCTCCCTCTGTCATTTCTCTCCCAGTGACTAACCTCTCCTCCTCTTCCTCCTCCCAATTGCTGGGGAAGATCAGCTGTGAGTTACCAGGTGTTTCATACAGTTCCATCCATTTGGGGAGCCATGATAATTTGTGAGTCCTTGCTGATATCGAACTCAAGTTTGCCTTTTGTGCGCTATGTGAAATGGCCTCCTCCTGGGGAGACACATTGCGGGGAGTCACTGCAGAGAAAGTCCAGTTGCAAAATCCTAACTTGATGCAATTGCTGACCAGTATTTTCATGGCTGGATGTTTTAAATAATGCATGCAACCTTCTTTTCCCGCAAAATCGATGTTTAAATCAGCTTTCCTTGATGAAAAGAGAGGCAGGTTGTATAAGCCACTGCATAGTTTTTGCATCTTATCTGCTCCCTGTTTAGTTCATGTGTGTGTTTCTCTTTAGCTGTGAAGCCCAGAAGGTTGGTCATACACGATAAATCTTGTAAAGGGGATGGGGGAGAGAGACAAACCTTAAAATCTTATGATAAACTCATATTATAATTTGCATAAGGAAATTACACATTTCCTGGGATGGTTAATTAGAATGTCTTTGTTCTTTTATTTTTTATGAATCATTCATGCTTTCTTATCAGCTTGAAAAGCTGTTGCACAAATGTCAACATTGGGATTTTTGCATCTCCTGTTCCCCCCTCTCTGTTGCTCCACCCCCACCATGAAATGTGCAGACGAGAAGGTAAATATATGCTTAATTTCATCCCATTTGATTTGCGCCGGATGCATGCTAATTTGGGGAGAACAACGTTGCAAGAGAATTCCCACTTTATTTATAGAGCCATCTATAATCTGGAGACCTGACTAGACTTGAGATGAGATTTCGCAGCTGATACCCAAAGTGTAAAAAAAGTCTGACAGGCTATTAGAACCGGTGGCTGAGGGGCTGTCCCTCAAGGGTTTTGTAAGCATTAGTGTGACGTTCCATTCTGAACATTTTGGTAGATGCCAGAGTTAGGGGTTTTCACATTTTAATGTGAGCCGGCACAGTTTTACACTTTTGAACCACTATGCAAACTGAAGAATAACTATGCAAACTGAAGAATGCAGACTAGCTGGAGGGGGTCCAGAGGAGGGTAACGAGGATGATCAGGGGTCTGGAAACAAAGCCCTATGAGTAGAGACTGGAAGAACTGGGCATGTTTAGCCTGGAGAAGAGAAGATTGTGGGGAGACATGAGAGCACTTTTCAAATACTTCAAAGGTTGTCACACAGAGGAGGGTCAGGATCTCTTCTCGATCATCCAGTAACAGAAAGCCAGATTCTGCCTGGATGTCAGTAAAAACTTCCTGAAAGTTAGAGCAGTATGACAATGGAACCCATGACCTAGGGAGGTCATGGGCTCTCCCACATGAGAGGCCTTCAAGAGGCAGCTGGACAACCATCAGTCAGGGATGCTTTGAGGTGGATTCCCTCATTGAGCAGGGGGTTAGACTCAATGGCCTTAGAGGCCCCTTCCAACTCTACTCTTCTATGATCCTATCAGTTATCTTTCAAAATCCGCACTTCTCCAGATGTTGCATCTGAGTCCTTTAATCAAAACATGAGTACATGTAGGCATATATTAAGGGAAATAATGTTTTTAAATCCATTGTAGACTACTCATGTGGTCCATTTAGTAGAACGGTAGATGTCAAGAGGGATGACGATGGAGCTGTAAATAGGGATGTATGAAAATTCTGTTTCACTCCACAAATCACTCACAAATGCTCCGTTTGCAATCCCAAACATGAAGACAAATGGGAGCATATGTTCTCCGAAAAACGTTTTTTGAAAATTCCTGAACCTGCATTTGTGAAATGTGCACTTGAAGATAGGGATGCCATGGGAGCCCAACTAGGTCCAGGAGTCCAATGGATCCCCGTGCATCTGTCACCCTGGACCCAGTCAGGTGATCAGAGCACATTCATGGGACTGTGGGCCGAGTGGCCACATGGCCCAATGAACATACAATTGCCCATCTTGTCCAGGACCTCTTTTATGCAGACAATGGGGACTCTATAAATTATTTAATTTTCCCTTTCACACCTTTACTCTTCCATAAATGGGGCCTTTACAGCCTCCACTTACACAATGGGGAAATGTGCAATTTCCAAACCCTCCATTGTTTCACAAAATGGAGGCCCCGGATGAGGGCGGATGGTCTCGTGGCGTCGTCCAGTGCTCGCTGAGCCACAACAGAAACTCATGCAGTGTTGCGAGCAGAGGAGGGCGGTGGGGTGAGCATCTGACGAATCAGATCCAGGTGAGTCTGCTCATCCCTACTTGAAGAATGTGTAGCTTTCTCAGAATTTCTCCCCATTCAAATCAACCTAAACACAGGCTGCAACTCAGCATGGGAGCAAGCTGAAGAGAGCTTAGAAATTCGGAGAAAGCTCCCTGGTTCTTCTCTCCCTCGCTGTAGATCCCTTCTGAGGCTACCTTGCAGAAGAAACCTTCTTTGCCGCCTGGATTGGACCCTCCCTGGGGAGTTCCTATATCTACAAGAGCTGTGAGAGGTTGTTTGGGGAGAGGAACATTCTTAGAATAGGTACCAAAACTAAGGCTGTGCTCCACTTCTCTTCGGGTCAGAGAAGCAGAAGTGGATCAGGGTGCTTTGCCTCCCCTTAAGGCGGAGGCGAAGAGGATCGGGGGGGCAGCGGAGTGTCATGGAGCATATCGAGGTGAAGGCGGATCCTTCGCCTCTATCCGGAGCTCCGAAAAAAAGGTAAGGGTGCCTTACCTGGTGCTGCCGCTGCCCATGCAGCGACGGCGGCAGAGCCAGGTAAGGGGGCAGGGGGAGGGGGTCTTACCTGGTCCCAAGCAGGGCCTACACTTCCGGGTTGAGCCTTGGGCTGAAGTGAAGCTGGCGAGAGGCCGCGACAGACCAGGTAAGTGGTGTGCACGAGGGTTTTTTTACCTGGCCCTGCTGACACTGCCACCCATGCAGCAATGGTGGCAGAGCCAGGTAAGGGGGCAGGGGGGAGAGGGGTCTACAAGCGGGTCCTACAGTTCCAGATTGAGCCACAGGCTGAAATGAAGCTGGTGACGGGCTGCGACGGATGCAGGTAAGGGGGAGGAGCGAGGGGGCCTTACCTGGCAGCGGCGGAACCACAGTCCATGTGGTGACAGCAGCAGAGCCAGGTAAGGGGGCAGGGGGGAGGGTCTTACCTGCATCCGTTGCGTTCTGGCAGTGGCTTCCACTAAGCCTGAGGATTCAAACCAGAAGACCAGGCCAGAATGCGATGGATGCAGGTAAGGGGGGAGGAGGGAGGGGGGCTTACCTGGTGCCGCCCTGCTGCTGCGGAGCTCCAATTTGGAGCCGGAGCTCCACAGCGGAGCAGAGCGGACTATAGGCGAATCAATTTGTGGATTGGGTGCAGAGCGGATCGGGGGGTCCGTGCACAGCCCTAACCAAAACCCAGACATGTCTTAGGTAAACAGGGATATTGACGGTTCTGTGAATCTCCTGAAAATACAACACCTCCATGCAGTAAGCTTTCCACTCATTCCTTTTGCCACCATGGGGGAAAAAAGGTCCATGTGTTTGTCTGTCATAGCAAAGCTCCAGTTCTCTCACTCCGGCTGCCTTGTTCAGTCCCACCACCTGCTGTGTGAGGAGCTTCAAGACGGTTCTTGCATCCCTTCTGCACAATCAATCACTTATGCCGACTTCTGCTTGAAGATTACAGCTACTTCGAGTCCGGCTTGTCATGGGAAAACTCCAGGGAGAAATCCACCCTGATATATTAAAAGATCTCCATGGCAACTGGAACTCCTGGGAATTCCCAGAAGCCTGTGCTTGGGAGCAGAATGAGGACTTCTGCAGAAGCCTTCTGAGTATCAATGTGGAGGGGGGAAACACACACACACGCACACACATCTTCATTAGCTGCAAAATGCCTTCCAGCCATAACATATAATAATGTTTGATTAATATCGAGCAATCTGTCACTGATGAGACATTTCTGTAGCTGTCAGCTCCCAGTTAGTAATTAGGTAGTTCATCCACTCCATAGGTTTTCTAACAAACGCTGACAAATGTGGGAGCTTCAAGGAAGGCACAAACAAGGAAACATGTAAGATTCACTGACAGCCCGATAAGCAGTATTTGGCTAACGTTATTCCTGAGTGAATCACCAGCATTATGACAGGTGGGATGTGTTTATATAGTTGGGATCTCCAGTAGGTTGGAACCCATTTCTACAACCCATCAGGGATCCCAGCAATATTGAGACACAACGAATGGCTGTACCCTCCCACAGGGTGTCCCTATCAGTGGGGTGTCCCTTTGAGGAGCTGAAAGGAATGCATATTCTTCTGTTTACTCAGCCTTCATCTCTCCTCCACACTTTAACTCCCTCACTCCCGGGGTCTGGCTCCCAGCGTATTCACCAAGACAACCAAAGTTGTTTCAATCTCAAAATTAAATTCGTCAGGTGTTTTCCTAAGCAGGATAGAGATAGAGGGTAGGGAAAGTGGATTGGGAGACATTTTTTCCTCCCTCTCTCATAATACCCAAGGGTCATCTCATGAAGCTGATTGGTGGGAGATTCAGGACAGATAAAAGAAAGGGCTTCTTCAATTAGTTCATGTTTAACTATGGAATTCAATTCCACAAGATGTAGTGATGGCCACCAATTTGGATGGCTTTAAAAGGGGGGTTGGATAAATTCCTGGAGGAGAAGGCTGTCAATGGCTTCTACTCCTGATGGTTATGTGCTACCTCCAGTATCTGAGGCAGTAAGCCTGTGTGCACCAGCTGCTGGGGAACATGGGTAAGAGGGTGCTGTTGCACTCATATCCCACTTGTGAGTCTCCCATGGGCAGCTGATTGGCCACTGTGTGAACAGAATGCTGGACTAGATGGGCCCTTGGTCTAATCCAGCAGGGCACTTCTTATTTATTTATGTCCTTAAGTCGGAACACTACCAAGCTTGCAATATGATTTGCAGACCAAATAAAATGCAACTGACAACATGAGCACATCTGAAAAATCCCTACTCAATTCAGTAATCCACCTTAAAGCATACACCACAGATGGCTGTCCAGCAGCATTTGAATGCCTCTAGTGTTGGAGAACTCACAGCCTCCCTAGGTCATGGGTTCCATTGCTGTACTGCTCTAACAGTCAGGAAGTTTTTCCTGATGTCCAGCCGGAATCTGGCTTCCTGTCACTTGAGCCCATTAGTCCGTGTCCTGCACTCTGGGAGGATCGAGAAGAGATCCTGGCCCTCCTCTGTGTGACAACCTTTCAAGTATTTGAAGAGTGTTATCATGTCTCCCCCTCAGTCTTCTCTTCTCCAGGCTAAACATGCCACGTTAAGACAGAGTTATGGCAATTAGACCTCTAATTAAGCAACAATTAAGCAACAATTAAGCAAGGTCTCTTTTCCTTATATATCTCACTTCTTTCTGTATCATGCTAGACTAGCAGCTTCTGTAGACAACTGCACTAATGTTATAAAGCCCTGAGGAAGAACACAACCATGTTCGAAATGCGTAGGCACCTGGCACTTTAATAAACCATTTACTAATAATATTATTGTAGAAGATTCCTTGATTTCACCCTTGCCTTTGGCTTATTTTTTACGCCCCTATGGGGTTTTCCTTCTTTTCGCACACGTACTGCTCTAACAGTCAGGATTTTTCCTGAAATCCAGCTGGAATCTGGCTTCCTGTCACTTGAGCCCATTATTCCGTATCCCGCACTCTGGGAGGGTCAAGAAGAGTTCCTGGCCCTCCTCTGTGTGACAACCTTTCAAGTATTTGAAGAGTGCTATCATGTCTCCCCTCAATCTTCTCTTCTCCAGGCTAAACCTGCCCAGTTCTTTCAGTCTCTCTTCATAGGGCTTTGTTTCCAGACCCCTGATCATCCTGGTTGCCCTCCTCTGAACACGCTCCAGCTTGTCTGCGTCCTTCTTGAATTGTGGAGCCCAGAACTGGACGCAATACTCTAGATGAGGCCTAACCAGGGCCGAATAGAGAGAAACCAGTACCTCACGCGATTTGGAAGCTATACTTCTATTAATGCAGCCCAAAATAGCATTTGCCTTTCTTGCAGCCATATCGCACTGTTGGCTCATATTCAGCTTGTGATCTACAACAATTCCAAGATCCTTCTCGTTTGTAGTATTGCTGAGCCGGAAAAGTTAGCCAGCTTGTCGGGTCCAAAGGCTGGCTAACAATCATGTAAACTCTATGCAGAATACTAAAACCTGCACCATAATCAATATCACCAGTTAAAAATCAGCTTCAGTTCGGGAGACACTTCTAGCATAAAATAAACATGGATCCACAGAGAGCCATTTATTTATTTATTTATTTATTTATTTATTACATTTCTATACCGCCCAATAGCCGAAGCTCTCTGGGCGGTTCACAAAAATTAAAACCACAATAAAACAACCAACAGGTTAAAAGCACAAATACAAAATACAGTATAAAAAGCACAACCAGGATAAAAACCATGCAGCAAAATTGATATAAGATTAAAATACAGAGTTAAAACAGTAAAATTTAAATGTAAGTTAAAATTAAGTGTTAAAATACTGGGAGAATAAAAAGGTCTTCAGCTGGTGACGAAAGCAGTACAGTGTAGGCACCAGGCGGACCTCTCTGGGGAGCTCATTCCACAACCGGGGTGCCACAGCAGATGATGGCACAGCCATCATCACACAATCCCCAAAGCCCTATGGAACTACCCTTCCTTAGCAAGAAACAACAGCAAAAGGCAAGGCACACTTGCGAGCAGAGAGTGGAATACCAGAAATAAAACACAGACACTAGAGCTTTGGGTAAAATTAGGGCCTCTTTTTTTATTCATGGATATGCTACCCTTCCATGGGTCTGAGCGTGAATGCGCAGGAATCCATTTGTTTAGCTGCAGGCTCTAGGCTGCCCCCTCAGGGTGAGCCACTCCGCTGGAAAACAGGGGTCGGGTTTCCCGGCCCCCTTTCCAGCACACTTGAGTGTTTGGTGAGACCGACCCGTGTCATCCCCACTCTGTCTGCATAGTCGAGTAGATGAGACGAGAAGGTCCCCAAAGGCAAACCATATCCTGACATGAAAGCTGCAAAGCCCTCGAGGAGCAGGACCTCTGACTTGCCCTTCACCAGAAAGGTGCCAGAGTGCTCACCATCCCTACTCTTACTTCCCCCAATTCCCGCAAAACCCTGCTTTTAAAGATTAACTTATTTATCCTCCATTTCTAAGAATCAATCCAGTATGGAGTAGGCGAAAACCTGAGCATCACTAGATGACAGGGAAAATTCCTACTCAACCCCTTGAAAATAAGGCGACTGTTTTTAGTTCCCATACATAGGGAGGGAGGGTGGGGCCGAAACTGAAAGAGGCCGTTTGAATGCCAGGGGCAAGCTTTATACCTTTGCTTACCCGCCAGCTCACGAGGCAGTCCATGTGCCTGGCACCAGGGCTGCCTTTCATTTTCCTTCCTAGCACCACTCTGTCGCAACAGGTGACCCCCTCCCAAACCGTGCCGGATGGGTGTGGATCGATTATCTCTCAGGAGGATAGTTCCACAGTATTGTCATCCATGCTGAGAAGACACTGTTCCGAGCAAACCTTTATTGTACTTGGAGGACGATCTTAATGTTCGGGTATGGAGGCCGGTTAAAGTTGTTGGCGTGGAAGTCGAGCTGCGTCAGACGGCTCACTTTCGCTGAGATGTATCACATCAGCTTTAGTCTCCCATGCAATAACCTCGACCATTTGTCTTCATCAAAGCAGCACTGAAAGTTGGTCTGTCATAATGTAGAACCATCAAATACCTCTTTGTTTTTCTCTCCAGAGCAAAGATAACAATCTCCTAGGTGAGAACTTAATGCATTTTTTTTCACTCTCTCTTCTATGCACTTCCTTTGCTTTATAGTTTGCTGAGTGGGTGTTTAATTTTGCAGAGAAGGGCAAATTTGCCGCTTGATGATACCTAATTGAAGGTTTGAGGTCTTATCCCCCCCCCCCCCGCCCCTCTTTAAAGCTCAGACAGGCACCAATTCAACAGAATTTTCATCCGGAAAAGTAGCATTTAGAGCAGAGGATAGCTTTTCCAGCTGGGATAAAGAGACGGATCATCTTGGTTTTGCAGACATGCGGGAGAGAAAGAGAACTGAGCCAATGAACATTTATGAAAAGGCCACAAGCCTGTTTAGGAGTGAATGGTACCTTTTGAAAAGGGCAACTAAAATATTCAAAGGGCTGGTGCAAATTCCCCGTGAGGGAAGATTAAAACAGTTGGGGTTGTTTAGCATGGGGAAAAGTAGGCTAAAGGGAGACAAGATTGAGGTGTACAGAATTATGCCTGGTGCAGAGAATGTGGAGAGGGAGACTTTTTTCGCCCTCTCCCATAATACTAGAATCCATTTGAGTCATCCCATGAAACTGATTGGTTGGAGATTCCGGACACATAAAAGGAAGGACTTCTCCACACAGAGCATAGTCAAACTATGGAATTTGCTACCACAAGATGTAGTGATGGCC
The DNA here is from genome assembly GCF_023053635.1 of Elgaria multicarinata webbii. Classification (NCBI taxonomy): domain Eukaryota; kingdom Metazoa; phylum Chordata; class Lepidosauria; order Squamata; family Anguidae; genus Elgaria; species Elgaria multicarinata. The sequence continues at coordinate 3,151,601 of NC_086190.1, forward strand.
ACCAATTTAGACGGCTTTGAAAGGGGGTTAGATAAATTTGTGCAGGAGAAGGCTATCAGTGGCTACTAGCCGTGATAGTTGAGTGCTGCCTCCAGCATCAGACAAAGCATTCCTATGTGCACCAATTGCTTAGAGTGTTTTGCTTGTGTGTTCCTGGTTGACAACTGGTTGGACTAGATGGACCCTTGGTCTTAACCAGTATGGCTCTTCTTATGTTCTTATGAGCGTGTTCAGAGGAGGGCAACCAGGATGATCAGGGGTCTGGAAACAAAGCCCTATGAAGAGAGACTGAAACAACTGGGCATGTTTAGCCTGGAGAAGAGAAGATTGAGGGAAGACATGATAGCACTCTTCAAATACTTAAAAGGTTGTCACACAGAGTAGGGCCAGGATCTCTTCTCGGTCCTCCCAGAGTGCAGGACACGGAATAACGGGCTCAAGTTAAAGGAAGCCAGATTCCAGCTGGACATCAGGAAAAACTTCCTGACTGTTAGAGCAGTATGACAATGGAATCAGTGACCTAGGGAGGTTGTGGGCTCTCCCACACTAGAGGCCTTCAAGTGGCAGCTGGACAACCATCTGTCAGGGATGCTTTAGGGTGGATTCCTGCATTGAGCAAGGGGTTGGACTTGATGGCCTTGTAGGTCCCTTCCAACTCTGCTATTCTATGATTCTATGAATTGACCAAGAATGTAGGTTTGGAACCAAACTTATAATGGAAACCTATGCATAGCTACTAAGAAGCAAGCCCTACTGAGTTGACAGGGACTCCCAAGCAAATGCATAGAGGATTGCAGTATATAGGACTGAAATCAATGTGTCATGTTATTCATGAGTTACCTGGGAACTCAATGGGATTTGCTTCTGGATAGAAGTGTATAGGATTGCACTGTTAGATTATATCCAAACCACTCAAGGTAAGCATGACCAAAGACATAGCTAGGCTGAGTTGAAAGGGAAGGGGAGCAAAAGGTGGCATGAACTACTATGTAAAACATGGACTCTTGATAAAATATATGGCAACAGGGGCATTCCTACAAGACAGAATGATTTAGGCATATTTTCAAGATGGCAGATATATAAAAAATCAGTATTCTGAAGATATCCAGCTGGACAGTGTTATATTAGTGGGGATTCTCATTGGCTTTCTGAAGCCCTCCATGGTAGCCATCCCTGCTGGTGGGCAGAGGAGGGAAAAACTTTGAATTTTTACAGCTCATCCCCCTAAAGGCTCACACAACGATGATGAACACAAATTGGATTTTTTGAATCTTGTCCCACATGACTAAATCCATGTATAAGTAAGCCCAGAGGTAAATCCTTATATGCTTTTATCTTCCTTACTATAATATGTATTTATTTGTTTGTTTAATTTTTTAAAACGATTCATTCAAAGCATTTGTATCCTACTCTTCAGTAAAAAAAAGAAAAAGAAAAAGACTGCCAGATGGCTTACCAAGCATCAACGATCACACCGTTTCTGCCCACAAGTGAGAAACAAGGAAAGGGATTGGGAGAAGGGAGAGAAAAAATAATTGACTTGGGTGCCCAGATGGGTGGAGATATGTGACTTGAACTCAGATTTACACTGCATCTATTGTTCTTCTGGGCTGGGCTGTTCTTTGCTGGCCTGTTTCTCTTTTCTTTCTTCGCTTCTGCAGTTTCTCTTGTTTTCAAGCTTAATTGGTTTCTTCTTCCATCCCTGCTGGACAATTTGTTGCTCAGATGGCCTTCTGGCGGATGTTGGAAGAGTGAGGAGCCGCCACTGAGAGCTCCTGCCACCCCTGCCTGGCAAGGTAGTGGACTCTCCTTTGGTGGAGTTATTGCATAGGTTGGATGGCCATCTTTCAGGGATGCTGCAGTTTTCTTCTGAATTAAGCAGGGCTTTGGAATAGATGACCTCTCAGGTCACTTTAGCTCCATGATCATAGAATCGTAGAGTTGGAAGGGACCTCTAAGGCCATCGAGTCCAACCCCCTGTTCAATGCAGGAAACCACCTTAAAGCATCCCTGACAGAAGGCTGTTCAGCTGCCTCCTGAAGGCCTCCAGTGTGAGAAATCCCACAACCTCCCTAGGTCATGGGTTCCATTGCTGTGCTGCTCTAACAATGGGGAAGTTTTTCCTGACGTCCAGCCAGAACCTGGCTTCCTGTCACTTGAGCCCATTATTCCATGTCCTGCACTCTGGGATGATTGAGAAGAGGTCGTGGCCCTCCTCTGATGGCTCTTTGGATTGTGTAAAATTAACACAATCGTGGGGCACAAGAGGTATTTGCTCAACACAATGCCTAATGACTCAGGCTGAGTTGCAATTCACGTATTGGTTGAAAAGAGTGTAATTAGGTGAGTTCTCCCCCATCCTCAATGCAGCCACTCCAGTTTGGCTGTTTGACAATGGCATTAAGGACAAATGAACCCAACTGAGAGAAAATGGGAGGGCAAGAAACAATTGCAGGGGGATTGTCTAAAAAAACCCAAAAAAACAAAAACAAAAACAAAAACACACAAAGAAAACAGAGAAAGAAAAGAAGAAGGGGTGTTGATCAACGCTGTAGAAATGTTCCTGAGAAAAAACACACTGAGTACTTTTGGCTCTGCCCTGGATTTTAATACTGTAATGTCAGTGAATTTTCCATCCTACAACTTTGCCTGAACAGCTTGGCACACAGCTGTTGTGAGATGTTGTTTCCCTGCCTTTGTTTAGAAGAAAACCTCATTTTTCTCTCTCCCCCCTTTTTTTAAGAAAGGCATTTTAAAACACTGAAGTTAATCTTCCTTTCCTCCTCAATCAGCTATGGAAACTGCCAGAGAGCCAACCCCTTTGATGTCTGCCATGTCCAATCCATTATTAATCGCCGTAAATCTGCTATAATCTCTACAAACATATTTTCATTCTGCACAAATCTATCGATGCCAACTTTCTCTAATAAATCTTGCGTCAGGCCAGCTATTGTCTGCCTTCTCCTTCACTGCTGCATTTCCCAGATGAAATATTTAAACAATATTTGGACAATAAGCTGTGCCAATTGCCTCCCATTCAGCTTTGTTTTCAGAAAGCACAGCAGAAAAGAAAAGAAAAAAATATATCCACAACTGGCAGATTTATAGCTTGCTGAAAATGTAGTGTGTGGTGCTATCTTTTCCCTTCTGAGTGATTTTGATTGCTATTAAGTCCAAGAAGAAGCTGAGCACCTGCATTTTCAGGGCTGGTAGTTGAAAGAAATGACTGCAGCATGATGTTTTTAATTTCCACATTGTTTAAATTAATATACATTTATTTATGCTTTATATTTCTGTACTGTCAATTAGCTGAAATTTTATGGGCAGTTCACAATACTCCCCCCACTGAAAAGCATTTTAAAACCATAATAGTTGTTTGACATATGATATCTTTAAAAAGCATCAGTTTGAAAGTGTTGAAAGAGTAAATGAGACTGGGGTTAATCTCTTGGCTGTGACTGCTAAAACTAAAAGGAAATAAAAAGGTTTAGGCAGTTGTCAGTAAGTCTACAGAGCAAAGGAGAGGACAGGAGGTTCAATGCAGGTCAGGAGCTTTTCTCAGCTCATGGGATGCCTTTTCAGCTGATAAGGTGGTATGAACATGCTAAGACTAAACACATAAATAATTGCTCTGGAAGAGAAAAAAAGTTTTAGTTTTGCAAGATGCAGAGGCTTTGCAAAAATGTGTGCAAAGAGCATGTTTTTCATTTTTTTAGAAGAGACATGGACTTTTTTAGAAGAGACATGCAGAGAGGAAATTAGAGAAAATGTGTGTTTTTCCTGATTGGTTGAAGTTACAAGAGAACAGGCTAGCTTTAACATATAAAAGGTTTTGGTAGAGGACAGCTGAAATAGAGAAGAAGGTTGAAAGGTTGGAAGGAAAGTAAAAAAAGAGGGGTCATAAGAGAAAGCTGCTTGGGGAAACTGACAGTAAGTTAATATTGGGGAAAATTTGGAAAACAGGGTCACAGTCCAATTAGGTTTAGCAGGATATGTTTATCCTGATTTATCGTTTGTTTGTTTTTTCTTACCCTTTTGGTCTCTCTGTGTTGTAATCATTCCAATGTTATTTTCAAAGTAGTACTTGCACATGTTTGATGAAGGTTAGGAAATGGAAAACAGGGCAGATAATCAAATGCACTTAACAGAATGTGGCAGATAAGGTCACTTCAACAACTATCTTTGGGTTCTCTGCATTGAGTTGAAATAAATGTTCTCCCCAAAATTGTCCTCTACAGATTTTTGATGTCCAATATTTCCTGAGGTATCCACACATAGCAGGGTCATGAACTGGTAAACTGAGGTGGCAGTGACCAAACAAGAGAGAGATCTTGGGGTTCTGGTGGACAGCTCAATAGAAATATCCACCCAATGTGTACTGTAAAGAAGGCAAACTCCATGGTAGGCACTATAAGAAAAGGAATTGAGAATAAAACTGCCAATATCATACTGCCCTTATACAAATCTATGGTGCGACCGCACATAGAATACTGTGTACAGTTCTGGTCACCACACCGAAAAAAAAAAAGATATCATATAGCTGGAAAAAGTGCAGAAAAGGGCAACTAAACTGATTAAGAGGCTGGAGCATCTCCCCTATGAGGGAACAGCTGGGATTGTTTAGCTTGGAAAAAAGGAGGCTAAGAGGAGACATGATAGAGACATACAAAATTATGCATGGGGTAGAGAATGTGGATAGCGAGACATTTTTCTTCCTCTCTCAGAATACTAGAATTGTGGGTCATTCCATGAAACTGATTTGGTGGGAGATTCAGGACAGATAAAAGAAAGGACTTCTTCACACAGCGCATAGTTAAACTCTGGAATTCACTACCACAAGATGTAGTGATGGCCACCAATTTGGATGGCTTTAAAAGGAGGTTGGATACATTCTTGGAGGAGAAGGCTAACAATGGCTACTAGCCCTGATGGTTATGTGCTACCTCCAGTATCAGAGGCAGTAAGCCTATGTACTCCAGTTGCTGGGGAACATGGGTGGGAGGGTGCTGTTGCACCATGTCCTGCTTTGTGGGCCCCTGTTCGATGGCTGGTTGGCCCCTGTGTGAACAGAGTGCTGGACTAGATGGGCCCTTGGTCTGATCCAGCATGGCGCATCTTATGTTCTTAAACTGAGGGATGTCAGGTGAGACTGTCAGCTGTGTATCACAAATATCTCTGCCCAAACATGGGAGGTGCATGGGGACCACACAGGGTAGCCAAGGTGTATTTTTACAGCTGTAGAGCATAGGTGGTTCATTGTGACCCATTCAAATGCCTCATGGCCAGGTTTACTAGGAGATTTCAAAGGTAGCTGTGGTCCAGGACACACACACATCTTTCTTGGCTTCTCTTCCCTTGATCTCAGTCACAAATGGCTTTGTTTGTCCTTATTGATGTCATCACATCATCAATTTTCATTCACTAAAAGGTGTTATGATGCCAACATGCTGATAGCACTATTCCTGATTGGTTGAAATCAGTCATGTGTCTAATCCTGGAAAAGGGAAAGCAGTTACTTGAGAACAGAAGCAGATGTGGATAGAAGAAGCAATATCACATCAGAAAAAAGTGAATATTTTAAGTAGAAAAGCATTTTTGTAATAGTATCACCTACCCCAAAATAAAGATAATAATTTAAAAAAAACATCACATTGTTTAGGTCAAAAAGTGAAAAAGGGGGAAACGATTTGTTTATTACAAATGATTGCAAACTCTTGCACATGGGCTGAGTTCTTGATATGGGAAGTTCTGGGCATCTCATTTTGTGCAAGTGAAGGGGGGTGAAATTAGCAGAAGAAGGAAATACTGACTGTGGAGAAGGGAGAAAGTGTATTTATAATCCTGAGCTAATGGCATGCTGGCTTAATCCACTGAGCTATACATACAATTTGTATAAATTATTAGCTGCTTGTTCCTCAATCATAATGAATATCTGGGCATTCAGTGGCGGCTAACAAATCACAGCGCTCTGATTCAGCTGGCAGAGAGAGAGAGAGAGAGAGAGAGAGAGAGAGAGAGAGAGAGAGATGTTGAATGCTTCAGGAGGCCCCAGGAGGGTGCTAGAATGGTCACGCATTCCGATTGTTCACCTAAGTGTGAAACTTTTCTGCAAAGCTTGAAACTCAACTTTGACGTGGCACTCCAGATGTGCAGAAATGTCTCACTTGATGTGCCAGCACAGAATGAGAGAAAGCGAGGGCACTCTCTCTGCCTCTTGCTGAAGTGCAAACATTGGCTCTGAAGACAGAATAGTGGGGCAAGAAGGACACTGACCAAACAAATGGTCCGGAACTGTCCGTCTCAGGGACACATCTTCAACACTGTGTCAAACATTCTGCAGTTTATCTGTCCCTGTGTGTGTGTGTGTGTATGTGTATGTATGTATGTGATCTATAGAGAAGAACTCAGGAAGGGAGTCTGTGGCTTGAACTAGGAAATTAACAGGCATGGAGCATCCAGATTGGCTAGGCATGTTATGGTGTAATGTGGTGTAGTGGCTAGAGTGTCAGGGCTCATCTACACCAAGCAGGATATTGCACTATGAAAGCGGTATATAAAAGGCTGGAGCCACACTGCTGCTTTATAGCGGTATTGAAGTGCACGGGCAACTGTTGGGGCCCATTGACACATGGCACATACTGCTTTCATAGTGTTATATCCTGCTTGGTGTGGATGTGTCAATGGGCCCCAACAGTTGTCAGTGCACTTCAGTACCACTATAAAGCAGTAGCGTAGATCCTGCAGTGTACTTCAAATACCGCTATTTTATTTATTTCTTTATTACATTTCTATACCGCCCAATAGCCGGAGCTCTCTGGGCGGTTCACAAAAATTAAAAACATTCAAAGTATAAAACAATATACTTTGTATATTATAAAACCATAATATAAAATACAATATAAAAGCTCAACCAGATAAAAGCAGTAGTGTGGCTCCTGCCTTTTATATACCACTTTCATAGTGGAATATCCTGCTGCTGTAGAGGAGACCTCAGACTAAGGCCATAGCTAGCCCTAAGGTTTATCCCTGGATCGTCCAGGGGTCAAACCTGTTCATCTAGGTGACACACAGGGGATCCCGTGCTCAGGCAGGGGTGAACTCTGGATGACCCCAGGATAAACCTTATGTCTAGCTGTGGCCTAAGTGGCCTGGGTTCGAGTCCTCACTCAGCCATGGGAGCTCACTGGGTGACTTTGGGCCAGTCAAAGACTCTCCACCCAGCCTACCTCACAGGGTTGTTGTTGTAAGGATAAAATGCAGAGGAGGAAGAGGATTATGTATGCTGCCTTGGGTTCCTTGGAGGGAAAAAGGCAGGATATAACAAATAAATAAATAAATAAATAAATAAATAAATAAATAACCAGTAGCAGAGACAGTAAGCCCATGTGTACCAGTTGCTGGGGAACATGGGTGGAAGGGTGCTGTTGCACTGTATCCTGCTTGTTGGCTCCTGGTCAACAGCTGCTGTGTTAACAGAGAGTTGGACTAGATAGACCCTCAGTCTGATCCAGCAGGGCTCTTCTTAGGTTCCTACATCTGGCCTCCTGACTTTGAGTGTCACATTTTGAATCCACTCCCCATCACTGGTTTTCATTGTCTTGCCTCTCCGAGTGGTCAGGCACAACGCCAGTCCCCTCCCACACTAGTTCAGATGCTGGGGAAAAGAGTGCTTCTCTCATGTTGCTCAGGAAACTGGAATTACATCCCTTAAATAGATCACAACTGGCAGATACAGATTCTTTCAGGGGAAAGACAGGATCATGAGAAAAATGGTGAGCTCCTGTAACGTTGGAGTAGTGAAATGAGCTCAAATGAACATTTTCTGCTTTACCTGGAAAAGGGAGCGAAACTTGGGACTCAGGATACGAGTGCTTACCAATTTTGGGGTTGGGGAGACTTAAAGAGTCTTCTTGACAGTAAAACAGTCTAAAGTTAATGTTAGTCTTAGTCCTGGGGACACCTGATTGAACTGAGTGGTGGTGCTGGAATTCTCTAGTCTTCACTTTGTTAAGAGCGCACTGATGTATGGTTTGTGTTCATCACACTTTTTTAATGAATAAGGTTGTGGCTCATAGTTGATCCCATGTTGTTTTGTTCATCTGTGTCTTCATTTTGGGAGCACAGAAATAGCTAGGGGATGGCACAGCTTTTGATAGCCTGTCTCTTCTGTAGAAAATTTGCATGTCAGAGAGAATGGGACGCTAGAAACTCCCAGTCTCACAGATGTGGTGAGTTATTTATTATTGTTGTTATTTATGTGAAGGGAGGGAAGCATTTAAACATTACATCTGCTATCAGATGTAAGCAGAGGAATGGTCCCTGCAAGGGTCTCTTGGTCCTGGACCCTGACCTTCATCCTCAGAGATCAAGGTTCCTGAATTACTAGATCAGAGCGAGGACTCAGTTACAGAAGGGTGTCATAGGGTTTCCACCTCCTTAGGACCTGGTTCTGCAGGAAAGCCCCAGAGACCAGATCTTCTGTGTCAAGAGGAGGTTGTGTTGCTTGTCTTTGGATTCTGAAAACTTGAGAAAAGAAAATTCTACCACACCATAGCCATTCATCGCAATCCAAGGCTGCCAAACCAGGGCGAAGTCTTCAGCCAAAATGGAATCAAGGCTATCCAGCTAAAGGAGGAATTGGTCCACACAGAGAACTTGGAACAAGTCAGCTTCCATTGGACTCCAACCAAACAAGAGGCAGTTTTCCCAGCATGGTAAAACAGGAAAAGAGCAGCACCATGGGGAGCTCCAAGTGATGCTGAGGCTCAAACTCAGACAAGCTTGCCTGTATGATGCTCCAACAAGCAGCAGATTGTGACTGAGCCTTACGTATGGTGCTGTCATCCTTTAGGCTGGTTAGCCCAGATTCCACATTGGCTGAGGCTTTCTCCCTTAAAGGGGCCTGGCTTAAAGCTCTTCCTGCCAAAAAGTAGGCTTTAGGAGACACCTTTTAGAATAGGAGAAAGAATTCCAAAAAGCTCAGAAGCCTCCACATGATTGGTGGTTGTGGAAAGGAGGTGGTGTCTGGGGAAAGAGGCATGCTATTCAGGGGGACTGCAGGAGGGCCAGATTTGACCCTAAGGCCTGAGGTTTCCCACTTCCAGGTAGAAATCTTGTGTCAGCTCCCAGGGCAATGTTATTTGTTGCCTTGGCTCCTGCCCTCATCCCACCCTGAATGCAATGCAAGATTAGCTGGTCTGAACAGGGCTGAGTAGGATCCCCCATGGACTTTGGAATCTCTTGAGTGAGGCAATTGACTGTGCTGGAGATGCCTGCGTTATAGATTAAGTTGGGATAGCTGGTCACAGCTGGCAGGACAGTGATTTTTGATCTCACCTGCATTCTCTGGAAATCACTCTGAAACTCATTCTAGCTTGCTCCCATTTTTTGTTGTCCAGATGTTCTCAGCGTGTTCATGCAGGAGACATCTGACTGAGAAAAGTACACACTCCCCGTTGGTTAAAGGGGGGAAATGGAAAGAGGTAGAAGGAGTCCATGCTTATGACTCTTCTGGTGAGAGGGGGAGAGACGGTTTGGGGGCAAGGGGGCTCGTAGGCCATGCCACAGTTTGCTTTAATGTTCAGAAACTCCGGGATTATATGTATATCGTTGCATGGCTACCCTTAAATGAGATACTTTTGATTTACATTGGCAGCTGTAAGAAATCAAGCTGCTAATTCCCTCACTGGACACTTTTGAAATTATGCTTGTGATTATTAATATCTGGCTACCTCAAGGGGAGAATGTTATCGTATCTGATTCAGGCTTTTTAAAAAAAGAAAGAAAAAGAAAACAACAGATAAATACTATCAATTGATTTTTGTTGTGTTTTCATAATTGATGTTTTCCATTTTGTAAGTGAGTTTAAACTGTTATAATTCAAGTGAGTGTAAAATGTTATAAATGGCGGTATAATGGAGATAAACTGGTGTTTTATTGCTGGCGTCAAGACATTCTGCTGCTTGAGGCACAAAATGAGGCTCCTCCCCCAGAAGCCAAGGGGCAAAATAACCAAGGCCGGTCAAGTGATTTTGATTCTTGAGGCAGAAAATCCCATAATTTCCTCTCCCTTTCCCTGGTAGTCAAAATACCACAATAATATCTTAAAGAACTACCAATTTGCTGCCCTTTCCTGACACCCCAAATCAGCAGCCTGAGCCAGCTGCCTCACCCTGCCTAATTACAGGGGCAGTCCTTATTGTGCTGTGTTGGTTCTAGAGTAGGGATGTAGGGGAATTTCATATTTGCTTACGAAACATGCCAGCATGCTCCATTCAAAGCTCTGAATGTGATTATGTGCACATGCACTAATGTTGTTCCCCGCCTCGATCCAAAGGGAGAGGCAGGTAAGAAATAAAGATGATGATGATGATGATGATGATGATGATGATGATGATGACTTCGTTATGTACCCTTGTTCTTGAGTACTGAGCACATCTATGTAGAAAAGCAGAATAGAAACAAAAATAAATGAGTTTGCTTGCCCACATCCTGGACCACAATCCAACAGCTAGAATGAAGTTCATTTTCTCTCTCTCTCTTCAATGGCATGTGAATGGGTACATTCTCGGTGTGATGGAAGTGGTGACTGTCATGGGCTGGGCCCATGGTTCCTTTAAGAGAACATCTTTTGCTTCATCCCAGGGAGAGGGAGAGGGGTTTCTTTGTGTTGGAAAAGGGAGTAGCAAGCAAAATGCCAAGGCCGCACTTTCATGAGGAGCGCCTGGCATCTGATAACGCCTCCCAGGGCTGGTACCAGGGGGGAAAGTAACAAGTTGCAGCTGTGCAAGGTCTGGGAGCATTCCCCCCTCCCTTCGGGAGAGGTGTGGGTTGCTATGGGGTTTCTATTGGTCAGGGTGGGTCTGGTGATGACAAGGGGGTCCCAGAAAGGGATAAAAGGCTTAAGCACCTAAGGGTCTGGTCTCTTTCCTGTGGGTGATTCATCCAGCGTGTGTGTGGTGAGTCGGAGCATCCAGGCCGGACAGGCTGGATGGCGGAGGCCCCATGCGGCTGCTGAGGGGAGGAGTTTAGCCCGAGTGGCGTAAATCCAAGTCGGGGTGAGCAACAAAGGTTGACAAAGAGTTATATGTTTGTTTTGTTTTAGAATAGGTTTGGGTACAATTTGGGCAAGGGACCTTGCCGGAGTTACGGCTGGTGGGGGTCGTTAAGTGGGGAGTGAGTGTGAATTCTGTTAGGCTTGAGCATGTGAAAGGGAAGGGTGAGATATTAGTCCCTGGTGTCCTATGTGTGTCATTCCTTTGTCCGTGTTTTTCCCCCAAATCTCTTAAGTGTTAACCTTAATGTGTGGACCCTTATGAAAGTGTGTAGTGTCAAGAATAAAAGCGTTTGGTCCCTACTTCTGGAGTGTGGTGTAGTTTCCTTGAGAACCTAGACTGTAAAGAGTTAACAGGCAGCAGCGAAGGGGCGTGTGTCTGGGCTGGCGGAGTCAGACCCCCCTTCTCCGGCCGGGGAATTGCTAAGCCAAATGGAGCAATTCCATTATAGTGACAATATTTGAAGACAATTGTTACTTTTGCCCAGAAATTAGATGATGGGAGGGCAAATTAAAGTTAGCACCAGAGCCAGGGTTGCTTTGGCTGCAGCACCACTTCAGAGTTGTCTGAGATGTCAGATGGAGCGGTGTCCACAGCTGCTCTGTTGGCTTGCTCACCCATGTCCAGGGAGAGATTCATCCTTCACGTGCTATTTTTTAAAAAACTTTTCCAGAAAGGTTCTTTCAGGTCATTTGTTATCAGAGAGGGAGGGGGAGGGAGGGAGGGGGAGAGAGGGAGATTGGTGGTTGTGCTGGTGTAGGGAATATTTCTATTCGGGAGAAAAATGCACGATGTAGGTTTTGGTTAACAAGGAACAAGTTACATGTTGTTCAGCAAGTGGAGCAATCAAAATTTGGAAGATTTCAACCATTGTGGGGGGGCAGATAAGAACTGTGGCATTGGGGTGTAATGGTTGGCCTCCATTTTGAAGTCCCAATACAACTCCTCTCCCCCCCCAAAAAAAATCTGTCATTAGCCACAGAGGGAAAACATGCAGCCTTAAATGTCTATTTATTTATTCCATTTATATACGGCCCTAGAGCTGAAGCTCTCTGGGCAGTTTACAAATGTCTAGATATTTACCCCTCTGCATCTAATAGCAGCTTTGGAGATGGAATTGGGGATTTAGTTTAGGGACAAACTCTCTCTCCCCTCCCCCCACCACAGTCACCTTTGGAATCTATGCCCCCCACTCCAGCAGCGACATCCTGTAAAGTAAAACACTTCAGAGGTTGTGTTTGTGGAGCTCCCGCGAAGTGTGCGCTTTGACCCAAAGGATCGATATCTAAAAGCATTTTTTTTTCCAATTCACAAGAAAGCCTTTCAATTTAATGAAATTTGTTAAGGTCTTCTCATGTTCACTCCAGCTTCAAAGTGCCAGGAAAATGTAGCTGTGAAGGGCCATGCTATGCTTTCAACAGACATGCTATTTTTTATTTTATTTTTTGGGGATATGGATATGCTATGGTAACCTATGGTGTGCTTAGTTCCAGGCTGTCCATCCCAGATTTATCTATTCATTGGAAGAGATACATGAAGTCTATGCAACTGAAGCCACCCTACAACTGAAGGCCCAGCGAATACATTGGCACAGGCAGAAGGAATTTCTTTCTGCCTGAAGACTAAATTCAACTGCAGGGAGGTTATTGACAGCCATTTTCCACTGGTGGCCAGGCACAGGGGGCATGGGCAGAGGTTAAAGACACACATTGTTGCTTAATTAGAGGTCTAATTGCCATAACTCTGTCTTAACGGGGCATGTTTAGCCTGGAGAAGAGAAGACTGAGGGGAGACATGATAACACTCTTCAAGGACTTGAAAGGTTGTCACACAGAGGAGGGCCAGGATCTCTTCTTGATCCTCCCAGAGTGCAGGACACGGAATAATGGGCACAAGTTACAGGAAGCCAGATTCCAGCTGGACATCAGGAAAAACTTCCTGACTGTTAGAGCAGTACGACAATGGAACCAATGACCTAGGGAGGCTGTGGGTTCTTCCACCCTAGAGGCCTTCAAGAGGCAGCTGGACAGCCATCTGGCAGGGATGCTTTAGGGTGGATTCCTGCATTGAGCAGGGAGTTGGACTCGATGGCCTTAGAGGCCCCTTTCAACTCTACAATTCTATGATTCTATGAAATAAACTGTGCAAAAAACAGGGAACCATCAAGCAACTGCTTGTTGGAGGAATGAGTGAGGCTAGGGAAGGGGGCCCGGCCATGTGGTGGACTCCATAGGCCCATATTGGGACCATAAGTGGGATGGATTTGGACTGAGGGGCTGAGGTTTCCCACCACCACCATCCTGCTTTGGCAGGATGGAAGGCTGTTAGGGCTAGAATGAACTTCTCCCTGGCGTGGCTTTTCAACGCTCTGCACATTCTCAGGGGAAGTGTGGGAAAGGTGAACTTATTGGAATGCAAGCTGTGAGGAACCTGCCTGTGACTAAGTAGAGTCAACAGCCTGCTGAAAGATAAAAGGGAGTTATTGACACAGTATTTTCTGTTTAATGGTTACTGCCCTGTCATTAAAACCATCATATATGTCCAGATTGTCCAATTCTAATATTGGAACGTTCAGTAAATATTTCTTGATTGGGAAAGGAGTACCCTACCTATTCAACTTGTACGCAGAACACATCATGCGACGTGCTGGGCTTGATGAATCCAAGGCTGGAGTTAAAATTGCAGGAAGAAACATTAGCTATCTCAGATATGCAGATAATACTACTCTGATGGCTGAAAGCGAGGAGGAGCTGAGGAGCCTTATGACGAAAGAAGAAAAAAGAAAGTGCAAAAGCTGGGTTGCAGTTAAACCTCAAAAAAACCAAGATTATGGCAACCAGCTTGATTGATAACTGGCAAATAGAGGGAGAAAACGTGGAGGCAGTGACAGACTTTGTATTTCTGGGCACAAAGATTAGAATCATAGAATCATAGAATAACAGAGTTGGAAGGGGCCTAAAAGGCCATCGAGTCCACCCCCCTGCTCAATGCAGGAATCCACCCTAAAGCATCCCTGACAGATGGTTGTCCAGCTGCCTCTTGAAGGCCTCTAGTGTGGGAGAGGTCACAACCTCACCAGGCAACTGATTCCATTGTGGTACTGCTCTAACAGTCAGGAAGTTTTTCCTGATGTCCAGCTGGAATCTGGCGTCCTTTAACTTGAGCCCATTATTGCGTGTCCTGCACTCTGGGAGGATCGAGAAGAGATCCTGGCCCTCCTCTGTGTGACAACCTTTTAAGTATTGAGTGCTGTCTCCCCTCAATCTTCTCTTCTCCAGGCTAAACAGGCCCAGTTCTTTCAGTCTCTCTTCATAGGGCTTTGTTTCCAGACCCCTGATCATCCTGGTTGCCCTCCTCTGAACACGCTCCAGCTTGTCTGTGTCCTTCTTGAATTGTGGAGCCCAGAACTGGATGCAATACTCTAGATGAGGCCTAACCAGGGCCAAATAGAGAGGAACCAATACCTCACGTGATTTGGAAGCTATACTTCTATTAATGCAGCCCAAAAGAGCATTTGCCTTTCTTGCAGCCATATCGCACTGTCGGCTCATATTCAGCTTGTGATCTACAACAGTTCCAAGATCCTTCTCGTTTGTAGTATTGCTGAGCCAAGTATCCCCCATCTTGTAACTGTGCCTTTGGTTTCTATTTCCTAAATGTAGAACTTGGCATTTATCCCTATTAAATTTCATTCTGATGTTTTCAGCCCAGCACTCCAGCCTGTCAAGATCACTTTGAAGTTTGTTTCTGTCTTCCAGGGTATTAGCTATCCCACCCAATTTTGTGTCAGCTGCAAATTTGATCAGCGTTCCCTGCACCTCCACGTCCAAATCGTTAATAAAAATGTTGAAGAGCACTGGGCCCAGGACTGAGCCCTGCAGTACCCCACTCGTTGCCTCTCCCCAGTTTGAGAAGGTTCCATTGATTCTGTAGCCAACTGTGAATCCACCTAATAGTTGTTCCATCTAGCCCACTTTTAGCTAGTTTGTTAATCAGAACGCTGACTGCAGCCAGGAAATCAGAAGACGTTTACTTCTTGGGAGGAGAGCAATGACAAATCTTGATGAAATAATTAAGAGCAGAGACCCCACACTGGCAACAAAGGTCCACATAGTTAAAGCAATGGTATTCCCCGTAGTAACCTATGGCTGTGAGAGCTGGACCATAAGGAAGGCTGAGCGAAGGAAAATAGATGCTTTTGAACTGTGGTGTTGGAGGAAAATTCTGAGAGTGCCTTGGACCGCAAGAAGATCAAACCAGGAAATAAAGCCAGACTGCTCACTTGAGGGAATGACATTAAAGGCAAAACTGAAGTACTTTGGCCACATAATGAGAAGATAGGACACCCTGGAGAAGATGCTGATGCTAGGGAAAGTGGAAGGCAAAAGGAAGAGGGGCCGACCAAGGGCAAGATGGAGGGATGATATTCTGGAGGTGACGGACTCGTCCTTGGGGGAGCTGGGGGTGGTGATGGCCGACAGAAAGCCCTGGTGTGGGCTGGTCCATGAAGTCCATGAAGTTACGAAAAGTCAGAAGCGGCTGAATGAATAAACAACAAAATTCAAGGAATATCTGAGGAATGGTCTATATCAACATTCAGAAGACATTTTTGGGGGTGAGTAAATTCGTATTTATACCCAAGATGTTGAGAAACGAACTGATTATTATTATTTACATTTGCATACCCCCATATAGCCAAAGCTCTCTGGGCGGTTTACATAGGATAAAAACACTTAAAAACAATATACAAAATTTTAAAATCACAAAAACATACAATTTAACACCATGAAAACATATAAAATGATGAGCATTCCATTGTGCAAGCTGCTTGCGTTTTAAAAATATTTGAGAATCTTTACTCTCCTTTGTGTTCTTTTTGATAGATAAGTAATTTAGTGTGTATTATGCCTCACCCACATTGATAAATAGGCTATAAAAATTCACAGAGAATTCAGCTTAAATCAATTTATTTCAATACTTTTGACACAGTCGCCGTAGTGGCAGAGAGTCCGAGAACCCACGGCACAATTTCCCACCGAGCAAAGCCGTAAGTTGATGGGCATAAATTACATTTAAATGCCATACGGATAATAAGGCTGCATCTCACAAGATTTATTTTTCCTCTTTTTCCCCTCCTGCTAACACTCTAAAGCTGGTAACAGGATGAGGCACTGAACAGGACATAACCTTTACAGTATGAAAAATGTTGGTCTGAAATTTATTGGTGTTGCTGGTTGCGTCTGGAGGGCTTAGTGCGTCTGATGTACCTCCACTAAGCCTCCAAGCTTTGGAGAAAAGATGAAATTTGGGGAGACATGAAGTCAGATCCCCAAAATCAATTGCTGAAGCTGGAGGCATGAGGTGTACAGAAAAAAAAAAGTCTTAAAATGAAAGAACTAGAATACTACTGGAAGAAGAAGAAGAAGAAGAAGAAGAAGAAGAAGAAGAAGAAGAAGAAGAAGAAGAAGAAGAAGAAGAAGAGATTCAAATGACGTTAGAGTTCTGTGCATCTGACCTGCAGATTCTATGCTAAACCAGCAACTTATGTCACATGGATTCTGTGGACTTGTGGACCGTTCATTTCAACTTTCCAGAATTATATGAAAATTTAGTCATACAGACGTATGAAAGTTACAAAATGCACTAAAATATAAGCCATTTAAACATGCACACAACATTTTATACATCTTTGATCTCTCATCAGCTTCCACTTTGTAGCATCATTTTTCAAGCGTGTGCTCTGCTCACTGAGTGTACGGTGTGCTAAGGAAAACGTGCATAATATGATGTGCCAGCAAAAGTACCGTAAATTGTGGCAGACTCCTTTTCTGGAGAGGGGAAAAACTAGATTCTGTCAATAACTAGGCAATGAAACAAAAGACACTTGGCAATCCATGAAATAGAGATGGAATGGGTTAAACAAAATCCATACATCCTTAGGCAGAAAGGAATTTTACAGGAATCCAGAGGGTTCATGTTTTGTGCCAGTCACAGGGCCTGGCGCTGCACAGGTTTAGCCATGAGTCTGATGAGGCCTAAAACACACAGACCCAAGATTGTTCAAAAGGTTAGTCCCAGGGATGTCAGAGGAATCCGTTTGGGGGGTGGGTAGAGTTTGACAAGCTTTCACTGGCTTGCCTCCCCCCCAGCCTACTGGGACTTCGGTTTGTATTCTGGTAACAGGCCCAATGTGGTCTGCAGTGAGCTGGGCACAGAATTTCCCATGGCTTAAAAGTGTGCAAATTTACAGTTGCAATTTGTGAAAAACATGTGCAAGTTACGCAAATGTATAAATTGCGCAAATTACAAATCCTGGCCCTAATTTGTCCAAATTATGCAAATTGCAGTCCCAATGTCTCATGCAAATTTGCACACATTTTGGATGCAATTTGTACAAATCTCAATTTCTACAAATTGGATCCCAACAGCAGCAGTTCAAGGAAAACCCATCCAATAGATTCAGGCAAAGACATGAGTAGTCAAGACAGCAGGCAAAGATCAAAACACAGTTAAGCAATCAGATACATTACAAATGGAAGCCACATCAGGCAGGCAGCGGAAGTCCATTGAGCCCTGAAAGGGCTGGATTTTCAAACGAAGGAAATCCCTAATTAGCCCTAGTCTTCCTCCTTCAAGACCAAGAGTCCCTGATAATGCCAGAAACTACATTCTGAGATGAATAATGGTCGTTGACGAGCTGCTTACCTTAAAAAATAAATAAATCTGTGACTGATATTCCTCTACCTTATCACAGAGCCCAAATAGTTTTATTTCTTTCATTTGCTTTATTTCATGGTGGAGGCTATTTCTGTACTGCAGCTGCCCTTTGTCAAATCAGAGCCCCCGGTGGTGCAAATAATATATAATAAGTTGTATAAAACCTAATCCAATCCAATAAAGCCCTAACCGGAATGATAAAGGGCAGCAAATAAAATTATGAGGCAGACTGAGGGAGTATACAAATGAAAATGCCTGAGTAAATAAAAACATCATAACCCAGCGCTGGAAATATGGTGAAATAGGGTCTGGATTAATTCTTCATTCCAGGTAATGTCAGGTTTCTTGCTCCCTGGGCATGCACACATTCTGGCAAACTGACATGAGACACCAAAATCAGTGAGACTTCTTTATTGCACGAAGTCTCACGTCAAACGCTTCATGGTCACATGCTTCAGAAAGCATATAACTGATGGTCAGTAGCTATAGGGTCCAGGAAATTCCAGAATACTAAAAAAACTAATCATTGCAATGTAACAGAGATCCTCATCAATGTGGTTTCCCTGTTGCCATCTCCACAGTTCCAAACACAAGGGGAGGGGCAATCCATACCTGGGTTCCAGAGCTGGGGGGGGGGGAGTGCAGAAAAGGGCAGCTAAAATGATCAAGGGGCTGGAGAGCCTCCCCTACAAGGGAAGGTTACATCAGCTGGGATTGTTCAGCTTGGACAAAAAGGAGGCTGAGGGGAGACAGGAGAGAGGTGGACAAACTGATGTAGAGAATGCAGATAATGCAGATAAGAATACATTTTTCTCCCTCTCCCACAATTCTAGAACCCAATGGGGTCATCCCATGAAGCTGATTGGTGGGAGATTCAGGACAAATAAAAGGAAGGACTTCTTCACACAGCCTATAGTTGAACTATGGAATTCACTACCACAAGATGTGATGGCCACCAATTTGGATAGCTTTAAAAGAGGGTTGGATACATTCCTGGAGGAGAAGGCTCCCCCAATGGGAAGCATGGCTGGGAGGGTGCTGTTGCACCATGTACTGCTTTGTTGTTCCTTCTGTGACAGCTGGTTGGCCACTATGTGATCAGAGTGCTGGAGTAGATGGACCCTCGGTCTGATCCAGCAGGGCTTCTCTTCATGGTCAAGGTCTAGAAACAAAGCCCTGTGAAGAGAGACTGAAAGAACTGGGCATGTTTAGCCTGGAGAAGAGAAGATTGAGGGGAGACATGATAGCAGTCTTCAAATACTTAAAAGGTTGTCACACAGAGGAGGGCCAGGATCTCTTCTCGATCCTCCCAGAGTGCAGGACACGGAATAACGGGCTCAAGTTAAAGGAAGCCAGATTCCGGCTGGACATCAGGAAAAACTTCCTGACTGTTAGAGCAGTGCGACAATGGAATCAGCTACCTAGGGAGGTTGTGGGCTCTCCCACACTAGAGGCCTTCAAGAGGCAGCTGGACAACCATCTGTCAGGGATGCTTTAAGGTGGATTCCTGCATTGAGCAGGGGGTTGGACTCGATGGCCTTGTAGGCCCCTTCCAACTCTGCTATTCTATGATTCTATGATTCTAAGGCTTCTCAAGACCAAGGGAGAGGTCAACTCACAGATGCAAAGAGTCCCATGCCACCATTTCCACACTGGCATCTCTACACCACATGAGTCCAGGCCGAGGAAATTCGTAGATCAAACTCAGTCTGCCGGTATACTCAGAAGGTGGCAAACAAAGACACACAATCCACAGCAAACAAGAGTTGAAGTCTATGAAACGTCTCACCGTACATTTCATGGCAAGTCCTTAGCAATCCTAAGTTCCAAGTTGGAGAGTCCATGTGCAGAGTGCCTTCAGAGCCCCAGACAATGATGGATCCAAACAGAGAGGACTCTGGCATTAATTCCCCAACAGAGAGGACTGGCATTAATGCCCCATCATATGCCACTAAATGTCTGGGAGTCAAGGGCAGTCCAAAAAATGACAGTGTTGTCACCAGACAGGCCTGAGTGGAAGCTCATTCCAAAGTTAGGGGGCCATCACTGAGAAGTCCCTCTCTATTGCCACCTCTCTCCAAGCTTACCTCAGAGGAGACACTCTCACACACACACCCCTCCCGATGTCTGACATTTCTGGACTGTCTCCCAGATAGATAGATAGATAGATAGATAGATAGATAGATAGATAATCTCAGAAGGCCATGCAGTTGGTTCTTCCTAAAGATGAGAGGTGCAGCATGGGAGGAAACAGTGGGAAAGGACTATTACCTTGATGTCCTGCTTGAAGGATTCCCATTAGCATCAGGTCGGCCACCATGGAAATCATAAAGCTGACCTAGGTCAGTCTTTGGAAGGCCTAACTTAGGTTCTTACATTGGAACCATCCCTGGCCTTGCCTGGCCATTTTGCACCAGGAATTCTCATCCTGCCAATCGTCCTACAAGATATATGCTTGCCAACAATCCCTGCTTCCCCATGCCACAGCATCCCATTAATTGGCACTCAAGGCTTCTAATTAACTATATATATGGTGCTGAATGCACACTCCAGCCTGGGAGTGATGGATAGCCACAAACTGCTTAATTGCAGGAGAGTTGCTATAAAAGATCTGACACCTGCATTTTTCCAACTTGCTAATAGTAAGGGCATTTAAAAACTAGAGTGGAAAGGCATTAAGGCTGTCTAATGGCAACTCGGCTCACACCCCAGCCCTAAGGGGAGAGTGCAAGTTGATCAAAAGAGCTGTCATTTAATGGGATTAGATTGGCATTGTTAATGCATTAAGGCTTAGATACCAGGGCTGTGCTCCATTTCGGTTCGTAGAAGTGATAGCAGAGCGGCCTGATTCGCCTCCGCCAAAGGCGGAGACAGATCGGGTCAGGGGAGCTGCAGATCGAGACAAAGCAGATCGAGACAAAGCGGATCCTTTGCCTCGATCCAGAGCTCCAAAAAAAGGTAAGTGGGGGGGAGGGGGGCTTACTTGGCACCGCCACAGTCCATGCAGTGACGGCGGCAGAGCCAGGTAATGGGCAGGGGGATTGGGGCTTACTTGCCTCCATCGCGGTCTGGCGGCGGCTTCAACTGAGGCCCAGACCTCAAACCGGAAGAGCAGGCCGCAGCCACTGGGGGATAGTCAGATCGGTGCAAACTGGTTCGGGCCCGATCTGAAAGTGCCGGATCAGGCCGCGAAGTGGTTTGGGGGGCTGGTGCACAGCCCTATTAGATACTCCAGTGGACTGGCCTAGTCTGGTAAATGGACAGGGACAGGTGCAACCTTCTCAGAAGCACAGGGGCATTTGTGTTCAGGTGCATAATAAGGAGGGAGAGTTGGCAGTGAAACTGAGCAGTGTGTCTACCAACACTAGCTGAGGGGAAAAGTAGGACTAGAATCACAGAATAGCAGAGTTGGAAGGGGCCTACAAGGCCATCGAGTCCAA
Source organism: Elgaria multicarinata webbii (assembly GCF_023053635.1). Classification (NCBI taxonomy): domain Eukaryota; kingdom Metazoa; phylum Chordata; class Lepidosauria; order Squamata; family Anguidae; genus Elgaria; species Elgaria multicarinata. The sequence goes on from NC_086190.1 coordinate 3,172,812, forward strand.
CCCCTTGTGCAATGCAGGAATCCACCCTAAAGCATCCCTGACAGAGGGTTGTCCAACTTGATTTATGTTTCAAATCTGTACCCACCAACCCTCCAAGTGTGCTCTTTTACAGGGGCTTGGGATTGGAAAAGGACCCCAAGTTGCAATCCCTGAAATCCACACAGTTCAGTTCAGTCAAGGAGCTGGCAATTGGCAAAGTCATGTCAGTCCAAGGTGAAAGTCAGTGAGTTCACAGAATACAGTGTCAGACAAGGACTTAGCAACAGGTTTGGTCCAGGGAAGCCTAAGGCTACTTCCAGGACTCCAGGAGCAAGCAGCATGGGATATCAGTCCAAGGAATAGCAGAGTCAAAGGAAGGAAGGTTTCAAGATATTAGAAGCTAAGCTAAGGTGCTGTTCCAGCATCTAGCAGCCCTAGACTGTAGGCTTATGAGTTCAAGCCCCAAAAGCCCCAAGACCTTGGTGTATGTCAGAGGGTTCTGGAAGAAGCTCTTCTCATGAGAAGGGTCCTACTCATGAGAAGTCATTTAATTCATGAGTAGCCCTCCTCTGAAACCAAGCACTCCTTCTCTTATGGGTCTTATGGGACACCACTCGGGGTGGGTGGGTAACAGGCCATTCCAGCTCTCAGAGGTGGAGTTCTCTTACTCTTGTGAGGATGGACTCGCCTCCATCTCTCCTGCAGACCCAGGTGCTTCCTCATATCCTGACCTGGGAAGCTCATTAATGCTGTTGGTCTCTGGGAGCTCAAGCTCCTCCTCTGAGGAGGATTCCCCCAGCAGGGGCATGGCGCCAATGACCTCAAGCTGCTGTGGGGCAGGAGGTCAGAACTAGGGCGCTTCCTCTACACGCAGAAGTTCCCAGGTCCAGGGAGAAGAAGTGGGCAGAAACACATCGTCTTCATGATGTGCACCAGTTGCTGGGGAACATGGGTGGGAGGATGCTGTTGCACCACGCCGTGCTTGGTTGGACCCTGGTCAATAGCTGGTTGGCCACTGTGTGAACAGAACGCTGGATTAGATGGATCCTCAGTCTGATCTAGCATGGCTCTTCTTATGTTCTTATGATTTCTTTCCTGAAGGTAATTGTTAGCTTAGTTTTCATTCCAGTGCCCCTGTAGCTTTTCTCCCTGCCAGATGCTCCTAGAAAGATTCTAAGCAGAGCTGGGTCAGGGGACAACTTTTAACCCAAGGGTTGAATTCATTTATGGAGAAGCTCTCAAGGCTTCAGTCTGGATTATAGGTTTTAATTTTGTAAACCACCTTGAGTCCCAGTATTGGGAAAAAGGCAGGATGTTGTTGACGTCGTCTCTTTCTTGCTCATGGTTGTTTTTCTAGACAGACAGGATGGCCATTGCCAAGTCATGCTGTATTTACAGATTCAGGAATTTCCTGACAATTGAGCATGTTTTAATTATGACTGCTTTCTGGATGGTGGTGTGTGGATGTATTTTGGAAAGCTCAGTTTCTGAAGGTTTTCTGTATAGTTTTTTGATGTGATGCCAGTGACTGATGTGATTGATGGAATAATAGTGACATTTTCCTGTTGCCAAAGTTCTTTGTCTTCCATGGCCAGTGGTGTATATTTTTCTCTCTTTTCCTCTTCCTTTTCAACAACATTTTTGTCATTCGGTATTGCTATGTCGATGAGGTATGGATGTTTTGTTTGTTTGTTTTGTCTATGACCGTTATGTCTGCTCAGTATTGTTTTGTCAGTATGAATTGTTCTGTCCCAGTATATTTTATGATCTGCATTTTCCAAGATTGTTTCGGTGAGTATGTGTAGGTTGTTTGATAAGGTTGAATTTTATGGCCAGTTGTTGAATTATTTTTGCAGCTGAATTATTATTATTATTATTATTATTATTATTATTAGGGGAAAAAGGAACGTATTTACATATGTGGTAGGAATGCAAATATGTACAAAGGTTATGGAAGATGGTGTTTTTGGAAATTGAAGAAATAGTGGGACTGAAGATAGAACAAACACCAAAAATTGCATTACTGTCACTATTTGAGGATTTAAAATGTGGGAAAGAAATTAAAGAATTGATGTCGAGTTTGCTGACTGCAGCACGATTGATGGTAGCTAGGAACTGGAAGATTCAAGGGGAATACACTATTGAAGAATGGTATAAAGAAGTTTGGGATATAGCTATTAATGATAAATTGACTTGTAATATCAAGTGGAGGAAAGGTATAACTAAAATAAATGAGTTTGAAGGAATTTGGAAACAGTTCCTAATATTTGTGTTTTCTAAGGGAAGTGGGAAACCGCCAGCAGAAGAGAGTATGAGATTTTGGAATCAGGAATAGATCCCGAGGTGGGGGGTGCACTTATATGTTAAGAATGATTATGATTATGTTATGATATGATATTTTATAGTTACTATCTACTCAATATATATGTATTCAACATTTACTCAACATGTATGTTGTATGTTGTTGTTGTTGTTTTCTTTTATTGTAATGATGTATGTTTAATTAATGTGGAAAAGCAATAAAAAATTTTTTAAAAAAAATATTATTATTATTAGGGTTGGAGGCAAAAAGGAGTGGGGCAAAATGTAGAAACCTCCTCCAACATATCATAGCTGAAAGTTCTTCAAGCCAAGAGAAAAGCCTAAAGTATAGCATTTCAACCTTTTAGAAAGGGGGGGAAAACTGCACGGAAACCAGGTTGGCAGCTGGGGAAAATGGTGGTGGGGTTGCCAAGAGCCAATGGCTCCTTTTAGGATGTGGAATATAATAAACACTCTAGTGGGTGATGGCTAAAGGTTTTATGAAGCAGGAGCTAATTAACAAAGCAGAAGAAAGCAAAACACTACAGAGCAATCTCATAAGTGTATGTACATTGCTACGGTTGCCAAGGGATGCCACCTAAATATGGCAATAGACATGACTCCAATAATGACCTGTTTTGTAGCACTTTTCCAGGTCAGCCAGCATTGAGATCCTACCCTTGGAGTATCTCAGACATTTATCTATGCTGTTGTGTACTCATATTATATTAACACCGTCCCTATTCTGAAGCTCTGTTTTAATGACTTCGAGAATGTTTAATAATAAGCCAACGTAGATATGACATTCTCAGTTACTCTGACTAATGTTGAGATCTTCCCAGAGGTGTATTTAGTAGCCTCTTGAGTCTGAAACAGTTAACTTGTTCTCGGAAGAAGGATTGCTTAACTTAAAGCAACAGGCTGAACTGGAAGGCTAGGCACAGAAGGAGGAATTGTTGCAACCCACCAACTCATCTTCCCCAGCCCAGTTCAATAGGTACTGTTATTTCCACAAGGAGAGGGCCTGCCACCTATGTAGCTGCTAAAGATTAGGGCTGTGCTCCACTTCTCTTTGGGTCGGAGAAGCAATAGCAAGGCGGCCTGATTCACCTCCGGAAAAGACCGAGGTGAAGAGAGTCGGGGGGGGGCTGTGGATCGAGGTGAAGAGGATCGCCTCAATCCAGAGCTCCGGACGCAGGTAAGTGGGGGGAAGGGGGACTCACCTGGCATTGCCGCCGCACTCCCTGCGGCGACGTTGATGGAGCCAGGTAAGGGGGCAGGGAAGAGGGAGGCTTACCTGTGTCCATCGCTGTCTATCACGGGCTTCAATTGAGGCCCCAGTTCAAGCCGGAAGTGAAGGCCAAGGCCTCTTCCGGCTTCAACCGGGGCCTCAATTGAAGCCCGCGATGGACTGCGATGGACGCAGGTAAGGGGGCAGGGGGTTTGGCTTACCTGGCACCGCCGTCGCCCATGCAGCAACAGTGGCAGAGCTGGATCTCGCTCTGTGGAGCAGAGCGGGGGACGGGTGGATCAGCCCGAAGAGGATCAGGCCCTATCTGGAAGTTCCGGATCAGGCCACGAAGCAGATTGGGGGGTCTGTGCACAGCCCTACTGAAGATAAGGAGCCTGTCCAGAAAAAAGCACCACCCAGACTTTTAAGAGCAAAGCACTCAAAACCCTGGAGGGATACTCAGCTGTCATAAGAACGTAAGAAGCACCATGCTGGAAAAGACCAAGGGTCCATCTAGTCCAGCCCTCTGTTCACACGGGGCCAACCAAAAATGGCATTATCCCACATAACGAAGCTTCCAAATAATGTGGATTTTGCTTGCGTCCCTGCACATCGTACAGAATAAGGAGTGCTCTGTGGGTTTTCTTTTTCTTTCTCTCCTCCCCCCCTCCCCTCATCTTCTTTTGAGGAACAGCTTGGGTGTACTAGGAGCCAGAAGAGGGAAACATGGCCAACATTTTGCCAATCTGTTGCTGTCGATATTCAGGCTTGCTTTGCTAACACTTTCCCAGTTGCAATGTGCTGTGTCTGGGCTACAATTGGAACATCTTTCTGTACAAGCTGACAATGACCAGAGAGTTGGGATGAATGAATGTATCAATCTTCATCTCACCAAGGTTGCCAGGTTTTTCAGCTCAGGCTTGTTTTATCCCATTCCTGCACAGACATCATTAAAATATATATTTATAAATCCATATGGAAATGTGTACACAGATTCAGTAATATGCATCAATGCACAGCTTAATGCGTGCCCATTTTTTAAACGTATGCATTTTTTTTCTGACACACACATACTCACTGACTAAAGCATGTTCATGGGAATTTTGAAAATTGACACATTTTTTTCTTTTGCATCCCAAATGTGTGCATATTGTTGATGGCATTTTTGTTCATTTTACAGAACACATGTACAAGTTTCAAACTTCAAATTACATTTGGGTCCATGTTCAGGTCCAGGAGGTATGAAGTTGGAATGGGTAAATCCATAAAAAGCAAACAACGAAATACTCCAATTGAACAAATTTCTCATCTAACCAGAGTGGCAAAGAACAAAGGCTCTGTTGCACCTACCTTACATGCTGAGCACCAGGTGTGTTGGGTACCTTTGACAGCCATCCTGTGGGGAAAGAGGGTGCATGGCGCCCTATGTTAAGAACACCAAACTCTGAGTGAAGGGCCTAACCAAGAAACAAAATAATGAAACAGGCAAAGGTTCTACCACACATGTTTAAGTCCTATAGATTCAGGCAAAGGCAGGAGTGGTCAAGACAGCAGGCACAGATCAAAACACAGTTAAGCAGTCAGGTATGTTACACAGAACAGAAGCGGAGACAAGAAGGTGTCCAAAGGTCAGTAGTACAGAGTGCCAATCACAAGGCAAGATCAGGAAAATACAATACCAGAGCCTGCTAAGCCCCACCCAGGTCTCAGCTGTGGTACATTAGAGTAGGGATGTGCTCCGCTTCTCCTCGAACCGGAGAAGCAGGAGCGGAGCGGGGGGCTTCGCCTACCCTTAAGGCGGAGGCGAAGAGAGTCAGGGGGGCTGCAGATCGAGGCGAAGAGGATCGCCTCAATCCGGAGCTTCACCTGAAGGTAAGTGGGGGGGAGGGGGACTAATCTGGCGCTGCCGGCACCGCCATCCATGCAGCACCGGCGGCGGCAGTGCCAGGTAAGGGAGCAGGGAGGAGGGACGCTTACCTTCCTCCGTCGCCGGCTTCAATTGAGGCCCCGGTTGAAGCTGGAAGTAAAGGCCGAGGCCTCTTCTGGCTTCAACCAGGGCCTCAATTGAATCCCGTGATGGAGGAAGGTAAGGGGGCGGGGTGGGTGGGTGATTTCTTTTGTGCCGCCGCCGCTGTCGCCGTCCATACAGTGACGGCGGCGAAGCTGGATCTCGCTCTGCAGAGCGGAGCGGGAGACAGGTGGAGCGGCGCAAAGAGGATCGGGCCCGATCCGGATTTTCCAGATCGGGCCACGAAGCGCATTGGGGGGTCCGTGCACACCCCTACATTAGAGTACTCTGGTCAGAACCCTACTCATGAGGAGTCCTTTGCAAGCAAGCACTCAATGGAGCTCTACTGGCCTGTTGCTTGAGGTGACAACACGCCTGGGGGCCAGGGGGTTGCTTAGCCTCTGCATCAGAGGCAGAACCCCCCCTTCCCCAGGAATGACCCACAGCTATCTCCCCCAAGGAACTACACTTCTTCTGATTTGGTATCAGTGAATGATCTGGGGAGCCCTCAGTTTCTGGTAGCTCCAGATCTTCATCTGATGAGGATTCCTCCAGTGGGGCCATGCCACATTGTGTGTTGGAGTAGGGTGGTTGTATTGTACTGATGATTTGCAACAGGTTGTGAGTAAACTACACTTCCCAGGTCTATTTTTTTTCTTGGAATGTTGCATAGCAGAAAAGCAGGTGTCAGAATTTCCTTCTGTCCTTCTTCCTGCTTATAGCCACTCAAACAGCAAGCAAGTAAGTAGGTGAGGGTGAAGGAAGAGGGAGGTTTGGGAGGATGATTGATGGGGTGGGAGGGGAGGAGGGAGAAGAGGCACAGACCTTCATGGGCTTAGGTACAAGTCAGACACAATTGGCCATCCCTAGTCCAAACTTGCTGAAATCCTCTGAACTTTACTTCAAAGCTCTGTTTGTTTCTCTCCCATTCTCTCCCCCCGCCCCGCCCATTCCAAGCTTAAAAATGTGTGGACTTCAGTTGCCCATTGCATCTAAATCCATATTTGGTTTAGGTCATGCAAACCCAGTAAATCCTGATTAAAAAATGAACTGAAATTAATTTCTCGTACATCCCTATTCAGGACCATTAGTGGAAATTGGGAGGTCTTGCACTGAAATGCAAAGTCAACTAATTTTACACTCATCCCTAGATGCATCCTCCTAGCTGTCCCTAGAAGTGATTCTTCTCCCAACCCAAGCCTGCATAAATGTTGCAGGGAAATCCGGCCCCTTTTATTCTAGCAGCGCTGCAGGATTCCCCCTGAATTTGGGAACTTTCTCTGCCATCTGTCTGCCTGTCTTTCTTTCTTCCATTCTTAAAATGATGGCTGTAATTTGCAAAATCTGTGCAAATTGTGGGTGTAATATACCTATCTGGTGCAAACTGCAGGCACAATTTGTGCAAATTAAGCATATTACAGCTACAAAGTGAGAATATGGCATTTTAACCAATCCAAACTATGAAGTCACTTTATTGATGAAAGCCCAACATGTTTCAGCCTCTTTCTGTCATATTAGGCATTCTCCCCCTCCCTTAAAATCACCATTTGCTGTATTTAAATTGAATTCTGGGTAAACTAGCCAGCGTTTGTGGTGTGTGTGTGTGCTGCTGGAAGCTTTGAGAACTCCACCCCTGGATGGATCCTTCCAACATTCATAGAATCATAGAATAGTAGAGTTTGAAGGGGCCTCTGAGGCCTTCGAGTCCAACCCCCTGCTTTGTGCAGGAATCCACTGTAAAGTATCCCTGAAAGGTGGCAGTCCAGCTGCCTCTTGAAGGTCTCTAGGGTGGAAGAACCCACAGCCTCCCTAGGTCATTGGTTCCATTGTCGTACTGCTCTAACCATCAGGATGATTTTCCTAATATCCAGCTGGAATCTGGCTTCCCGTAACTTGAGCCCATTATTTCACGTCCTGCACTCTGGGATGATCGAGAAGAGATCCTGGCCCTCCTCTGTGTGACAATCTTTTAAGTATTTGAAGTGTGCTCTCATGTCTCCCCTCAATCTTCTCTTCTCCAGGCTAAACAGGCCCAGTTCTTTCAGTCTCTCTTCACAGGGCTTTGTTTCCAGCCCCCTGATCATCCTGGCTGCCCTCCTCTGAACACGCTCCAGCTTGTCTGCATCCTTCTTGAATTGTGGAGCCCAGAACTGGATGCAATACTCTAGATGAGGCCTAACCAGGGCCGAATAGAGAGGAACCAGTACCTCACACGATTTGGAAGCTATTCTTCTATTAATGCAGCCCAAAATAGCATTTGCCTTTCTTGCAGCCATATCGCACTATTAACTCATATTCAGCTTGTGATCCACAACAATTCCAATATCCTTCTCGTTTGTAGTATTGCTGAGCCAAGTATCTCCCATCTTGTAACTGTGCCTTTGGTTTCTATTTCCTAAATGTAGAACTTGGCATTTATCCCTATTAAATGTCATTCTGTTGTTTTCCGCCGAGCACTCCAGCCTATCAAGATCACTTTGAAGTTTGTTTCTGTCTTCCAGCGTATAAGCTATCCCACCTAGCTTGAACAGCCCTGGCCCTTCCCTCCTTCACCACCATCTAAAAAAGTTTAATTGTTTCAAACTTCCAGAACTGACATCACAACAGTTTTTTGTATTCCCCACACCTCCTCCTCCAACTGCCCATCTTTTGAGAAATAAATATCCGATGGCTTTAATGGAATCTGGCAGAGATTGTGTTACAAGAAGCAGCAAGCCGAAACCCGCCACTCTTTAATGTGGGCAATGTAAAAATTATGAGGGCTGTTAGGTTGTTAGAGACACATAAATCCCATTAGCGTCAATACGAGTGGATAGGCAGTTCTCCCGGTGTCCTGGTGGGCTGGGCTCTAGACCAAGACCATTAAGAAGCCTAGTTATTCCTTTGATTATTAACCCAAACCTGTTTGGAATTAATATTGGGCTCCAGTGTATTCCAAGGTTATTGCTCCCCATCAAAAATTGGACTCCAAAATTGGGAGGAACCAAGTTTAAAGCTGGAGATGTTCTCACAGTTTGAGATGAACTGAATTTAAGATTAGAAAAGGAGAATGAGAAACTGAGAAATTCAGCTCTCCCTAATATGTGTGTGTGTAGGGATATCACAGGTGCGCAACCAGGTCCCTCACATCCACCTCCCAGACCCAGTTGGGTGCTCGCAACATGTTTGCAGACCCATGGGTCAAGCACCCATGTGGCCTGAGATGCGCCTGGCACCTGCCCCGCCCCCATTCGGAGCCTCCAATGGAGGTTCTGGATATTGCACATCCCCCCTATTGTGTAAATGGTGGCCATGAATGGTGGCCATTTATGCAATGGAGAAAATGTGGAATTCCTGGAGCTCCCGTTGGTGTGCACATTGGAGGCTCTGAAAATTGTGCATTCCCCCACTGCAGAAATGGTGGCCGTAAAGGCCCCATTTACGCAAGAGTAAAGGCAGGGGTGGTTGGCAGTGGCAGTTCAGCCCGGCAAGCATGGACCCAGGTGAGTTCTTCCTTCCTTCCTTCCTTCCATTTTTTCTACCAGGATTTTGCTTTGTTGCAAAGAATACTGGCACTGGAGAAGCTGACTCAGAACACAACATTTCTTTTTCTTTTCTTTTGTCCCAGGACGTTAAGCCATTCCCCAAAAAAGAAAATGATGAGCTACAATCCTAGATAAACCAAGATCAACATAAATTAGGGCCCACAAGGCAAACAGATGTATACTGACAAGTCAGAGATTCAACCAGCAAAATTGGACAGAGATACAGAAAAAGGGATCTTCAGTCTTAAACAATGCAGTGATGTGAAGGGGGGGGGGGAGGAGGGGATGTGTTGCCAAACCTTGTAATTAGCTGGTTCAAGACACAAAATTATCCTACTCATGATGCTCAGATGTATTATGAATTAAACAATGGGAAAGATAAGGTCTCCTATAGCCAAGACTGGAAGCCAACATCCTAAACATTAAGAAGGGGGATGGAGCTCAGTGGAAGAACACCTGGTTTGCATGCAGAAGGTCCTAGGTTCACTCCTCAGCTTCTCCAGATAAGGCTGAGAAAGACTCCAGTCTGAAAAACTGGAGATCCACTGCTGCCAGTCAGTGTTCATAGAATCGTAGAATCATAGACTAGCAGAGTTGGAAGGGGTCTACAAGGCCATCGAGTCCAACCCCCTGCTCAATGCAGGAATCCACCTTAAAGCATCCCTGACAGATGGTTGTCCAGCTGCCTCTTGAAGGCCTCTAGTGTGGGAGAGCCCACAACCTCCCTAGGTAACTGGTTCCATTGTCGTACTGCTCTAACAGTCAGGAAGTTTTTCCTGATGTCCAGCCGGAATCAGGCTTCCTTTAACTTGAGCCTGTTATTCCGTGTCCTGCACTCTGGGAGGATCGAGAAGAGATCCTGGCCCTCCTCTGTGTGACAACCTTTTAAGTATCTGAAGAGTACTATCATGTCTCCCCTCCATCTTCTTTTCTCCAGGCTAAACATGACCAGTTTTTTCAGTCTCTCTTCATAGGGCTTTGTTTCCAGACCCCTGATCATCCTGGTTGCCCTCCTCTGAATGCGCTCCAGCTTGTCCACGTCCTTCTTGAATTGTGGAGCCCAGAACTGGGCGCAATCCTCTAGATGAGGCCTAACCTGGGCCGAATAGAGAGGAACAGTACCTCACGTGATTTGGAAGCTACACTTCTATTAATGCAGCCCAAAATAGCATTTGCCTTTCTTGCAGCCATATCGCACTGTTGGCTCATATTCAGTTTGCGATCTACAACAGTACTAGGCTAGGTAGATCACTGGTGATACTCAGTATAAGGTCGCTTTGTGCCCAGGTCCCCACAAAGGCTGACCTGCTTTGGTGGGGGCACACCTCACTTCAATTTATATGGCTCGGGTCCAGGTTATCTGAAAGACCGTATTCTCCATTATGAGCCTGCCTGTGCTTTGAGATCTTCTGGAGAAGCCCTTCTCTCAGTCCCACCATCCTCACAGTCATGCTTGGTGGGAACATGGGAGAGGGCCTTCTTGGTGGCTGATCCAGTGCTCTGGAACTCTCTTCCTGGGGAAGCTAGGCTGGCTCCCTCCTTGATGGGCTTTCGGAAGCAGGCTAAAATTTCTTTGTTCCAGCAGGTCTTTGGAGAGTAATTTGGCTCTCCATCTATGTTAATAACTTATAATTTTGTTGTGTATTTTAAAGGTGTTTTTTTTTGTACATTTCTTTTCTTGGTTTTACAATGTATGTTTTAAACTCTGTAAGACCACCTTGAGGCCCAGTATTGGGCAAGAAGTGGGATACAAATAAATATAACAACAACAACAACAACAACAACAACAACAACAACAACAACAACAACTTCAGTTCTGAAGTGAGGCAGCCAAGCCCTGAAGAACCCCGAATCGAATCAGGGCCATTTTGGAGGCTCCAAAAACAGCCTCTAGTGTGTGTGTGTGTGTGTGTGTGTGTGTGTGTGTGTGTGTGTGTGTGTTGAACAGTCCTAGTATACACCTACATATACTAATCCATTTATCTCTCCCACACTAGAGGCCTTCAAGAGGCAGCTGGACAACCACCTGTCGCGGATGCTTGAAGGTGGATTCTTGTAGGCCTCTTCCAACTCTGCTATTCTGTGATTCTATGATCTCTCCTCCATCTTCTGAGTAAACGTTATGTAGGCAGGATGGAAATACAAATCAGTAAGGACTACATAATATATTTTCCTAGCGCGAACCCCTGCCCCACCCTGGGACTTGGTTTCAGTTCCCGCTGTGGCACCTTAATCGTTCTGCAGCGAGTTGGGCCATTTAAAAATTTGGGCAAATTGCAGAATTTCCCCTCCTATTTATTTCTTTATTTATTTATTACATTTCTATACCACCAAATAGCCAGAGCTCTCTGGGCAGTTCACAAAAATTAAAACCATTCAAAGTATAAAACAACAGTATAAAACCATAATATAAAATACAATATAAAAGCTCAACCAGATAAAAACAGCAGCAGTGAAAAATTACAAATTTTAAACACTGAGTTAAAATTTATTTATAGACTGTTAAAATGCTGGGAGAATAAAAAGGTCTTCACCTGGCGTCTAAAAGCATATTATGTAGGTGCCAAGCGAACCTCCTTAGGGAGCTCATTCCACAGCTGGGGTGCCACAGCAGAGAAGGCCCTCCTCCTGGATCTTACAAAAAATGTGCCAAAAAAAAATCCTGGAGTCTGGGGAACAGCCCACAGCTTAGCTCGCAGACACAAGTTGAGTTGCACACATTTCTCAGCGTTGGACATCCCGAGTCATGACAAATTAAAAGTAGCCAATTAGCCAAGGAGACACCACCCTCTCACTACTAGCAGTGTGGAGTCGGCAAAATAGATGCACCATATAAAGTCTCCCCATAAAGGGCAATATGAGATTCTCACAGTAGCATGAGGGTGGGCGGGTGCATAGCCGTGCTGATGGAAAGAGGCAGAAAGCCAGGTGCCAGTGCCCCAACCTAAATCAACGTCCTGATGTTTGCGACATGGGTATGTAGGCCACACATCTCCCTGCCGGCCTGGAGCTGCAGGAATTGCATTTCTGGGTAATGCCAACCACAAATGATTCAAGTAAAGTCCAATGTATGAGAAATTCATTTCAGGTTCCATATATATGGACATCAGGAAAAACGTCCTGACTGTTAGAGCAGGACAACAATGGAACCGATGAGCTAGGGAGGTTGTGGGCTCTCCCACACTGGAGGCCTTCAAGAAGCAGCTGGACAAGCATCTGTCAGGGATGCTTTAAGGTGGATTCTTACATTGAGCAGGGGGTTGGATTCAATGGCCTTGTAGGCCCATTCCAACTCTGCTATTCTATGATTCTATGATATATATTTTTAAATCAGGATTTACTGAGTTCACTCCCAACATAGATTCGAACGCAATATCTGTCCGAAGTCCCAAGATTTCTGAGCTTGCAGTGTGCTTCATGCTGACAAAAAAAAAAAGAAAAAAAAAGATGTACAACAGCATGTATGCATTGGGGGGGGATGCAATAAAAAAAAGGATTTTAGAAAAATGCACACAAAATATGCTCTAATCAATGCGAAACAAAGCCCTATGGAGAGAGACTGAAAGAACTGGGCATGTTTAGCCTGGAGAAGACAAGACTGAGGGGAGACATGAGAGCACTCTTCCAAGACTTAAAAGGTTGTCACACAGAGGAGGGCCAGGATCTCTTCTCGATCCTCCCAGAGTGCAGGACACGGAATAACGGGCTCAAGTTAAAGGAAGCCAGATTCCGGCTGGACATCAGGAAAAACTTCCTGACTGTTAGAGCAGTACGACAATGGAACCAGTTACCTAGGGAGGTTGTGGGCTCTCCCACACTAGAGGCCTTCAAGAGGCAGCTGGACAAGCCTCTGTCAGGGATGCTTTAGGGTGGATTCCTGCATTGAGCAGGGGGTTGGACTCGATGGCCTTGTAGGCCCCTTCCAACTCTGCTATTCTATGATTCTATGATTATATGAAAAGATGAACATTTCAAAGGTGAACAGAAGTGCTTCATACATTTGTGGGGGAGGGAGAAAGAAACCCCACAATCTAATATGGACTCGAGTCATTACGAACTCCAAGGTAGAATTTGGACAGCTTTGGTAAGTTTAAACTTTGCCGATTGGCACATCCAAATCCCGAATTTGAAGTTAATTTCATCCAGAATATGCAGAACTTTGTGAGTGTTGCTGAATACTCAAACCAAATCCTCATCCATCCCGACTGGGTCTGTGGGCAGCAGTCTGGAGTGTGCTAGGAGCTGGTTATCAGGAATTCAGATGCTGAGTAGCTAAGAAATGAGGATCAATTGTGAAGCAACTCTGGAGAACAAACCAGGAGTCACAATCAAACAGCAATCAGGTTCAGATGGCAAAAATAGAGGCAGGACTAGGGTGACCATATGACTGGATTTGCCTGGATTTGCCTGGGTTTTTGATGACAAATCCGGGAGTGGGAGGGGAAGTCTGGATTTTTCCAAAGAGCAGCTCTAATGGGAATTAACAAAAATGCTTATAACTCCGTCACTTTTTAAGATAAAGACATGAAACTTGGCACACTGGTAGGTCTTAGGAAGGGCTTTAGTCATACCTAATTTGAAACAGATCCGTTCATCCACTGATTTTTTAGTATTTTTTTTTAAAATTGAGGTTTTAAAATTATTATTTTTAAAATTGTCATTTTTAAAGATAAAGAGTTGAAACTTTGCACCATGATAGGATTTAGGTAGAGCTTTAGCCACACCAACTTTGAAACAGATCTGTTCATCCATTGATTTTTTACATTTTTTAAAAAAAATTGAGGTTTTTATATTATTATTTTAAAACCATCATTTTTAAAGATAAAGAGCTGAAAGTTGGCACCATGATAGCTTTTAGGTAGAGCTTTAGCCATACCAAATTTGAAACAGATCTGTTCGTCCACTGATTTTTAGGGATTTTTTTAAAAATTGAGGATTTAATTTTTTAAAAAAAAATATATTATTTTTAAAGATAAAGAGATGAAACTTGGCACAATGATTGCTCTTAAAAAGGGCTTTAGCTATGCCAAGTTTGAAACAGATCTGTCCATCCATTGAGTTTTAGGATTTTTTAAAATAGTTTGAGGTTTTAAAATTATTTTTTAAAAATGACGTTTTTAAAAGATAAAGAGCTGAAAGTTGGCACCATGATAGCTCTTAAGGAGAGATTTAGCCATGCCAGGTTTGAATCAGATCTGTTCATCCATTGTTTTTTTAGGATTTTTTTTAAAGTTCAAAGTTTTAAAATTATTGTGTTTTAAAACTGCTGGAGCCATATCCTTCAAACTCAGGTTGTCAAACCTCCTCTTTGGGGTTTTGCATATTGAGCAGTTTCAGCCCTTGGCATTAAGGGGATCTCCAGTCTTTAGGTAAACTGCCACAACACCCACCCTAATGTTAGAGTAGAGAAACTTGTGACAATTATACAGAAGCTTTTTTAAAAAATTGAAATTAAAAAAAGCCATCCATCCAGCTGGCCAGTAGCAAACCCTGTTAACAACAACAGCAGCTTGCAATGAGTGAAGATACAGTCAGAAAAGATATTTGAGGGAAGGGGAGAATGTAACACACAGAGTATAGCAAAAGCTTCAAAGTACAGCAAAAACTACAAAAGCAGGAGTGAGTGAAGTTAATTTCTAGGGGTGTGCACGGACCCCCCGATCCACTTCCCTTACAGATTCGCAACTTCCAGATTGGGTCCGCTCCGCTCTGTCTATAGTCTGCTCCTGTTCGCTGCGAAGCTCCGGATCCAGATCGGAGCTCCGCTTCCCCCCCCATAGGCTTGCATTGAAATCCAAAAAAGCCTACAACTTTTTTTCTGTTAAAGTTAGAAACCTCAAATTTGGCACCATGACACCTCATGCAAGTATACACATGCATGCCAAGACTCAAGCCAATCCAAGCCTCCCCTGATTTTGGGGGAAATTTTGAAAATCGGACACCCCATTTTCAGACATGGACTGCTCTCCGACATTTTGACAGATAAAAACTTGGAAGCAGGCACATCCGCATTCATGGCAAGTTTCAAGCAGATTCCATCATCCCCTGATTTTGGGGGGGCTTTAACCTCCAATGCAGCACCCCTAACCCCAATTCAAACACCACTTTCTATATCTCCGTCAATTTTCATGTTAGAAACCTCAAGTTAGGCACCATGACACCTCATGCACATATACACATGCATGCCAAGACTCAAGCCAATCCAAACCTCCCCTGATTTTGGGGGATTTTTTGAAAATCAGACACCCCAGTATCTCAGGGATTTAAAGCTGCAGACAGCTCAATGGGACCATTTCAAAGGAAATCCCAACATGCCATGAATTGGGGAGTAGATAACCCTAAATATGAATCTCCTTCCACACTTGAAAAATTGATTTGGAACTTCAAAAAGTCTAAGTGAGCACAGGAAGGACTTATCCCCTGAGTCAAAGCAAGACACACACAAACCATCCCTGCGAGGCGGGCAGGGGAGGAGGGAGGGAAGGCAGGCAGGCAGCAGACATTTCTGGGGGCACAAGGAAGTGTGGCAAGGATGGCTTGTTTCTTTCTAAGCCAGCAGTAATGCATTGCAAACCAACCCTGCGAGGTGGGCGCAAGGAGTGAGCAAAGGATGGCTTGTTTCTTTCTAAGCCAGCAGTAACACATTGCAAACCATCCCTGCGAGGCGGTCACAGAGGAGGAAGACAGGCAGGCAGAGAGCCAGGCAGAGATATGCCATAGATCTAGTATGGGGGAGTCAGTCCTGGCAGATGCCCCACCACAGCAGCACCCCAGGGGGAAGGCAGGCAGGCAGCAGACATTTCTGGGGGCTCAAGGAAGTGAGCCAAGGATAGTTTCAAAGCCAGTAATGCAAACCATCCCTGTGAGGCGGGAGCAGCACAGACAGATGCCTTTTCTTTTGCATCCCATAACTAGGAGGCTAGGAGGATAAGAGTAAAGCTTTGTGATCCTTGCTTCAGAGTTGATTGGCTGCATTGTGATCACAGCCATTATTAAACAACAACAACAACAATAGTAACATTAATAATAGCAGTACTAATTAATATTAATAACAACAACAACAACAACAACAACAACAACAACAACAACAACAACACTAAGGAGTTGAACCACAATGAAAGCCTGCCTGACTTCACTGAAGAGGAAAAGCCAGGAGAGCTTGGGCTATGGGGTGTAAATATAAAATTATTATTATTTATTTATATAGCACCATCAATGTGAATGAATAAATAAATAAATAAATAAATAAATAAACAAACAAAGGAGGGGTGGAATTAAAAGCAGCAGTGTTGCTGAATAAACAACAAGAATATTTTTTTTAAAAAAGGCTATGTCTGTCTTTTACCAGTAAGAGGAAAGTGGACGTGCCCAGGCAGAGGGGGATATGCCAATTTTTGACTGTCCCTAAGTAAGTACCAGTCTTAAGAAGCTACCTGTCACTTCAATTCATGACAGGCATTAGCTTCAGTCTCTCCACTGGTTACTCTTTGGGGGGCTCTGATGACCCTCCAGGGTGGGAGAGTGTGTGCACTGGGCACGTCCACATGCCGTGGGGGCCTCATCCCCTTGCACCACATCTATTCAGTTGTTCACCAAGGTTAGGGTGGGTAGCAGTGCTGTGTTTCCTATCTGTTATTTATTTGCTTAGTATATGATTTCAGGTTGTGTTTGTGCATTTGGTGGGGCTACTGTTTTAAAAAAAACACTAGGAAAAGTCCGTTCAGACTAAGAAAGAGAAGTTTCTCAGTATCCCAAGTTATTAAGTATCCCGTTTTGCCTATCCCCTCCTCCAACTTTGGGATTGGAGGATGTTTCATCAGGTGATCATGACTGGGAGTTGAATCTGCCTCTCAGCACTTCAAAAAGGTACATCTGTCACTTTTTTTACCCGATTTTTTTTTAAAATATAGTAAGCGAACCACACCACGCAGAGTGCTGAGAGTAGGCTCAAAATGACCCCCAGCCACAACTCTCTAAGCACAAGAAATTTCAGAAAGATAGCTTTAAAAACACAATTATGCCCTAATCTTTTCCGCAATGCTATCCTATGGGTGAAATTATCCAAAATGGTGGGCGGATCGCTCCACGAAAAGAGAAGCGCTTCTCCTATGGCCGCTTCTCTTCGCCATGCTTCTAAGGGTCCCCGGTTCGCCTATACTCCACCTCTGGGCAAGACGGAGCAGGCCAATTCGCTTCTGATTCTCCGATTCTAAGTGGAGCAGAGCACATCCCTATTAATTTCAGATACATTGAATCTCTCACTTGTTCTTTATTTCAGTGATTTTAACATTAAGATGTTATGTAGAACAGATTTGTCTTAAATGTGTGCTGTAAAATCAGACATGTGACCAAGGCTATGTTTGGGTGGGCATGCCCCCTTGGTGCTGGACACGCCCCCTTGGGGGGCGACCATATTGTCCTTCTTTTTGGTTTCCAAAATATGGTCACCCTAGGCAGGACTGATGAATAAGCCGGGAGGCAGGACAGAAGAGCAGCTGGAAAAACAGAGGGACGATAGAGCTCAGGTAGGCTTTGTTCCTCAAGCAAGGTAACTGTGAGACAGGCAGTCTCTTTATACTCCTCCCTACTGGAAAGGAACCAGTGGCTAACCTGCGTGGGCAGAGCCAGACCAGAGCCAGAATATTATTTCCAGAGAGGCTGTAGTTTTTCAATCTTCCACAGGGTGGGGAGCAGAGGTCACTACTTCTTGACAAAGTGGGATTCAGGAGTAGTTGAACTGAAATCAGAGTAAAACAAATGAGAAGATCTATAATAACATGGGGGGAATGCTCTCGTCGCTAGATCTGCTGCTGTGTATGTGAAATGGCTCCTTCTGTTGCTTGTGCATGGAAGCAGAGCTGCATTGCTGAATTCCAGTTCCTTTCACAGAAGAATGCCTTTCGTATGAAATAGCGGGTCGCACTAATCCCAGACTCAGTAGCATTCACAATCAGCATCTCCTTGACATCCTGCTTCTCATGTTGGTAGTTGCCCGGAAGCATTCACTGCATGTAGACACTTTGGAAAATCCTCATTAAGCACAAATAACTGGATATAATTTGATTTTCTAATGTGAAGGAACAATTTCCATTTATATCAAAATGCCTGTCGGTTGCAGAAATCTCATTTTCTAATTACCTCTGGCTAAAGATTAGCCAGTTGAGGTCCTTTGTATGCAGAAAGACCTTCTCTTGTCAACCAGGCTATTAAAATCTCGCACCGGAGCTCATGTCACAGAAAAGCCATGGAAACGTACTTAAGACTGATTTCTTTTAAACGGATTCGTTTGGGCCATCTTGAATTCAGTGATGAGGTCTGAAATTGGTTGGAATATCATGGGTTTTCTCCAAGAACTGGAGGAATTATTATTTCTGAGTGGGTTTTGAAGTATCTGATGTAAAAGAAACTTCTGGAAGTTGTGGGTTTTGTGTAATAAGGACTTAGTAATAAGGGTATGCGTAGGGATGGGTATTGCTATCTCTTTCTGGCTGGAAGCCAGTGATTGCCTGCCAATACCCTCTGCATAAAAATGCCAGCTCAGCGTTTTCCATAAATGCTAATATGTGCAAATCTCTATGTATGGACTTTGAGTAAAGATTGCATCAGAGTTTGTGTTTGGAACTGGAAAGTGTGGACTGGGTAAATCCAGATCAAAAATGAACTGAAACAAATTTCTCATATATCTCTAATTTGAAAGGAGGGAAAGGGCTCAGGAACCATTAGATAGCAGGCTTTCCATGAAGACATGTGTAGGCTCAGAAGGGGAAAGGGAATATTATTTACTCTTTCAGTGGTCCCAATGATGTAGAATCATAGAATAGTAGAGTTGGAAGGGGCCTATAAGGCCATTGCATCCAACCCCTGGCTTAATACAGGAATCCACATTAAAGCATTCCTGACAGATGGTTGTCCAGCTGCCTCTTGAAGGCTTCTAGTGTGGGAGAGCCCACAACCTCTTTAGGTCAGAACAATTCACACTGAGAAAATAATACCTTGCAAATGACCAGACATAACAGTCATAGACAAAAAAGAAAAACATACATACCTCATCGAAATAGCAATACCGAATGACAAAAATGTTGTTGAAACGAAGAGGAAAAGAGAGGAAAAAAAAAGTCAGGAAATTCCTGAATCTGTAAAAGACAGCATGACTTGGCAAAGCCCGTCACGTCCGTCTAGAAAAACCGCCACAAGTGAGAAAAGAGCTGGTAGTAATAACAACAACAACAATAATAATACTCAAATTGCTGTGTCCAATTCTGAATGGTGGTCATCACTACCTTGACCTCCTGTACTCCTGACTTTCAGCGACAGTAACACTTGCGCAGCAAACAGAATTACAGACTACTAGCATTATGCTTAAAGGATTGATTCCTGTTCCACCTTTGAGATGCCCTGAAACATCCCTGCTACTTCAACAGCTCTTCAACAACAGTTTCTCATATTTTTTAACACTTGAACAGAGAGGTCGGTACATCCTGTTTATTACTCCGTGTTTCCCATGAACACAATTATGGTCGTCTTCCCTGAAAATAATTGCCGATCCGTGTGGATGAAAATGTACTCTAAATCACATGGCCGGGAACAATAAAGTGGCCGTATAATTCCACCCAAATAGCCATCAATGAGCTGTATTCATAAACACAATAACTCAAGTCTCTGGATTTTTCCACCGGCCCCCATTATATCAGGCAAATCCAGCTGACAGAGAGAAGCTTCACAGACTTGAATCAATTCCAGTTTTATTCTATCTTTTGAAGCTCAGGGTGTCTGCAGCTTTTGGGTTGGATCCACGTATAGTCATACTTAAGCCAGGCCCATTGAAATCGAGTTAATCATGACTAACGTAAGTCACATTGATTTCAATGGGTCTGCTCTATGTATGACTAAAACGACAGCCCCCCCTTTGTGTGTTTTTTAGAAGATCCTCCAGCCCAGGGTGTGTGGAAATCAATCCCAGCCTCCCTTCCCCTCGTCTTATTGAAATGCTTAAAAGAATCCCTCAAAATGCCTTAGAAGATGTTTTTATCTCTTGAGGAAGAAGCCTGAAGCGCTGCTTTGAAATCACATCCAGCTAGAGCTGAGCTAAACTTTAGCAGAAGACTTTTTTTCCCAGAGAAAATGCTTGAGATTTCTCTTTTCTCACCCTCCTCCCACGCGCCAGGAAAAAAGGACCACTTCACAGGCGTTTCTCCAAATATTCTTGCACATGGCATCTGCCGTATTCCCTCCCTCACAATGATACAGAGGGAACGCCAAGCCCATGGCATCATGGGAGAGGCATTGTGTGCAAAATGGAGGCTGGGCGACATCGCTTGGCTCCATTCAAATAGTGCCTCGTTCACTACTGAAAATGTCTAATCTTTAGGGAATGACAATGAAGAAATACTAAGAAATATTGTAATATCAGTTGTCTATATAGCTCCTGAGGACGACTACTCCAAATACTTAAAAGGTTGTCATGCAGAGGAGGGCCAGGATCTCTTCTCGATCCTTCCAGAGTGCAGGACATGGAATAACGGGCTCAAGTTAAAGGAAGCCAGATTATGGCTGGACATCAGGAAAAACTTCCTGACTGTTAGAGCAGTATGACAATGGAACCAGTGACCTAGGGAGGTTGTGGGCTCTCCCACACTAGAGGCCTTTAAGAGGCAGCAGGACAACCATCTGTCAGGGATGCTTTAGGGTGGATTCCTGAGTTGAGCAGGGGGTTGGACTCGATGGCCTTGTAGGCCCCTTCCAACTCTACTATTCTATGATTCTATGATTCTAAGTCGAAATGATAGTATACCAGGGTTCTGTAGAATTGATGCATTTAATATAATACATATGGAATTGATCAATATGTGTGATATGTCACCTCTAAGGGAGGCTAGGAAGGTGGCAAAAAAGGGAAGGGTCTTCTCAGTGGTGGCCCCCTGATAGAATGAGCTCCCCATGGAGGCCTGTAACACCCTCACTGTTGTCTTTTCAGCACTCGGTAAAGACCGCCTTCTACTCTCAAGCATTTAATAGTATATAATGAGGAATTGATGGTATATCCTCTACAATTCCTCATTAAATACCATTAAATGCCTGAGAGTAGAAGGCGGTCTTTACCAAGTGCTGAAAAGACAACAGTGAGGGTGTTACAGGCCTCCGTGGGGAGCTGTCATATTACAGGTGTCATACGACACCATCATACAACAGGTGTAGAGGAGCAGGTTAGGAGGTTAGTGGGTTGTGGCCCCTCTGCTAGGCTGGAAACTCCTGACAGTTCTCTTTCTCGGAACTTGGAACTTCTACTGAAGGCCGCAGTTCCGAGAAACGTTGCTAGGTGGCGTCAGAGGGCAAAAACTATAACTGGTCTGGGTTTTTAGATATGGCATTAATGATATATAATTTCTGCTGTTTTAGAACAGGTCTATTGGGGGAAAGATGTTTATTTAAATTATTTTTAGCTGTTTGCATTGGTTTAGTTTTTCTATGTTGATTTTGTTTTAGACTATTTTTATTATTCTGGATTTCGTATTTTTATGAATTATTGCAAACCGCCCAGAGAGTTTCAGCTATGGGATGGTATAGAATTATTATTATTATTATTATTATTATTATTATTATTATTATTATTATTATTATATAAGCATTGGAAATAATTACTCCAGGAATTACTCCGATTGATAGTGTTGTGCATTATCAATTGTGCCTTATTAATTTATAGGCATAATTATACATTTCTCTATACATTTCATAGAATCATAGAATAGCAGAGTTGGAAGGGGCCTACAAGGCCATCGAGTCCAACCCCCTGCTCAATGCAGGAATCCACCCTAAAGCATCCCTGACAGGTGGTTGTCCAGCTATTTCTTGTATATAATATATTGATCAAGTGCTGTTCTGTAAGGTCTCTTGTGCGTTTTTACAGATGTCTCATGGGGGTTGTTGTCTTTTCTGCTTTGCAGTGCAGAATTGGGGCCGCCACCTCTCTCTTTTTTCCCCTTTCCCCCCTGAAAGGTTCCTCATTGTCTTTAACAACTACACATCAGGAAAGTACAACAACATCCCTTCCATGCTGGACATAGCCGTGCCAACTGATTTTGGCTGGCCTCAATGGGTGCCAATTTCATTTCAGTTTGATTTTGATATGAAAAGCTTTACAAACATGCCTGGTGCAGCTTGGGCATGGTGAGGATGTTGCAGGTGGTGGTGGTGGGACGAGGCATGGAGGCCATCAATTGGATGGCCTTGTATCGATATTTAACCGGAAAACTCACCCTTCCCCTCCTCTTCTGTTCAAAGCGGCTCCCTCCCGCCCTTCTCTGTAGGTAGTGTAGGTTTACCGGTTGTCACTAGGAGGCAAAGTAGGAATTTTTTACTTATTACCTACTGTTAAGGTCATAAGTTTTTTCACCTACTTCACACTGCAAGACAGGCTAGGGCAGAGCTTTCCAAACTTCTCATGTTGGCGACACACTTTTTAGACACGCATCATTTCGCGACACAGTAATTCAGTTTTACTAGCAAACCGGAGGTTAAACTAGCCCCTTATAAGAGATACGGACACATAAATAAATTGTAATAACAAAATGCATGGGGACACAACATATCTCATGAAAACGTTTCATTTCTATTTTTAAAAACGTATGATTTGCAAGATAATAACATACGTTTCCAAGACTTTTCACATAGACTCAGAGGTTTCTCGTTACGTTCACGTGACACACTTACACACTGCAGCCGACACACTAACGTGTCACGACACACCGTTTGGGAAGCTCTGGGCTAGGGTGTAGTAAATAGGTTGATTGGCGTTCTCTGTTTTGGTCACATTGGTTGGCAGGGAAGCGGACATCTCCACATGGTGAGGGCTAGTGAGCATTCCACGGCTCCTAGCGGTGATGGGTAAACACCTGAGGCTCAACAGCTGCGAACCCTACGGTCCAGCTGGGGAGATAAGGGTTACCCTTGAGACCGACCTTTCTCACTCACCCGTAGACTTATGTCACGGGTTGGGGAGAACCGGAAGGTCTCCCACCCCAAAAGGGGGAGCCAGGTGGTGGCGGAACGTTTTGTGCCACCCTCTGGACAGGAATGTTTTGCCCAAGATAATATGGATTGACACTGTTATAGAGGAGATGCCCACTTAGGTTACCCTTCTGCAGTTTTTGTTCAATAAAACGTGGCCCAGTTTTAAACCCAAACACTCGTGTCGCCTTGTTATTTCCCACACTCCACTCACCGCAACGTACCCAGATTTGCAGTGTTCATCACGTGTGGGCTAGAACACCCAAGCATGTCTTTTGTCACTGCTGCTTTTGGTTGATGTAGCACTGTGTGTAGCAATCTCTGTCAGAAGGTAACACTCTGCTGATTTAGCAGGAGTTTCTGTGTCATTTCCCCAGAAGGCATGAACTGATTATGTTCCTTTGCAATTATTATCTGGTATGACAATCCCTGCTCGGTTTCGATAAAACACCAGGCCCCTGCGCTCTTGCTTTCACCCACCGTCTCTCCTTCTCCCATGCATTGCCTGTGGGTGAAGATGTTCGTATAATGAAGTTTGGGGAACAGGATCACCTGTCCCAAACAGAATTTGGACAAGGGAGCAAAACAAAACAAAAGTCAAATACATAGCAAGTTGCCAAGTTGCTAAAATGTGCAGTTTTGCCCTTTTGAGTGATGATGTGGCATTTGACAAGGTGTTAGGCAAAAAGCTAGCTGGCAGGCTTAGTTGGAGGCTTAGAGAGGGCAGCAGGCCAGGCAGAGCAAGACCCTGGCAGCTTCTCATTGGTTCTGTACCAAACTCTAACAGTGCCATGTAGCATCTGCCTCCTCATATTGCAAGCAGGAAAGGAGAAATCTCAGAATGTCTGCAGGACCACAACTGTGGCTCCAGATTTTGCCATACAGAACTGTTTTGATTTTGCACTTTTGACCTTGAACTATTTCATCTGATATCCCAGGATATTTATTATTATTATTATTATTATTATTATTATTATTATTATTATTATTATTGATAGGCAAATTTAGAACTGGGAATATGTTCGAGACAAATATTGCAGTCCCATAATTCCACTCTTGCTTGGATATCTATTTATTTATTGCATTTCTATGCTGCCCAATAGCTGAAGCTCTCTGGGAGGTTCACAAAAGTTAAAACCATCCAGCTGAGTTGGGAAAGAGTTCAACTCCTTCCTCCCCAGCCCTCAAAGTAATCTCAAGAAAT
The DNA here is from genome assembly GCF_023053635.1 of Elgaria multicarinata webbii. Lineage (NCBI taxonomy): Eukaryota > Metazoa > Chordata > Lepidosauria > Squamata > Anguidae > Elgaria > Elgaria multicarinata. Next base: position 3,197,063 of record NC_086190.1, read on the forward strand.
GTTCTTGGGAAACTCAATTTCCCAGGTCTCCCTGCATCAAGGATCCAGGAGCTGAAAATTAGAAGGCAAAACATGAACGGAATTTCAAGGGAAACTTACACTTTTGATTGTGTGTGTGTGTGTGTGTGTGTGTGTGTGTGTGTGAGTGAAAGATAGATAGGTTAACAACAGAGTGATTTAATAACAGAAGACAGAAGCGAAAACTTTTACCTCCTGATATATTTTAAAATAGCTCTGTTGTTAAGTCTATCTACCTTTCTTATATATATTTAACTGTAACTTTCATAGAATCATAGAATCATAGAATAGCAGAGTTGGAAGGGGCCTACAAGGCCATCGAGTCCAACCCCCTGCTCAATGCAGGAATCCACCCTAAAGCATCCCTGACAGATGGTTGTCCAGCTGCCTCTTGAATGCCTCTAGTGTGGGAGAGCCCACAACCTCCCTAGGTAGCTGATTCCACTGTCGCACTGCTCTAACAGTCAGGAAGTTTTTCCTGATGTTCAATCCAGATAATCCAAACAAGAAGCAGAATCTTAAAGTCCAACATTATAAGCCAAAACAGTGCCCTAAAACACAGGGTTCAAGACATGCAATAGCCTAGGGGTCCTTGCAGAGGAATTCCGAGACCAGCAACCCAGTATGCTCTAATCTCTTTTGCCTCTGTGCTAGCCTTTATGAAGGGGAAGAGCGACTATGGATCTTCACTTGTCAGTCTTGCATAGGGTGACCTTATGGAAAGGAGGACAGGGCCCCTATTCCTTTAACACTTTTGTAGAAACGGGAATTTCAGCAGGTGTCCTTGGTAGGCCTGCAGCATCTGGTGAAATTCCCTCTTCATCACAACAGTTCAAGCTGCAAGAGCTATTCTAAAGTGACAAGTGTCACGTATGCCCCTGCTGCTCCGGTGTTGGGACCAGGTGACGCAGGGAGTCCATCAGAAACAGATTCTGATTCAGAAGTTGCCGAGCCTGTGGGGGAGGGAGTTCACACGGGAGAGCCTCCGGCTGCAAATGCGCCCCTCCCGGAGTCTGTCTCCTCAAGGCCAGGTCCTATGCTCACAGGAGACAGGGAGTCAACTTCCAGGGGGAAACATTCCAAAACATTACTGGATGCTAGGAATCGCTGGAAGTTAAAACGTTCAGTGAGATTAGCACTAAAGAAACAGTTGGAGAGGTTGCGTGAGAAGGCGGCGACGCTCCCTCCTCCACCTTGAAGCTTGAGACATTTGAAAAGCCTTTTCTTTCCTTTGAACAGACAATTGTTTTGCATAGTTGCATAGAGTTGCCTAGGAAAGACTTTCCCCATATAAGTGCTTAGTTTATGTTACAGAAGTGTTTTCAATAAAGCTTTGTAGATTAACCTAGGAACTTTCCTTAGTTTTGTCTCCTTGGAGACCCTTGAGCAGCTACAGCCTATGACAACAAGACACAAAAGAGTAGGGCTGTGCACGGACCCCCTGATCCTCTTCGGGCCAATTCGCCCATCCCCTGGCTCTGCTGTCGCTATCGCTACATGGATAGCGGTGCCGGTGGCGGCAGGTAGGCCAACCCCCCTGCCCCCTTACCTGTGTCCATCGCGGTCCGTTGCAGGCTTCAATTGAGGCCCCAGCTTGAAGCTGGAAGACGCCTTGACCTTCACTTCCAGCTTTAACTGGGGCCTCAATTGAAGCGCACAATGGACTGCGAGAGACACAGGTAAGCCTCCTTCCTCCCTGCCCCCTTACCATCAACGGCGGTGCCGGTGGCGCCAGGTAGGCCAACCCCCCCGCCCCCTTACCTGCATACATCGTGGTCCATTGCAGGCATCAATTGAGGCACCAACTTGAATCCGGAAGAGGCCTCGACCTTCACTTCCAGCTTCAACCGGGGCCTCAATTGAAGCCCACGACGGACTGCAACAGATGCAGGTAAGCCTCCCTCCTCCCTGCCCCCTTACCTTTGATTATATTGCATTTCAGCCATCGCTTTCCTTTAGCTGAATGGTTTTGTACAATCCCTGGGAAATTGCTACCATTTTGTGTTTCTTAGCATCTTCAAATCTGCAAATATGTGGTATTTCCTTCCATCTCCTCACCAAAACATGTTTTGTCATGCTGCATCTTTTTTTCTGAATTATAGTCTGGTCTTAATGATTAATAAATCATTTTTTGAAGGCAGATGGCTGCTTTTTTCCTAATGTGAAACACAAGGTGGAAACAATTGTCCTCATATTCATCTCAGCCATTTTAACAGGTGCGGTTTTAATGGAAAACCATCTGATGGGCATAGCTCTCTAAGGAAACTGTGTCTTTCCTATTGGATGACCTTGAGTTTCTCCTTGACATGAGTCCTTCTGCTCTTCTTCTGACCAGTTTAGGTATAGCCCAAGCCCTTTAAAGACAGGGCTGTTCTAAAGAGAATTGGGCACATCTGTCCAAACCAGGACCCCAAAAGAAATGAGGCAGGTTCAATGCAGGGCATGTGACATGGTCAAATTTCCTACTTATCACAATGCTAAAGATCTCTAGAGACATTTTTTTTGTGGGGGGGGGATCATCATCCAGTTTAGAGTTATTGCAAAATCATCTTCCCCATTTTTTTACACAAACACACACACGTCCATTGGCCGATGGTGAACGTTTTGACAATGGGGTGAAAGCAGCTAAATGTTTGAAGTAGTTCAGGTGGTGGTGAACGCTGCACATAAACCTTCGATGTAACATGGTGAGTGGTGACGTCGCCAGCTCTAGGTTTTTGAGGGCCCTTGTTTAAGACACCCTCAATGGTGTCTACCCCTCAGTCTCCCTTCTCTTTGCTCTTGGTCTTCATAATTTTGGTCCTCATCCTGTTCCTCATTATTGGTCTGCTCTTGGACTTCATCCTGTTCCTCATTATTGGTCTGCTCTTGGTCTTCATCCTCTTCCTCATTATTGGTCTGCTCTTGGTCTACATCCTCCTCCTCCTCCTCATTATTGGTCTGCTCTTGGTCTTCATCCTGTTCCTCATTATTGGTCTGCTCTTGGTCTTCATCCTCTTCCTCATTATTGGTCTGCTCTTGGTCTACATCCTCCTCCTCCTCCTCCTCCTCCTCCTCCTCCTCCTCCTCATTATTGGTCTGCTCTTGGTCTTCATCCTCTTCCTCATTATTGGTCTGCTCTTGGTCTACATCCTCCTCCTCCTCCTCCTCCTCCTCCTCCTCCTCCTCCTCCTCATTATTGGTCTGCTCTTGGTCTTCATCCTGTTCCTCATTATTGGTCTGCTCTTGGTCTTCATCCTCTTCCTCATTATTGGTCTTCTCTTGGTCTTCATCCTTTTCCTCATTAGTGGTTTCTCTTGGTCTTCCTCCTCCTTCTCATTATTGGCCTGCGTTTATTTATTTATTTATTATTTTATTTATTTATTACATTTTTATACCGCCCAATAGCCAAAGCTCTATGGGCGGTTCACAAAAACCGGTTCTGGGCGGTTCATCCTCTTCATTATTGGTCTTCTCTTGGTTTTCATCCTCTTCCACATTATTGGTCTGCTCTTGGTCTTCATCCCTTCCTCAGTATTGGTCTGCTCTTCATCTTCATCCTCTTCCTCATTAGTGGTCTTCTCTTGGTCTTCATCCTCCTCCTCATTATTAGCCTGCTCTTAGTCTTCATCCTCTTCCTCATTAGTGGTCTTCTCTTGGTTTTCATCCTCCTCCTCATTATTGGCCTGCTCTTGGTCTTCATCTTCTTCCTCATTAGTGGTCTTCTCTTGGTCTTCATTATGGATGTGCACGGACCCCCCAATCCGCTTCATGGCCTGATCCGGAAAATCCGGATCGGGCCCGATCCTCTTTGTTCCACTCCGCCCGTCTCCCGCTCCGCTCCACAGAGCGAGATCCAGCATCGCCGCCGTCGCTACATGGATGGCGGCAACAGTGGCGGTGCAAGACAAGCCACACACCCCTGCCCGCTTACCTGCATCCATCACAGGCTCAATTGACGCCCGCGACAGAGGCAGGTAAGCGTCCCTCCTCCCTGCTCCCTTACCTGGCACCGCCACCGCCACCCGCCGCATGGATGGCGCCGCCAGCAGTGCCAGATGAGTCCCCCTCCTCCCCACTTACCTGCAGGCGAAGCTCCGGATTGAGGTGATCCTCTTCGACTCAATCTGCAGCCCCCTGACTCTCTTCGCCTCCGCCTTTTCCGGAGGCGAATTAGGCCGCCTCGCTCCTGCTTCTCTGAACTAGTCTTCTCTTGCACATCCCTAGTCTTCATCCTCTTCCTCATTAATGGTCTTCTCTTGGTCTTCATCCTCTTCCTCATTATTGGTCTGCGCTTGGTCTTCATCCTCTTCCTCATTATTGGTCTGCTCTTGGTCTTCATCCTCTTCCTCATTATTGGTCTTCTCTTGGTCTTCATCCTCTTCCACATTATTGGTCTGCTCTTAGTCTTCAACCCTTCCTCATTATTGGTCTTCTCTTGGTCTTCATCCTCTTCCACATTATTGGTCTGCTCTTGGTCTTCATCCCTTCCTCAGTATTGGTCTGCTCTTCATCTTCATCCTCTTCCTCATTATTGGTCTTCTCTTGGTCTTCATCCCTTCCTCGTTATTGGCCTGCTCTTGGTCTTCATCCTCTCCCTCATCATGGCTCCCACTTCTTGCTTGCCACTTCTCTGGGCCAGAGTGAGAGGGAGGTGCACAAGCAGATTACAGTGGTGAAGAGGAAGAGGAAGATCAGAGGATTCTTCCTTTGAATCTTTTCACTGTTTTATTCCTATGTTCACTACTCGGGAATCTATTTTAGATATGGAGCGGTATATAAATATTGTAAATAAATAATAATAATAAATAATGAATGCTGTCCTGCAAAACCAGTGAGCCAAAACTTATGCTCAAATGCTCCATCTGTAGTTAAAGTCCGGTTTGAAATGTTGTCTTAACAGCTTTTTAAAGGGTTTGCTGGCCTGAAATGGACTGTGGAATTCAGGTCAGGCATCTGTTTTCAGCTTTAGAAGTTGACATGTGTGTCTTCTGGGCATGCAGGAGATAAGTTTGTTTATCCTCAGACATGACCAAAGATCAGATGCACATAGCCAGCTTAAGAAACTTCCCTGAGCAGTTTATCTTCATGCTGAGTCTGCTATAAAGAGATTATCGAAAATAGGAATTTAAACAATAGTGAGCTGTGGAAAGAGGCACAGGAATTAGCCTCCCTATATAGCAAAGGGTCAGTCTCTTGGCATTATCTATGAAGGTTTCCTCTAGAGCAGCCTTACCCAGCTAGGTGCCCTCTAGATGTGCTGGACTACATTTCCCATCATCTCCTGGTGGTGGGACTCATCCAAAACATCTGGACAGTACTGGGTTGGGGAAGGCTCTTTTAAAGCTGAGGAAAAATGAGGCCCACAAGCAAAGAATGTATGAGCAGAAATACTAAATTTCTCTCTTCTAGGCATCAGTGAGATATTCATTGCCCTGGCTTCCCCTGTTGCTGGCGGCTCAGAAGAAGAATCAGATTTGGATACAAAGATAAGAGAGTCTGATTTGCCTAATCAAAATATGAAAGGTCAGGCTTCTGGGAATGCATCTCTGCATATTTTCACAGAGGGCTGCAGTCAGGGAGAGTCAGTTACTATTTTGTAAATGCAGCCAGAGCTGTCTTTGGGAGTAGCACATGTGCCTGGGCAGATTGAACAACATCCCTGACGAGCAGTCGAGAATCAGATTCAGCCAAGGAGGGGAGCACAGCTTAGGTTGTCACTCTGGCAAGACTGGTGGATGAAGAGGGAGGAGCAGAGACATCTGATTAGGCAGAGTTCCCAGCTTCAGGCAAAGATGTCCCATAGGGTGAGACTGACAAGGCAAGAACTCTAGGTGCCCTGACCCACATAAAAGCAGGTGCAGAGGCAGAAGAGATTTGTGGATACAACATCACTGATCCTGATACTGGACTATTCTTGAATCTGGGACTATTGCTTGCCTTCAATTCCGCACCATGGGACCCTGCACTGGATTTTACCACTGGAATGAAAAGGCCTGTTGGTGGCTGCTAGTTTGATTATCTGAGTTTGTCTAGAGTTTGGGGCTCATGAAGGACCCAAGTATCCAAGTGAGTAAGCTTGTGTGCACCAGTTTCCAGGGAATATTAGTGGGAGGGTTCTGTTGCACCATGTCCTGCTTTGTTGGTCCCTGGTCAACAGCTAGTTGGACACTGTGTGAACAGAGTGCTGGACTAGATGGACCTTCAGTCTGATACTGCATCAGGGCTCTTCTGATGTTCTGATCAGTGAACTCTGGTGAAGTGTCTGTGTTAGTCGCCTGCTGTAAGAAAGGAAATGGCAGTTTCTTTCTTTAGTGTGTGTCAGGTTATTGATGTAGTGAGGGAGCCAGGCCTGACATCCAATTTCTCATTTCAAAATAAACGTCCCAAATTCATACTTCCAAAACCTATGAACCAGAGTGCAGGAAGACATGGAACCCCATGCTTTCCTAAAATTCGCAATGCATTTCCCCTCCCCCCCAATATGTACAAAAATATGTACATTTGGGGGGAAATGCACACACAAATGAATATATTTGGGGAAATCTTTCTCCTCCCACCAACATGTTATCTGATAAAACAGAATGCTTGCAAAAATGTGTAGATTGCAAAAACTGTACAATTTTTTTTTTCCTTTGGAAATAATGTATACAGGATCTCTTCTCGATCATCACAGAGTGCAGGACATGGAATAATGGGCTGAAGTTACAGGAAGTCAGATTCTGGCTGGTCTTCAGGAAAAACTTCCTGACTGTTAGAGCAGTACGACAATGGAGCCAGTTACCTAGGGAGGTTGTGGGCTCTCCCACACTAGAGGCATTCAAGAGGCAGCTGGACAGCCATCTGTCAAGTATACTTTAGGGTGGATTCCTGCATTGAGCAGGGGGTTGGACTCGATGGCCTTAGAGGCCCATTCCAACTCAACTATTCTATGATTCTATGAGTTCAATCCCCTGGAGAAGAAAAGATTGAGGGGAGACATGATAACACTCTTCAAACACTTGAAAGATTGTCACACAGAGAAGGGCCAGGATCTCTTCTTGATCATCTCAGAGTGCAGGACGCGGAATAATGGCCTCAAGTTACAGGCTGGACAGCAGGAAAATCTTCCTGACTGTTAGAGCAGTATGACAATGGAATCAGTTGCCTAGGAAGGTTGTGGGCTCTCTCACACTAGAGGCCTTCAAGTGGCAGCTGGACAACCATCTGTCAGGGATGCTTTAGGGTGGATTCCTGCATTGAGCAGAGGGTTGGACTAGCTGCCCTTAGAGGCACCTTCCAACTCTACTCTTCTATGATTCTGTGATTCTATGTATATATTTGGGGAAATGCACATGAAAATACACATGAATGCCGCTGAACTCTCATATTTCCTGATCATTGTTCATGCTGGCTGGGTCTGATGGGTATTGGAGTCCAACATCTGGACATGATACATGGACTGATTAAGGAGTCCAAAGCTGCTGATGGAGAAATCATTCTATTTCTGTTCCATTTCACTTTCACCTGTGTTCAGTCTTGATTCAATTCCATTTTCTGTGATTTGTCATTAAGGTTCTAAATTTGCATTTAAATTATACACCTTTTACCCTTGAAACACACATTTTTACATACCCAGCATTTCATGCTGTTTCCCCTAAAATATGCATTCTTGGACCAAATTTCTCATAAAATGTGTGTTACTTTCGTACCATTCCCTTCAAGTACGCACATTTTTGTATGCAGTGTTGCGCTGCTCAGGCAATTTGTAGGTTAACTGCGTCCTGATCCATGTATCAGTTCAGGAACTGCAGATGAGGTTGTCCCTTTACAACTACAGACCACTGTTCCTAGCTGCTGATGTAGATAAAACAACCAATTGCAGCCCAATGCCAGCTCATTCACATCCTGCAATGTACATTTGTATTACACCTGAGCCCACGCTGACCCACAGCAATGCAAAGGTTCTATTCATGGCCTCACTCCTCAAGGCCCCCAGGAGTGAGCCACCCCAAGGCCAAGGCAATCGCTGGCATATTCTTTCGCTGTACCGCCGCCGTGTAAATTATTTTAATGTGGAATCGGCAAGTTGTAGTGGCTTAAAGAGTGCTTAAGGCAGAACAAGGGGAAACAGAGCTGTTCTATTTACATAAGCTTTTGTCTCCTTATTAGACAGACTCTCTTGGTATTCGGAAGATGTACTCCAGGGCCCGTGCTGTGAAGAAGCTGGGATTTAATTCCTGAGGTAATGTTCCCCTTGGTCCACATTGAGAATCAGCCAAACCAATACCGAGGCAGAGAGAACCACAATATGTTGAAAGAGGCTGACTGGAAGGAGTGGAGGTGTTGAACATCACTCATTATATGCCTTGGGAGGGGGAGAACGTTCATTTGAATTGCTTCATTAGTGGGATATTAACGGATGTTATTCTTCACCCAAAGCCCCCAAGAATGTGAGGGTAGTAGTCTGTTTGGAGTTGTAGGCTTCTCATGGGGGTGATTCTGAAATCCTTCTCACCTGGATTTCTCCCTCAACATTTGCCATTTTTAAAAACATGGTGTTGTTGTTGGTAGGGCTGATATATTTTGAAGCCTTGATGGCGGTACATGTTGTTCATTGGATTTCAAAACTGCGGATAGAGGGAGAAGCAAGGAAATAAAGGCATGGACACCAGAGCTGGGGTATAACTAGGGCCTCTTTATTTAAATAAGGTAACTCATCCCTCCCTGGATCTGCATGTGAGAGTGCAGGAATCTAAGCATCCTGTCTCCAGGCAACTAGCCTGCATAAAGGGCCAGACACTCGGCCAATCCAGGAGATGGATACAAACATGAATCATAGAATCATAGAATAGCAGAGTTGGAAGGGGCCTACAAGGCCATCGAGTCCAACCCCCTGCTCAATGCAGGAATCCACCCTAAAGCATCTCTGACAGGTGGTTGTCCAGCTGCCTCTTGAAGGCCTCTAGTGTGGGAGAGCCCACAACCTCCCTAGGTAACTGATTCCATTGTCATACTGCTCTAAGAGTCAGGAAGTTTTTCCTGATGTCCAGCTGGAATCTGGCTTCCTTTAACTTGAGCCCATTATTCCGAGTCCTGTACTCTGGGAGGATCCTTTCTTAAGTGACATGTTTGTGCTCTGGGGGGTGGGGAGACCTCCCCAATTGCTCCAACCTGGAGCCACATAACCCCAAGTAAGTAAGAAAGTGAGGTTCCCAAAGGCAGGCCATATCCTTGGTCAAGAGCCACACAGCCCCTGATGACCAGGCCTCCGAACCTGCCAATAACCATAAAGGTAGGGTGACCATTTTTTGGAAACCAAAAAGGAGGACAACATGGTCACCCCCAAGGGGGCATGTCCAGTACCAAGGGGGCGTGCCCACCCGAACATAGCCTTGGTCACATGTCTGATTTTACAGCACACTTTTAAGACAAATCTGTTCTACATAACATCTTAATGTTAAAATCACTGAAATAAAGAACAAGTGAGAGATTCAATGTATCTGAAATTAACTTCATTCACTCCTACTTTTGTAGGTTTTGCTGTACTTTGAAGCTTTTGCTATACTCTGTGTGTTACATTCTCCCCTTCCCTCAAATATCTTTTCTGACTGTATCTTCACTCATTGCAAGCTGCTGTTGTTGTTAACAGGGTTTGCTACTGGCCCCAGATCTGTCTCAAATTTGGTATGGCTAAAGCTCTACTTAAAAGCTATCATGGTGCCAACTTTCAGCCCTTTATCTTTTAAAATGACAGTTTAAACAATAATAATTTTAAAACCTCATTTTTTAAAAAAATCCTAAAATATCAATGGATGAACGGATCTGTTTCAAATTTGGTGTGGCTAAAGCTCTACCTAAATCCTATCATGGTACAAAGTTTGATCTCTTTGTCTTTGAACATGACGATTTTAAAAATAATAATTTTAAAACCTTAATTTTTAAAAAATTCCTAAAAAATCAATGGATGAACGGATCTGTTTCAAATTTGGTGTGGCTAAAGCTCTACCTAAATCCTATCATGGTACAAAGTTTTATCTCTTTGTCTTTGAACATGACGATTTTAAAAATAATAATTTTAAAACCTTAATTTTTAAAAATTCCTAAAAAATCAATGGATGAACGGATCTGTTTCAAATTTGGTATGACTAAAGCTCTTCCTAAGAGCTACCATTGTGCCAAGTTTCATGTCTTTATCTTAAAAAATGACGGAGTTATAAGCATTTTTGTTAATTCTGATTAGAGCTGCTCTTTGAAAAAAAACCGGATTTCCCCTCCCCCTCCCAGATTTGCCATCAAAATCCAGGCAAATCCGGTCATATGGTCACCCTACATAAAGGTGCCCAAAGAGTGCTCACCATCTTCATCTGATACCCTAAGATTCCCGTACAACCCTGCCAACAAATCAACCTATTTACCCACCCTCGACTAATATTAAATTCCTGTATGGAGTAGGCAAAGAACCTGTACACTGTACCCAACTCAGCCCCCCTCCAAAGAGGGTGACTAGATAATCCCTTACTAGATAAGGGTGGGAAGGTGGGGGCCCGAAGAGCAAAAGAGGCCAGGGAGGCACGTGGGGCTTGCCTTTATAGGTGAGCCCTGACAATGCACAACCTGATTTAATGTGCAAAGCACATGATGCACCATTTCCTCTCTCCCCCGCCAGCAACAACTTGCTCCCACCCTAGCTGTACTGGCAGGGCGGGAAAAGTCCTTGTGCGCAAACCATTGTACATGCTGAGTTTGCTCCAGTTTTCAGTTTCTCCCCTTCAGCCTTACCAAGGCACACACTCATCATGATTGAGCATGCATCCACCAGCCAAGCAATCTGCATGGGTTAATAGGATAGAATCTTAGCCAGAACTGGAATTCTAGCAGAATGTAATTTAGGCCTTTCCTCTTTAAAGCCCAGGTTTGAATTCCACTGCATTCAACTATGTTAGTGTTTAATTAGGGATGTCTTCTCTTCGTCTTTGACTTTAAGAGCTATATGGCAGACAGATACATCGTGGTCTTCTCCATACTGAAAGGAGCTGTATCTGTTGAATTTCCCCACTCAGTGCAGATGGGTGAGAATTTAGTTTCAGTTGATTTTCTGATAAGAATTTACCCCAAATTCGCAATGTTCTAGGGATGTCATGGGAGTCCAGAAACAGGGTAGGGTCTGCTGGACTTCCCCACCGCAGCTTGGCCTCCTGGATGCCTATTCACAGACTGTCATGCTTGCCTGACTTGGTGCATGCCTACTTGAGCACATCCAGCAGTCCCTGCTGGCAGGGCCGGAGCTACCATAGAGGCCACTCAGGCAGCCGCCTAGAGAGCCAAGCTAAGAGGGGTGCCGGGCGCAGCGCAGCACTCACGCATGTTGGCTGTGAGCCGGCCCAGCCCGAGGACTCAGCTGGGCCTGGGCAGATGAGATGGTGCCCCGTGCCCATCCAGCTGAAGCGAAGTCAGGGATGCTGGGGTGGGTGGGCGGCTCCACGTTCGGACTTCCACCCGGAAGCCGCCCTCCCACCCCACCCCAGCGTCCCTGGCTTCGCTTCAGCTGGATGGGCACGGGGCACCATCTCGCCCGCCGAAGTGAAGCCAGGGACGCTGGGATGGGCGGCTCCACGTTTGGACTTCCGGAATGTGAATGGGGTGCAGGGGGTCTTTGAGTTAATGCATGTGTTCATGTGTGTGTTTGTTTGGAGTGAGCGATGCTGAGTGTGTGTGTGTGCACACGCGTGTGAGTTGGGGGGGTGATTTGGAGGTGATATTCCTATTAAATAATGCATTTTAGACCCATGGACGTTCCTTCCCAATTTGTTTGCTATAATTGGCATGGCGTATTTCTTGCACTTTAAAATAAATTTAGCAGTTTCAAGTTTTGTGCTTCTTATATTTTCCAGGAAACATCTGTTATTAAAAATCAAAGTTGGCATTTTTTGGGGTGGGGTGAAAGTAGCTCACCTTGCCTAGGGCACAAAATAGTCTGGCACCGGCCCTGCCTGCTGGTCTGTTGAGCTGCGATTTTGTGGGGGGAAATGGCGGCATGGATTTTTTCATAAATATAATGTCATGTATATGACAGACATAAAGGCCCCCTTTGTGGCTACTAAGTTACACAACATTACATAGAATCATAGAAAAGCAGAGTTGGAAGGGGCCTACAAGGCCATCGAGTCCAACCCCCTGCTCAATGCAGGAATCCACCCTAAAGCATCCCTGACAGATGGTTGTCCAGCAGCCTCTTGAAGGCCTCTAGTGTGGGAGAGCCCACAACCTCCCTAGGTAACTGGTTCCATTGTCATATTGTTCTAACAGTCAGGAAGGTTTTAATGGAAATAAAATCAAACTGCCATTTTTTCATAAAATGGCAGCTCAACAAGGGATTGGGAGGCCATGCGCTGGTTACTGGGTGCCCATGGACCACAGGATGGCTTGCATAGTGTGGTGAACAGGGGTCAGATGACAAGGGTTCAGGATGTGGCAAAGGCAGAGGTAAGTCCACCCATCTCTACAAAGTTTTCGACATTTGATTTGGAATGAAAAAGAACTTCAAATTTGAAGAATTGATTGTGTGAGAAAATTGAAACAGCTTTGATTGCTTAGTCCTTAAGACCCTGCCGTTGGATCCCTGTGGATTCAACCCTCTTAACAATGAAAAGGGAATATATGGATTTTGCTCAAACTGTTCCATCTGTGTTTCGCCAATTGTCAGGTATTGTTTCGTTCCATCATCCACTCATCAAGGGAATCAGATTTTCTTTTTTAGGGAAGTACAAGAATTTTCTACCGTTCGTGCTAAAGGACATTAGAAATGGAGGATGTGCTTCTATACAATATTGCCAACACAATTTAATTCCGGACACTTTTCAGCACCCCCAACCCCCCCGGCTTCTTTCCTAATGCTTTCAGTTATACTGCCAGATAGCTATGAATGCATGAATACCTCTTTCCCACTGCAGACACAAATTGAAATCCCATATGCACAGGGCAAGATGGCGTGAGCCTGCTGATAAAGCTAGCCAATTACACTGCTCTTCTTTGTGAATGAGCGTCAGCTTGGAGTCATTCACACACACCCTCCCAAATATGTAATTAAAAACACTCTCATCATTATAGGACTTGATTCCACTTCACCAATGCCACAAGCCTGGCAGGTGCCGGAGAAGTAATTTAATTGTTTCTACTTAAGCTGCAGGTTTGCTGAAGAGGAGGACTCTCCTAGCAAGGGAGGTACTTATCATGGCTTACTTACCCAAGGGGGCCAGAGGAAGTCAGAAAAGTCCTTTCTCTGGGGAGAAAATTATTCGGTTAGCAAAGAAGAGACTGCATTCAGGGGTGTTGACGGAGGTAAAAAACTCTTGTGGAAGTTGTGGTGGGAGGGAAAATATTCAGGTAGAATGGAGAACATGGCAAGTCTGAGGGCATTTAATTTATTTTTCTCTCCCCCCACAACCGATATTTTTACAGGCAATTCAATCTCACAGAGATTTTCCGAATTACATCTCAAAGCTTGGTCTGAGTCCATACCAGATCGTGAGCATTGTGGTTGCTTTTCTTTTTGCTTGAAAAAACGTGCATATTTTTGTGTGTATTTTTCTACCCAACAGTATGCATCAAGCTGGAGCGTGTTCAGAGGAGGGCAACCAGGATGATCAGGGGTCTGGAAACAAAGCCCTATGAAGAGAGACTGAAAGAACTGGGCGTGTTTAGCCTGGAGAAGAGAAGATTGAGGGGAGACATGATAGCAGTCTTCAAATACTTGAAAGGTTGTCACACAGAGGAGGGCCAGGATCTCTTCTCGATCCTCCCAGAGTGCAGGACACGGAATAACAGGCTCAAATGACAGGAAGCCAGATTCCGCCTGGACATCAGGGAAATCTTCCTGACTGTTAGAGCAGTACAACAATGGAATCAGTTACCTAGGGAGGTTGTGGGCTGTCCCACACTAGAGGCCTTCAAGAGGCAGCTAGACAACCATCTGTCAGGGATCCTTTAGGGTGGACTCCTGCATTGAGCAGGGGGTTGGACTCAATGGCCTTGTAGGCCCCTTCCAACTCTGCTATTCTATGATTCTACGATACTAATTCTTCTCCCAGTGATTAACACATTTGCGAGCAGAGAAGGAAGTTTCAGAAATAAACACACTGACACCAGAGCTTGGGATTAAATAGGGCCTCTTTATTTACACATGGAGATTCTCCCCTCCATGGATCTGTGCATGAACGTGCGGGAATCAAGCTTCTCTTCAGGCGACTAGCCTGTCCCCAGGGTGAGCCACTCAGCTGAAACAGGGGGTCGGGTAAGCCGGCCCCCTTCCCAACCACACTTGTGTGTTTGGAGAGACCAGCCCGCGTCATCTCCATTCAGGCTGCACAGCCCAGTAGACGAGACAAGAAGGTCCCCTAAGACAAACCATATCCTGGCACGAAGGCTTCAAAGCCCCGAGGAGCAGGACCTCTGGATTGCCAATCACCATAAAGGTGCCAGAATGCTCACCATCCCTATCCTGACTTCCCAAAATTCCCGCACAACCCTGCCATTTATAATCAATCTATTGATCCTCCAGCTCTAAAAGATTGGATCCAGTATAGAGTAGGCAAAAACCTGCCCATTGCTAATAGGTAGGGAAAATTCCTACTCAGCCCCCTCTCCAAAGAGGACGACTGGATATTCCTATACTGGTTTATAGGGAGGGAGGGAGGGTGGGGCCGAAATCGAAAGAGGCCAAGTGCCCCGTGGGGGTGGGCCTTCATAGCCTTGGCTCCACCCCCCACCTCATGAGGCAGGACATGTGCAGCTCCTGCTGCGTTTCTTTCTTTTCTGCCTCCTCCCTGCTCGCAACAACCTGCCCCCACCCAAGCCGTGCCTGCTGGGCGGTGAATGGACATCTGTGACACGTTCCTAAAATACCCATTTTATGGTGCCAACGTTGTTTTGAATGGAGATTATCGAACAAAAATGCTTTTTATAGTTTTAAATTTTGTATATCGGTTTTAATGTTCAGTGTTTTAATCCTTGTAAACCCTCCAGAGAGATTCAGCTATGGGGCAGTATATAAATAATAATAATAATAATAATAATAATAATAATAATAATAATAACAACAACAACAACAACAACAACAACAACAACAACAGCAGCAGCTAGGTCAAGACTTTTCTCTTGTCCCAGGCATTTAGCAATATTTAATGAGCTTCACCAATCCTGGAGCTGATTTTAGGTTCATAGCTTTAAAATTGCTGATAGTTGTTTTTAGATGTATGTTTTTGTGGTTTTAAATTCTGTATATATTTTTAAATTGTTTTAATCTTACGTAAACTACCCAAAGAGCTTTGGGTATGAGCAGTATAGAAATTAAAACAGTAGTAATAGTATTAGTGGCAGCCTATTGACTATTGATTTGGGCGCACCCTTCCTCCATTCCGTATTACAGTGGTGGCCAAAATTGTGGACACTTTTTGAAATTTTTCACATTTTGCAACTTTGCACGCTTATAGAAAATGTTCTGTTTCACGAATTCAAATGTTTATATATCAATTGAAAGAGAATTTAATGATGAATTCAACACAAAAACAGAATGCAAATATCTGCAGTACAAAAAAAAAGTTATGCTTACTTTAGTCTAAAAACAAACACAGGTGTGATTGAGTGAAGAAGCGGATTGGAATTGCAAACCCTACTGGCCAATCACAGTCCTTGTTCTGGGGACCAATCACATGGCAGTAGCTGCGATACATCCTGTTTCAAGTTGGGGAAAGTCAGTTTTGCTGTTTGTTCTGTAACTGAAGCGCAGTTGGAGATGGTGTGAATATTTGAAGTATTTCTCAAATTAAAAGTGTACGGACGTCCATCATAAATAGAGCCATGGCACCAAAGAAAAGAGTTGATTGGACACCCAGGATAAGTTGCAGGATTGTTGTATTACGTGAATCAGGTCTTTCAGTTGATATATAAACATTTGAATTTCGTGAAACAGAACATTTTCTATAAGCGAGCAGAGTTGCAAAACATGAAAATTTCAAAAAGTGTCCACAATTTTGGCCACCGCTGTGTGTCTAAAGCAGATAAACTCTGACATTGACTTACGATCAATGTATAAGAATAGAAGGTGGGAGTTACCCCTGGAACGTATAGTGAGTGAGTGCTAACATCTGGGGTAGAGTAAGTAATATTGTTAAGGATCATTGTGTGTGTGTGTGTGTGTGTGTGAGAGAGAGAGAGAGAGAGAGAGAGAGAGAAGGAGCTCAAAGCTTTGCCAAATCATGCATGTTCAGCTTCTTTATAAACGTTTGAAAGAACGGAGGGAGATACAGTTGAGTTAATGAATCATTTCCACATCAAAAATACTGTAATTCAAACCCTGCAAACCTGGGAACAAATTGGGAGGGGAAGAATTTAGGGAGCCCCCCCCCCCAGTGCTCCTAAACATGTGATTTTTCCTCCACATGTATACATCTGTGAATAAGAAGACAAAAAGGTTAAGCTAGGTCAGAAATCCTGGAACGGGTTGTTTTTGTCGAAATTCTACACTGAGCTTTTTCTTTTTACTTTTCTTTTCTTTTTTAAAGGCATTTTGATAAGAGGAGAGAGAACGGAGAGCGATAGTGATTATGCAGCTCCATCCAAGCAGAATTACACAAGAGGTTGCCAAAACCCCAGAGCTGTTAAGCTTGCTAAATGATGATAGTAAAGTGGTCTGCTGCTCAAACTTCATTTGCACCTGAAAGGAAGGATGTCGAGAGTGAAGGGCACCCTGGATTATCTATAGGCCATGTAAGAGACAGAAATATATTCACAACTGTTCAACCCACCCAGCCTAGTCATGTCGGAGGAATCCATTTGGGCAGTAGAAAGCAGCACATTTCTGCGTGCTCAGCCTCCTGGACTCAGTCTCACTCCCGTGCAAGCCGGCCCGACTCGTCCAGCGACGCATTTTTCGGGATTTGTTTTGATTTGCACCAGTCGTGATTTGTGCGAAATCGTGGCCATAAATATTTGTGGAAATCTCAATTTGCGCAAATTTATGACTGTAAATCGCACAGGGTGTGTGTGTGTGTGTGTGTGTGGTTTTTTTTGCAAAATGACAAACAGAAATGGTCCGCCCTTTTGTGCACGTCGCACTATCTGCATCCACGCTTTTGGGCAACTCGCGATTTCCGTCCATCTTTGCAGCCGGGATGCCGCACAAATCGCGACTCACAAATGAAAGAATAAAATCAAGGAATGAAAGTGACGAAGTTCCAAGTTTTGGGATACTGAGCTGCCACTCTACACACTACTCTACATGGGACACTTGCTGTGAGTTGGTCCAGGATGAAGATGTGGCAAAGTCTGTTGGGCCTCGGCTCCCAGATTCAGATCCAAGATTTAGCTCGGGCCCACAACATCCCTAGTAAAGTGTGATAGATAGCTACATTTCCCCAGTCTTTCTCCTCTCTGCCATTTTCAACATTTGGGGTAATTGACGCCAGAGAAAGAGCACAGGGATTGATTAACCCTTCCTCTTCTTCACAGCCAGGGCCTCAGTTCAAATGACTCCCTAGCACAGCTGCTTTTAACCAAAGAGAACAAGAACTGAGAGTCTGATCATGGGTGTCCCATCATGCTATATCTAATTTGGCCCCCAGCTGCTCAGGACAATCTGCTGCCGGGATCAGGCTGAAGTTGAACACCCCCTCCCTTCTGTCTTCCATGCTTTCCCTCTCCTCTGCAGCTCTCTCTCTCTCGCACACAGAGAGTAAAGTACTCCCAATTATGCAGGCTTTCAACTTGATGGAACTGAGCTAAGAGAGTTATTAGAGAAAGCTTCCATGTTCCCACCAGCTCTTCGAGGACCAGCAATTCAAAGCTTTCTCGGAGCCAGAGAAACAAGTTCTTCAGTGGCTTTTATAAAACTTTGCCTTCTAAGTTCTATCTGTACTTCTCTCTCTCTCTCTCTGTGCGTGTAACAGAGTGGAATCTTCTGGGAAAGTGGGAGACACTCTAGAACTCAAGACACAATTTGTCAGAAAACATTTCCCCCTGACAATTTTTTTTTAGCGTCTATCTTTTTCTCATCTCCTTACAAAAAAGCCACTGAATTCTCCACCATTCCTCCTGGGTGCCCTCCATCTGCCTCTGCCTCCCCCACAATGACTTATAACGATGCAAAGTCTGTGCTGGTGTTATAGAGGATGCAAAAGGATGACCACGCTGCCCACACAATTCCCACTTCTGCCACCGCTTGCAGCAACAGCCAACGGACAAACACAAACTGCAATCACAACCCTAACAGGGAGTCCCAGCTCTGAGAAACTATCAGAGAATTGAACTGCCCACCCCCGGAGAAATTCTGTAAAATATTCTCTCTGATTTCTCTGTCTGCAAAGAGGCTGATAAATTTCAAGAGGGCATCTGCACACAGAGAACGAAAGTGCTCACCCATGTTTCTTGAGTATGGAGATGCAGCCAATAGAAGAGCACGTGTGCCAATTTGGTATCAAAACTTTCCCTTCCTATTACAGCTCAACAGTGATGGCCGGTGGCTGTGATGTCAGTAGGGTGGTGAATCCATTCCAGGTTTAGATGCCTCCTTTAGAGTTCTGACTGGTTCTGACTGAAACTTGGAGTGGATTCCCCGCTCCACTGACATCAGAGTCACCAGCCACAACTGTACTTCGACTACTATGGCTGTGCCAAGTCATCCAGGATGGAATTGAAAAAGAAAGAGGACGGAGACGCAGAGGCCATGGCTAGATGAGGGGGCTGGAGGCTGACGATCTCGTGATTTTATGACCATGAGACCGTCGCCCTCGTCTATACGCAGAGCACAACATCGTGGCCGCCATTTTGAATTTTATTTTTAAAAGAAAAGGAGCACATGAGCACTCAAAAAAGGTAATTTTTTTTTAAAGCAACTCACTCCCAGCTCTAGAGCTCTGCGCCCGGTTCCCGGCTCCTCGGGGTTACTCACAAGGAGCCGGGACAAAACCACGACACCTGACCACACTTTCCACATTCTCAGGATCATCCTGAGACCACAGAAAAAGCAGGAAAAAAGGGCCTGCTGATATCCCGGGCCAAGGGAGGGATTATCCCTTCCTGCTGCCAGGATGCCCTGTGCATCATGTGGACACACAGGGATGATCCCGGGGTGATCACCGGGATATTGCTTGGTCTAGCCACGGCCAGAGACGCAGAGACACATACAGAGAGAACGGTATCAATATGAAAGAAGCACTTGTCATTTTAATCAAGGTTTGGATGGTGTGGAGAGGGAGGGAGGGAGGGAGGGAGAGAAATGTGTGTCTGACACGCCACTTTACAGAGTTGATAAAATGTTTGACATTTCATTCTCTCTCTGTAATGAATCTTGTCTCACGCTCCCTTTTGGAAATGCCACTCCAAACGCTATCAGCAGAGGTTTGGAAAGCCCTTCTACTACCAAGTGTGAGCGTGGGGGAAGGGGGAGGAAAAAAGAGGAGCGTTAAGCGCCAAACCCGTTCAGTCACACCCGCGCCGTGTAATTTTGCCGGAATACAAATCACCACGTCTGATGGAAGACAAGAGGGTCTTGCAGGCTGCTATTTGCAGCGCTGTTGCAGGAAAGGAGCACTTTGCCAAAATTCAAGGGCAATTTCCTCTACTCCGAGGGCAACATTGTCAATTATACAGAACTGCCAAGACGAGAAAAAACTGCAAGGGGGAACTTTTATTCCCCACTCCCCGCAGTCCAGTCTCTCAGTAAAGCCTGCAACACTTAGTCTGCAATGCCAGTTTCTGAATTAATCCAGGAATATGCATTTTCAAGCCAATATATGTGTATATTTGGGGAAATACCATTCAAAATGGTCTGATTTACCTAGTTTTCCTCTGGCTTGAAAATGCAAAGATAGGTAAACCAGATAATTTTGAATGGTATTTCCCCAAATTATTATTATTACTGGTATTATTATTATTATTATTATTATTATTATTATTATTATTATTATTATATTTATTTGTATCCCGCCTTTTGCCCAATACTGGGCCTCAAGGCGGCCTTATAAAGTTTAAAAGATACATTGTAACACCTAGGAAAAGAAATGTACAAAATAATAATAATAATAATAATAATAATAATAATAATAATAATAATATTTATTTATTTATTTATTTATTACATTTTTATACTGCCCAATAGCCGAAGCTCTCTGGGCAGTTCACAAAAATTAAAACCATAATAAAACAACTAACAGGTTAAAAGCACAAATACAAAATACAGTATAAAAAGCACAACCAGGATAAGAACCACACTTATATATTAATTAATATATAATTAATATTAAATAATAATAATAATAATAATAATAATAATAATAATAATAATAATAATAATAATAATAATTTTTTCTTGCCCGCCTCTCACTTTGGATCAAGGCGGGGAACAACATTAGAACAGGAATCAATACATCTTAAAAAATCTTGATTTTACATTGATCTGAATAGGCCTGCCGGAAAAGGCTAGTCTTTAAAGGCTAGTCTTTAAATATTAAAACATAAACGTTTAAAATACATGACAAAATTATAAGTCGTTAACATAGATGGAGGACCAGATTATTCTCCAAAGGGCTGCTGTAACAAACAAGTTTTAGCCTGCTTCCGAAAGCCCATCAAGGAGGGAGCCAGCCTAGCTTCCCCGGGAAGAGAGTTCCAGAGCACCGGAGCAGCCACTGAGAAGGCCCTCTCCCATGTTCCCACCAAGCATGCCTGTGAAGATGGTGGGACTGAAAGAAGGGCTTCTCCAGAAGATCTCAAAGCACGGGAAGGCTCATAAGGGAGAATACGGTCTTTCAAATAACCTGGACCTGAGCCATATAGGGCTTTATACAAATATACATATGTACTAGCTTGAAAATGCAAAAATAGGTAAATCAGATAATTTTGAATGACATATTCCAAAATATACACATTTTGTACATATTCTTTTTTCTTTGGGTCCTTCTCTGTGAGTCCCTGCCAAAGGAAGTGAGGCAGGTGGCTACCAGGAGCAGGGCCTTCTCTGCTGTGGCACCCCGGCTGTGGAATGAGCTCCCTAAAGAGGTTCGCTTGGCACCTACACTAGACTCTTTTAGATGCTAGGTGAAGACATTTTTATATTCTCAGCATTTTAACAGTTCTATCAACTTAATTTTAACTTTGCTGTTTTAGATCTGTATTTTAAATTTGTATTTCTGCACTGCTGCTGCTTTTATCCTGGTTGTGCTTTTATATTGTATTTTATATCATGGTTTTATACTGTTGTTTTATACTTTGGATGGTTTTAATTTTTGTAAACTGCCCAGAGAGCTTCGGCTATTGGGAGGTATAGAAATTCAATAAATAAATAAATAATTTTAAGAAGACCTTGAAATGTTTTATTTTACTATGGCTTTCTCATAAATAAATACTGTTTTGCTGCTGCTGCCCTTGTTTTTATTGTTAACTTTTACCATTAGCTTTTATTGTTTTTACGTGAGATTTTACTGTCTGTGATTTTATTGCTTTTAATGTTTAAATTGTTTTATGTACAGTTGTAAGCCACCTTGGGAGACCTTCTGCCCTGAAAGGCGGCTAAGAAATGTTTTAAATAAATGAATTAAAAATAAAATTACTTTACCTCTTGCCCCCTCTTTTTACTCTAGAGTATGGCCGTAGCTAGACCTAAGGTTTATCCCAGGATCATCCCGGATTCGTCCCTGCCGAGCGCTGGATGCCCTGTGTGGCACTTAGATGAACAGGTTTGACCCCAGGACAATCCTGGGATAAACCTTAGGTCTAGCTACTGCCTATGTGCACAATGCTGATCGGGACAGAGTAAAAACAATGTAGTTGCTTGCTAAAGACACACATGCTTTTGCCTTAACATGGAGGTGGGTGGGGAGAAAAAGGCCTTTTGCTACAGGATCCAAACTTTGATGGGAGAAAGAGATGAAGAAGTTTGGGACCCACAATTGCACCTGAAACTTCAGCTCATCCTTCTCCAACTTCTCTTTGATTGCTCTCGGTACAAGAGCCTCTTCCCCTGACGAAGCTGGGCTGGAGAAGCCACTTTATCTTAACGGTTGCTAATTTGCATCTCAATGGATAGACGTATATCAGGCAGGCCACGTTCTGTGTCAAACTTCATCAGAGGAGTTAATCACCCCTTACTTAATTTGTATCTCGAGATGAAATTAGGGCTGCGTTTCAGGGCTCACTACCTTTAATCCCCAACTGGAAATATTTCAGTGAACGGGTACAGTTGACATTCCACAGCATGTTATCTTCTGGTTTCGCTCTGGCTCGGGTTCTGTTGTGACAGAGTATTGATCTGGTTCAACTCAATAAAGGTTCAATAACTGGATCCTAACTCCTCCAGACCAATAAGGATGATTGGAGAGTTCCTCCTCACTTTCTCAGCTAGGGGTGTCGTGGGAGTCCAGCGGACATCCCCCACTCAGTCTCCTAGACTCCAGTCCACGGACCGCCAGAGTTGCCCAACTTGGTGCATGCTGGACAGTCCCTGTTTGCCAACCCGCCATTTTGAGTAAAAATGGCAGCTTGTCCTTTCTTGTAAATGCTCATCTAGGAAAATGGCAGCTGTAACATGGCCATCTATGAAAAATTGCAGGTGTTTATTCTGCTTGGGCCTCCGTCATTGACCAAGGGGCTGGAGCATCTCTCCTATGAGGGAAGGTTGCAACAGCTGGGATTGTTTATCTTGGGAAAAAAGGAGGCTGAGGGGAGGCAGGATAGAGGTGGACAAAATGATGCCTGGTGTGGAGAATGTGGAGAGGGAGACATTTTTCTCACTCTCCCATAATACTGGAGCCCAGGGTCATCACATGAAACTGATTGGTGGGAGATTCAGGACAGATAAATGGAAGTACTCTTTGGGAAGTACTATGCAGGACATAGTGAAACCGTGGAATTTGCTTCCATAAGATGTAGTGATGGTCACCAATTTGGATGGCTTTATAGAATCATAGAATCATAGAACAGCAGAGTTGGAAGGGGCCTACAAGGGGGTCAGATAAATTTATCTGACCCCCTTAAAAGGGGGTCAGATAAATTCCTGGAGGGGAATGGCTAAGTGCAGCCTGCAGTATCAGAAGCAGTAAGCCTAGGTACATGAATTGCTGGGGAACATGGGCAGGAGGGTGCTGTTGCACCACATACTGCTTATGTGTCCCTGGTCAACAGCTGATTGGCCACTGTGTGAAGAGAGAACTGGACTAGATAGACTCTTAGTCTGACCCTGCAGGGCTCCTCTTATGTTCTTATGTTTGTGGGTCTCATCTCAAATTAGAGAAATCTGTTTCAGTCTGTTTTTGATCAGCATTTACCCAGTTCACACCCTCTGGACTGAACACAGACTCAGATACAATCTGCAGTTGAAATCCATGTATTTCCAAGGTTTGCAATATGATTTACAGGGGGGGGGGAACCCCACAAAAATGCATTTGGCAGCATGCATGTGGTTGAAAAACTCCCATCTAAACATGTTCATGAATGTGGTCCCTCTTCCCTCCTCACCCCATTTTCCTTTCATGCCATGGCTTTTTAGACACTAAGGCCATAGCTAGACCTAAGGTTCATCCCTGGATCGTCCAGGGGTCAAACCTGCTCATTTAGATGACACACAGGGGATCCCGTGCTCAGGCAGGGGCGAACCATGGATGATCCCAGGATAAACCGTAGGTCTAGCTGTGGCCCAACTCTCTGGATAGGGAGTTTTCTTTTTTCTTTTTTTAATTGATCGTAGGTAAGCCTCTAGGAGCCATTTTTGTTTGAAGAGTGGGGTTGAACCACAACAACGCTTTAAATAAATTAATAATGTGTCTCAGAGCATCCTGGAGTTACCTTCAGCTCAAAGTTGGAGGCTCATAACCTTGGATTTCCAAGGGAAGCTTCCCTCTATGCTCTGGGAGACATCGCATCTTTACATTTTATCAGTCGGCGGCAGTTGTCTTGTGTAAATACAGCTTATGTTTCCTTCCTGCTAAATTGCAGCTTACGTGCCGAGGATTTATGTGCCTCTTCAGGAAAGGACGTGGCAGAGAGAAATTGCCATGGCAAAATGACAGACCAAAGCTCTTTCCCCTGCCAGCCTCGCTCTTCCCATGCCCTCGCCTCCGTCATTTGGACAGTGCGAGGCTTATACAAAATATATATGTAGAAACAAACAAATTAGTCTCCGGAAGTTACTTCATTTCTCAAAAGCGTCGCACAGAGAATTGGGTCTTCAGGGTTTGGGAATGGAAGGTGGGTGGGTCAGCAGGACAAATGGCTGGCCGGAAAATGACAGATCTATGAAAGGAAAGTCAACTCTGTCTTTTCACGTCGGGCAGAAGCCATCACAGGACGGCAAATAATGACAAAGTATTTCAAGAAGACTTCAATTGGCTGGAGCATTCTGTGGCCATTGAATGCCCCAGCCTCCTGCACCGTCTCTTGGGCCTTCCCTTTCTCTGGGAAATAGAAAGATGAAACAGTTCAGAAAATAACTGTCACACCTAGAAAATGGGGGCTCTTCTGGGAATTGGGAAACCACTGAAGCCTGGCGGAGTTTATCCAACAGAGGACATAATACACTGTGCGATAACACACCGTTTATTTCAAAACCCAGCTCAGCCTCCTTTAGAAAAAGGGAGGGGGGAGTTTAATCCAGGTTTGCTCATTGTATCAGGTAACAACAAAGGCAATCTGTTCCTGTTCCAAAACTGCTGCCATCCAAGGTCACAGGCGCCCAGTTTTCCCCTCCCCCACAATATTACAGGCACTATGCTGAGTGCACAGGGTTCAACAGTGCTACGCTCCCTGGCCTGATGCCCCCACTAAACCTCTGAGCAACCTGATATCTTGTTTTTCATCCATCTCCTCGAAAGCATGGTTAACTAGTCCATGAGGAAAACAAACCAACAAGTCAAAATCAGATGGCAATATCAGATGGCTTTAAGATTCTTTTTTTAAAAAAGTTCAATATAATATATGTTCTTTTTAGAATAATAGAATCATAGAATAGCAGAGTTGGAAGGGGCCTACAAGGCCATCAAGTCCAACCGCCTGCTCAAGGCAGGAATCCACCTTAAAGCATCCCTGACAGATGGTTGTCCAGCTGCCTCTTGAAGGCCTCTAGTGTGGGAAAAGAGCCCACTACCTCCCTAGGGAACCGGTTCCATTGTCGTACTGCTCTAACAGTCAGGAAGTTTTTCCTGATGTCCAGCTGGAATCTGGCTTCCTTTAACTGGAGCCCGTTATTCCGTGTCCTGCACTCTGGGAGGATCAAGAAGAGATCCTGGCCCTCCTCTGTGTGACAACCTTTGAAGTATTTGAAGAGTGCTCTCATGTCTCCCCTCAATCTTATCTTCTCCACGCTAAACATGCCCAGTTCTTTCAATACCCCCATAGCCTCATTTAAGAGATTTTCTTTTATCAACCCTACATCCTTGGGCTGGTTTACAGAGTCATTCCTTGTCCTTCAAGAAATGTAGTTTACTGAGGAGGTCCAGGAATCTCTCAGATCATTCTTAGCATTCACTAAACTACAGTTCCCAGGATTCATTGGGGACTGAGTGAAATTTACACACACACACACACACACACACACACACACACACAAAAAACATCCCATTTATAGGTTGGACTCGATGGCGTTTTAGGCCCCTTCCAACTCTACTATTCTATGATTCTATGATTCTAGGTAGGGTATTTAGAGGAGAGTTTGCCATTTTTGTGGGGAGATGAAGAATGGGGTGAAAAGGGGGACTTCCCATTTGGAGTTTCCTTAAGACTCTGGACATTACTTTTGAGGTTCATGAAAAGTAGGTGGGAGGTGAATCAGACCCCATAAACGCAACAATGTTTTATTTAATTCAAAGTGCCTTGGAAGGAATCCGAGATGTGTTCTAATTTTAGAGGATGTGTGGAATTATCCCATTTATCCTTAGCCAATTAGGGACGTTGTTTTGTCCTTCACATTTAAGAATAACTCCCTATGTGTGTGTGTGATCTGTTGCCACAGAAAATGCAAAACAGGTGGACTTATAATTATGCAAAACTCTTTTTTTGAGGTGTTTTGCTGATGTGGTTAAATTTGCATGAATCATGCATCTTTTTCTGCCTGCCCACCCCTTCCTTCCCACTTATTGGTATGTCCAGAACAGTCATAAGTGAAAATATCTCCCACTCAGAAGTATCCAGCCGAGCCTTGCTCTGTGTGTTTTGTGTGAGTGTGCAGGTGTGGAAACATTTCCTAAATTTCACTAGACATTAAGACTGATCCTCTCTTTCACATGGTTCACTGTGGAAGTGTAGAAGTCCTTTTCAGCACACTCATTCTCATATACTTTTCTCTTTGGTTTTTTTTTTTCTTTTTTATGCCGGAGGTTCCACGCATTTTCTTCACCTCTCTTGGGGATCTAGGGTCTCTTATTCTTCTTGAAACTCTCTCTTTCACTTGGCTCCCCTCCTAATATTGTATCTGTGTCTCCTTCTGACCCTGTTCCTTGAACACCCTTAGGGTTACATCATGTTTAGACTACTGCAATTAACTCTTTGTGGGGCTACCCCTGAGAGATATCTGGAAGCTTCAATTGGTGCAAAATGTGATACCATGCCTAGAATTGGGAGCAGATTACTCCTGTCCTGAAAGACCTGCCCTGCTTGCCCATTGCTTTCCCAGCTCAATTCAAGATGTTGGCTTTAATCTTTAAAAAACTGTTTTGCCATACTACTCTAAGAGTCAGGAAGTTTTTCCTGATGTCCAGCCAGAATCTGGCTTCCTGTAGGTTGAGCCCATTATTCCATGTCCTGCACTCTGGGAGGATCGAGAAGAGATCCTGGCCCTCCTCTGTGTGACAACCTTTTAAATATTTGAAGAGTGCTATCATGTCTCCCCTCAATCTTCTCTTCTCCAGGCTCAACATGCCCAGTTCTTTCAGTCTCTCTTCAGTCTCGCTTTGTTTCCAGACTCCTGTTCATCCTCATTGCCCTCCTCTGAACACGCTCCAGCTTGTCTGCATCCTTCTTGAAGTGTGGTGAACAGAACTGGAGGCAATACTGAAAGCGAGGTCTACCCAGTGCTGAATAGAGGGGAACCAGTACTTCACACAATTTGGACGCTATATTTCTATTAATGCAGCCCAAAATAGCATTTGCCTTTTTTTGCAGCCACAACACACTGTTGGCTCATATTCAATTTGTGATGTACATTGTACCTGCGGGAATTTGAGACCAGATGACATCAAAACTTTGCCAAGCCATTCCAGTTTCTTTGGGTGCGCCATCATTTTCTACTACAGGAAAGGGAGAATTGAAGGGCTGGTGGTGGATATTTTCACCTTGATGCATATTGTTTGCCTGCTGCACTGATGTGACATTTCAAAAAAACATGTGCCTTCGAGGCCTGAAGGGACTTTGAGATTAGGCCTCCAAATGAATGCAGCTGACCCACCATGACCTCCAGAATTCCTGGCAGATGGCAGCACCGTAAGAATCTCTGACCCAGTGGAGAAGAGTTTCTGTGGGGTGATGGAGCTAGAAAGAGGAGCTATGATCAAGATCAACATCAGCTCGAGCAAGAACTTACACATTTTGCCTACAGCCAAAACCAACAACAAGCAAGCAAGCAAATCTGGAATTCTTTGGAGGGTTGTTAAAAAAGGATAGTGGAAGACTTAGCAAATTTATCTCAGAAGAGGGGGCCTACTCCCCTTTAAATCATTGCAAATTTCCACTTAGATTGATTTTTTGTTGTTGTTGTTATAAGACAATTTGAGTCTTATCTGAGAAAGGTGTCGAAGGCCACAATCCTGTGCATGTCTAGACTGAAGAGGGGAAAAAAACCCTTTAGAACTCTCAGTTGCTTGGTGGGTGCTGAGAATTTTACAACTTTTTTTTTCTTGTCTAAACTTGTATGGGATTTTTCCCTAAGAAATTGTGTGCGTGCGAGCACACACACACACACACACACAGAGTAAACTGAGGTGGAGTTGGTGGGTCATGCTAGGGTAAAGCATCTGTTAAAAAAAAAAATCAAAGGAAAGAATTTTGAAAAGCTAAACAAAGATCCTCTATTGGATGTCCACCAAAAACAATTATTTTTTCTTCAGGTTTTCTCAGAACACAGATTGAGGCAAGTCACTACTGAAAAGTTTGATAGATGACATGTGGCACTTTTTTTTTGCACTTTGGATTATGAGTAATTGAGTGTCTGTTTTCTTTATTTTTAGAGGTTCTGTAAGGAAGAACGTGCAAGCGCAAAAATATGTATATTGGGATTTTTCATTACTGAGTGAGATGACATGAAATGGCATGAGAGAAGTGTGTTTCATGATTATTTCCCCTCACTAATAATTCCTGATGCAACCCATGTCCCCATTTAATTTAAATGATTTCTTTTTCAGATGGGCATGGGGAACTAGGTAAAAAGCTTCGCCCAATAAAAGTGAGCCCTGGAAGAATGGCCCTTCCTATAATTTGGCTTGATGATGTCCAGATTGTTATTGGCACCACACTTTAAGAAGGATGCAGACAAGCTGGACCGTGATCAGAGGAGGGCAACCAGGATGATCAGGGGTCTAGAAACAAAGCCCTATGAGGAGAAACTGAAAGAACTGGGCATGTTTAGCCTGGAGAAGAGAAGATTGAGGGGAGACAGGATAGCACTCTTCAAATACTTGAAAGGTTGTCACACAGAGGAGGGCCAGGATCTCTTCTCGATCCGCCTAGAGTGCAGGACATGGACTAATGGGCTCAAGTGACAGAAAGACAGATTCCGGTTGGACATCAGGAAAAACTTCCTGACTGTTCGAGCAGTATGACAATGGAACCAGTTACCTAGGGTGGTTGTGGGCCCTCCCACACTAGAGGCCTTCAAGAGGCAGCTGGACAGCCAGCTGTCAGGTATGCTTTAGGGTGGATTCCTGCATTGAGCAAGGGGTTGGACTCGATGGCCTTATAGGCCCCTTCCAACTCTGCTATTCTATGATTCTATAACATGACTTACCCACATTTCATTGGCTACATGATATTAGAAAATCCAGGTTCACGCAGCTCCAAACCAGGAATTTCAGCTTCTGGGTGGGGGGTGCAGGACTGTGTGCATCAAACCCACCCTCTCCTCCACCACCCCAAACTTCCTGCAGGAGCATGAAAGTCTGTAAGGGGTTTCTATGCATGTTTGGCTGGATGTGTGTACAGGTCTCTCTGGAATCTTGGATCATCCTTGTTCAGGCTTCCCAATTTCGGGAGGCTTCTATGTACGCACTGCTGATGAGCTAAAGGTATGTAGAAGCCTCCCTTGCACCTCTCCTCAATGTGGGAAAGGCAAGAGTGCATGTCAGGACTGGTCCCCTCGTGGTTTAAGCAACTCGACATGTGTTAACAATTCAGCACATTCTCTTATTGCAGCCCAGAATCCATGGATCAAAGTCTTCCAGGTGCCGAGTTCAATAAATTCAGGCAATCTGAAAGGAGCCAGAGGCATTTTAATCCGAAGCAGGGTCCAAGCATGAGATTCAAGGCATGTGATAGTCTGGGTTCTTCTCAAAGGTACGTCCAGATCCAGTAACATTGTAGCCACACATTGGTTTTGCCTCCATGTTATTTTTCATGCAGGGGCAAAGTGACTAGAGCCCCCCCCCTTGTCAATCCAACTCTACTGGGAAACGTAACCTGGAGTTGTGTACTTTTGTTGAGTTGGTTTTATTTATTTTTATTTATTTATTACATTTATATACCGCCCCACAGCTGAAGCTTTCTGGGCAGTTTACAACAGTTAAAAATGGTAAACATTTAAAAGTATACAAAATTTAAAAAACGTAAAAACAGTACAAAAACAACAGTATCCATTTAAAAACAACAATTCTGGGGTCCATTAAAAACAAACTTAACATTGTTAAATGCTGTTAAAAATGCCTGGGAGAAGAGAAAAGTCTTGACCTGGCGCTGAAAAGATAACAATGTTGGTGCCAGGTGAGCCTCATCGGGGAGATCATAGAATCATAGAATAGTAGAGTTGGAAGGGACCTACGAGGCCATGGAGTCCAACCCCCTGCTCAATGCAGGAATCCACCCTAAAGCATCCCTGACAGATGGTTGTGCAGCTGCCTCTTGAAGGCCTCTAGTGTGGGAGAGCCCACCGCCTCCCTAGGTAACTGATTCCATTGTCGTACTGCTCTGACAGTCAGGAAGTTTTTCCTGATGTCCAGCTGGAATCTGGCTTCCTTTAACTTGAGCCTGTTATTCTGTGTCCTGCACTCTGGGAGGATCGAGAAGTCAGGCAGGCCCCCTTTCTTTCTTTTTTTGCCTGCATCTTCCCTCAGCTTGCTTATCAAAGAATATCCCTCTGCTTGGAGGATCTCATGAGTTCCCCCCCCCCCTTTGGCTAGGTCAGGTGGTCCTTGAGAAGGAGCAACTTCCTCCCTCTGCTTGCAATCATCTATGAAACTGGGTAGAGGCAAACTCCAAACCCCCTACCATTCCATATCGTGACTCGACCTTCAATCATCTTCTTCTAGCTCTGCATCAGGCTCTTCTTCTGAGATTGAAGCATCAGGCCCAGCAGGCATGGCACTGTATGTGAATTGAAATTCACTGGTTAGGTGTAATGCCTGAACTGGGCTGACTTCTATTTGGAATGAAGGTTCTTACCTTTACTGTGGTTTAGATTTATGAAGTAGACAACCGATGCCACCAAGCTGGGAAGACAGATATCTTGGAGGGGCGACGGGTCATCATACTTATTTTTCACCTACCTGGAGTTTATTAACCCCAACACAAATACACAGAGAATTCTTTTCTGGCTTGGCTTTTAATCTGAGCTGGAGAAGATTTCCCTGATAGACCAGCTGGCCAGCAAGCACCCTTTCCACCATCCACCTCCTAGTCAACTAAGTAATAGTGACAGTGTTCTGGCAGTGGAAAGCCATGAGGAAAAGAGGAGATCTCTTTGTGCACTGAAAGTCTTTGCAGACGCCCCAGGGAAATGACATTCACTCAAGAGTTGGATGATGATGATGATGATGATGATACAATCATAGAATCATAGAATAGTACAGTTGGAAGGGGCCTACAAGGCCATCGAGTCCAACCCCCTGCTCAATGCAGGAATCCACCAGCTGCCTCTTGAAGGCCTCTAGTGTGGGAGAGACCACCACCTCCCTAATTAACTGGTTCCATTGTCGTACTGCTCTAACAGTCAGGAAGTTTTTCCTGATGTCCAGCTGGAATCTGGCTTCCTTTAACTTGAGCCCATTATTCCGTGTCCTGCACTCTGGGAGGATCGAGAAGAGATCCTGGCCCTCCTCTGTGTGACAACCTTTCAAGTATTTGAAGAGTGCTATCATGTCTCCCCTCAATCTTCTCTTCTCCAGGCTAAACATGCCCAGTTCTTTCAGTCTCTCTTCATCGGGTTTTGTTTCCAGACCCGTGATCATCCTGGTTGCCCTCCTCTGAATACGCTCCAGCTTGTCTGTGTCTTTCTTGAATTGTGGAGCCCAGAACTGGATGCAATACTCTAGATGAGGCCTAACCAGGGCCGAATAGAGAGGAACCAGGACCTCGCGCGATTTGGAAGCTATACTTCTATTAATGCAGCCCAAAATAGCATTTGCCTTTCTTGCAGCCATATTGCACTGTTGGCTCATATTCAGCTTGTGATCTACAACAACTCCAAGATCCTTCTCATTTGTAGTATTGCTGAGCCAAGTATCCCCCATCTTGTTACTGTGCATTTGGTTTTTATTTCCTAGATGTAGAACTTGGCATTTATCCCTATTAAATTTCATTCTGTTGTTTTCATGATGACGATGATGATGATGATAGTACTACAAGTGAAGCACCACAACATAATACAGAACCCACTATCATACGAGTGGCTCAGGAAGGGTGAGCTATTTCCTGAAGCAGAAGGATTCCTAACAGCTATATAGCAACCAAGAACTACCAAAAATATATCATAAAAGATAACAGTGCCGCCACAGATTTATGAAGGAAATGTCATCAATTCCAAGAAACAATATCCCATGTAACTGGAGGGTGTAAAATTCTGGCAGGAATGGACTATGCAGACAGACACAATACAGCTGAAAAAAATAATTCACTAACAACTGGACATCAAATTCAACCTCTTCAAACCACCTAGACCACACTATGCATACTCATGCAAAACAATCTTGGAAAATGTAGATCATAAAATATACCAGGACAGAACAATTCATATGGACAAGGCAATACCTCGCAACTGACCAGACATAACAGTTATAGACAAAAAAGAAAAAAACACTTACCTCATTGACAGAGCAATACTTAATTACAAAAATGTTGTAGAAAAGGAAGAGAAAAGGAGAGAAAAATATACACCACTGGCCATGGAAGTTAAAGAACTATGGCAACAGGAAAAGGTTACAATTATTCCACTAGTCACCCTACTTCTTATGTTCTTATGCTCTGAGCCTGGTCAGTGCTTGGATGGGAGATCAGTAGAAAAGCCAAAGCACTCCTCCTTGAGTTCCATAATGGAAAAATGGAGCAATCAGTCAGGAGCTTATTACAGTCAACTGAGCAATATAACAAAATGCAGACAGACAGACTATAATCTAAGAACATAGCAGCTCTAAGATGCAACAACCTTTAGCTATTTTGCCGCCAAAGTGTAACAAAGATATAAAATAAAGTCTCGGTCCATAAAGGGATTTAAAGGAGAGGAGCAGCACCTTGATTTAAGCCTGAACTGGCAAACCATGGAGATAAATATAAGAAGAGATAAAACATGAGAAAGTATGGTTTTAAAAAAGCAGCATTAAATATATCATTAAAAAATGAAACAAGCAACAGGAAAAAAAATTTAAAGCCTGGGAGAATAAAAAGGCTTTCACCTGGCACTGAAAAGTCAACAAATTAGGAACCAGGTGGGCCTCCCTAGACAAAGCAACCACAATTTGGGGGCCACCAGAGAAAAGGCCTGCTTATGAATGGCTTTCCACTGAATCTCAGAACAGGACCGCAGATGATTATCTCAGAGCGTGGGCAGGAACATAAGGGGAGAGAGGCAGTTTTTCAAATCTTGTGGCCAGATAACATATGGCAATATGGAACTGGAGGAAACAGGGGGAAACCTGAGCACAGACAGGAAAGCAGAAGACAGAAGGGTCACCGACGTGATTCTCAGAGAAGGTCTGTAGCTTCCGGGGAAATTCAGGAGGAAAGACAACGTTGCTAAAAAGGTTACAAACCCCAGTCCTGGCATGTCGAAAAACTGATGGATCATTGTAATTAGCTTTCAGAATTTTTAATTATGGAAGGGGTATAAATAATCACAAAGAACAGCTCCTGTAATGAGAGTCCCTGTTTGAAAGAACACAGAGACCCATTTGTTAGGGGAACTCTGAAAGCACCACTGTTAATTAGGTGTCTCACAGCCAGCAGGGTGGCGAGCGCAGGAGGGAAATTTATACATTTAAATCAAGCACATTCTGAGATGGAGCCAATATCCATTATTGGGGAGGGGGAGAAAGTGCAGAGGGGGGCCATTGGCCTAGATGAAATGCATTCGCTAATAAATGCATATGCAAGGTGGAGCCGGACATGTGACTTTTCTCCTGCTTCACTGCTGATGGATTTAATAGGCTATTTATTTACTGACCAAGCAGACTTGGGTATAATTTGTCTATTAGGTATTCTCTCTCTCTCTCTCTCTCTCTCAAAGAGACACACATAATCTCTCTCTCTCCCTGTGTTTATTTGTTACATACTGGGTTGCATCCAAACTTAGTAGACCTAGGGCCTTGCTAGACCTGCCTTTGAATCCAGTTCAGAGGAGGGGCCAGCCCACGCTAAAAGTAGTGCGGGCTGTCGCCCCTGTCTACACGTAAGATGCGACGGGCTGCTGGAAGGACCCGTCATGTCCACCATTTTTTTTTAGATTAAAGGGGCCATGTGCGCAGGAGCGCACCAACTACAAAGGTAGTTTTTTAAAAAGGGGTTCCCTGCTCCCCCTGCCCCCAATCCCCCCGTGATCTCCGATCCCCTGCCCGCCCACCCACCAATGATCTCCAATCCCCTCCATCCCCTGTGATCTCAGATCTCCCCATCCCCCTGGCTCCATTTCCTGCCCCCGATGTCCCCTGGCCTCCATTTTCCGCCCCCCCCCCCGATGTCCCCTGGCCTCCGTTTCCTGCCCCCGATGTCCCCTGGCCGATATCCCCACCCTAGCCTTGATGGCCGCAGCGCTCCTGTGGAGCGCTAAGGCCCGTCCACCGCTTTTCCCGGCTATTTGGGTGTAACTGCAGTAGCCAGGAAAAGCGGCGGAATGGGCTACATGCCCGCGGTCTCGAGCTCGGCCCGAGACCGCGGGAAAAAACGGGCCACAAGTGGTGAAGTTACCCTGGGCCCAGGGAGGTTTGACCCCTGCCAAGCCCGGGATCCCCTGTGCATCATCTGGACACACAGGGGCGAGCCCAGGCCTTGCACCGGACTAACTTGCTGTGTAGCAAGGCCCCAAGTGAAATGAATGGAGATTAAAATACCCTTTTTTAGGGACTGTTGGGTCTACTCGAAGTACGAAACGGGAATGCCCACAGATGAAAGGCCCCCTGGTGCTACCAATCAAAAGGAATTCTGTACTTATTCCTCCTTCCACCACTTAATGGATTTTTTCCCCTCGTAATGAAAAAAGAAAAGACAAGAAGGAAAAAGATAGTGGGAAAACACAGGAGGGTTAATATTGAAGTTCTCATTTCCCCTGTAAAATTCCATGAAGGAGACACAGTTGGCATGTTGAGGGCCTTAGCTAGACCTAAGGTTTATCCGGGGATCATCCTCGGGTCAAGCCAGATTCCAGCTGGACATCAGGAAAACTTCCTGACTGTTAGAGCAGTACGACAATGGAATCAGTTACCTAGGGAGGTCGTGGCCTCTCCCACACTAGAGGCCTTCAAGAGGACAACCATCTGTCAGGGATGCTTTAAGGGTGGATTCCTGCATTGAGCAGGGGGTTGGACTTGATGGCCTTATAGGCCCCTTCCAACTCTACTATTCTGTGATTCTATGAAATGACACACAGGGGATCCCAGGAGCAGGCAGGGATGAACCCGGGATAAACCTCAGGTCTAGCTAAGGCCTAAATGAGTGTTTATCCCAGGGATCACCCCAGGATCTCCCCTGTACATCCACATGATGCACAGGGGATCCCGGGGGCAGGGAGGGATGATCCCTCCATTTCCGCGGGATAACGGGTACCACTTTTATCCTGACTTTTCCTGAAGTCTCGGGATGATCCCGAGACCGTGGGAGGCATGGTTTTGTCCTGGTTCCTCGAGAGTAAACGTGAGGAGCCAGGAACTGGGCATGGGGTGAGGGAGCACAAGATTGTTGGTTGTTTTTTTTAAAAAATGTACCTTTTCGATGGAGCACTCATGCTTTTGTCTTCATTAAAAAACAAAAAACAAAATGGCGGCCGCAATGTCCTACATCCTCCTGGGACGTTGCATGCCATGAGTGGACTGAGGAGGAGGATCTCACGATCAGCATATTGTGACATCCTCCCCCTCCACCCCCCCTCGTCCAGACATGCCCAGTGATAGCACAATATGAGGCTCACCCAGAAACACCTCAAAGTAGCTTGGACCCACTTTCTTTCTCTTCAACATCTAAACCAGCCTCCCGCTCCAGCTCATTTGGATGACAACGCTCAGCATTCCTGACCACTACCCATGCTGGCTGGGGCTGATGGAGTTGAAATCCAAAACATTTGGAAGGTACCATGTCTGAGATTCTGTCACTGGTATAGAATCATAGAATCATAGAATAGTAGAGTTGGAAGGGGCCTACAAGGCCATCGAGTCCAACCCCCTGCTCAATGCAGGAATCCACCCTAAAGCATCCCTGACAGATGGTTGTCCAGCTGCCTCCTGAAGGCCTCCAGTGTGGGAGAGGCCACGACCTCCCTAGGTAGCTGATTCCATTGTTGAACATTATTGATTTGTTGGTTCCTCATTCTTACCTTTTCCTGAAGAAATAATACTAATACTAATACTATCTCTTTGATCTGCTGCCCTTTCAGTCTGTCTTGGAGAGATACTATTCTATATTTGTTTAAAATATTGTGTAGCTGCCTTGCAAAGCATCAGCCCTCCCAAGGAACCTTACAACAATAAAGCACACAGCCATTAAGATATTAAAAGTGATAAAAGCATGAACGGAATATAAACAAACAGCCATAAAAACAACAACGATAAAAACAGACATTAAAAAAAATGATGAAAAGCAGCAGCAACAGCAGCAATCATAGCAGGAGAAGGCTGAGGAAAAGCAGTTCGTTTTCAAGGCCTCCTTGAGTGCTTGCAATATTGCGTAAAGCAGAGAGCCCTGAGTTCTAATCTTGACATGCCCTGAAGTTGTTAGGTCATCATTCTGCAAGGACTAGATTATTTGCCAGGCACAGAGTACCTTCAGGTCATGTGGCTTTACCTTGACTTTTATTGTTCAATCTAACTTCTGGGTCCAGATGTGCGAATCGCCAGAATTCGAGCATGGCGACCTTTTCCAAATTCTATCTCGAAGTTGATTTCGACTCATGTCAGTATCAGAGTGCGAGATTTTCTTCTTCTTTTTTTTCACATGCAAATCCATGCTTATTTTCACGCACATCTTCCAAACGGAAGCATCGATGGGGTGCCCCTTTCAAATCTCTGCATTCTTCTCCCATTGATTAAAGCGTTTTTGTGTGCATTTCTCAAAAGTATGCATGTTTATGCACATTTTTCGAATGTACACGTGCTTGTCTGCATTGCTTTGGGTCTGTGAATCACGCTGCCAGCTCAGAGAAGTTCAGATTCCAAGCTTAGACTGTGTCGGAGTCCATGTTCAGAAGATGTGATCTGGGTAACTCCTGGTCAAAGAGGTACTGAAATACCTTCCTCACGCATCTGTATTCTGGGACTGAGTCTGAACACTGTTGAGCTGATTGAGGTCTAACTGCACATCTGGTAGGTAATGCTTACCAGAGTACAGCTTAAAGGAAAAGGAAGCCTGACAGCCCAATTAATATTCATCATCAAGGGGAGCAAAAATGCTGAATTGTTTATCATTGGTTCATTAACCGTATGGGCAAACAGAGCCTAAACATAATTACTCCAGTAAACTGTTCTGGCAGGAATGAGAAATCCTAGGAAGAAATAGATGCCTCTTGGAAAATAGTTTCAAGGGCTGACCTTTTTTTTTGTCTGGAACAGGTGACCACTGGGAGTTTGTAGCTAAGCCAAAATTTGTCCGAAAACGCACACCCCCAACAGATTTTTATTTTTTTTTGAGATTTTCCTTTTTTTCCCTATCTCCCATTACCCGTCAAGCATGACCACTTGACATAGTTTGGTGGTGGACAAAATGCCCATCTATAAAACAAAAAGGGTTTCAGAAAATTAGTATGAAACAATGTTCAAAGTTCAAATGGGGCTTTATCCATAAAAAGTATTAGTAATTAGGGCTGTGCACGGACCCACCGATCCGCTTCGGATCCCAATCTACAACTTCCAGATCGGGTCCACTCCGCTCCGATCTGCCAGTGGTCCACTTTGCTTCGCTGTGAAGCTCCAGATCCGAATCGGAGCTCCTCAGTGGTGGCAGCAGGTAAGGCCCCTCCCTCTTCCCCCTTACCTGCATCCATCCACAGTCTGGCGGTGGCTTCAACTGAGCCCGAGGACTCAAACCAAAAAACCGGTCTTCTGGTTTGAGTCCTCGGGCTCAGTTGAAGCTGCTGCCAGACTGTGGATGGACGCAGGTAAGACCCTTCCCCGCTACCCCCTTACCTGGCTCCACCACCGTCGCCGCATGGGGGGTGGCGGCAGCAGGTCCAGGTAAACCCCCCCTCGTGCACACAACGTACCTGGTCCGTCGCAGCCCATCACCAGCTTCAATGGAGCCCGCGGCTCAACCCAGAACTGTAGGCCCCGCAGCTTACACTTCTGGGTTGAGCCGTGGGCTCTAGTGAAGCCGGTGACGGGCCGCGGCGGACCAGGTAAGACCCCCGTCCTCCCTGCCCCCTTACCTGGCTCTGCTGCCATCGCTGCACAGGTGGTGGCAGCACCAGGTAAGGCCCCCTTACCTTTTTTTCGGAGCTCCGGATCGAGGCGAAGGATGAACCTTCATCTCGATCCACTCCACGACACTCCACTGCCCCCCAATCCTCTTTGCCTCTACCTTAAGGGGAGGCGAAGCACCCCGACCTGCTTCTGCTTCTCTGATCCAAACAGAAGTGGAGCACAGCCCTATTAATAATCACTTGGTAATGTAAATATGTAATCCTTTAACAAATACATAAATTAAAATACAAGCTAAATAGCCCACAAACATAAAACATGCAGCTATCCCAAATGTGTTTCGACCCACATGGTCTTCATCAGTGGGATTTTTTTGGGACAACATTCTAGCCTCAAATACAAAAGATTTTAATTAACTCAGTAATTCCATTTGGACCTGCAAAGCAGAAACAAAACCAGAAGTGGTTGATTGCCAAGGCCTATGGGTGCTTTCCCCAAATTAAGCCCAAGAATTTAAACTAGTAATCATTGTTTCACCAATCACTGGCTCCTGTAAATCTTCTCCGGGTCCGTCCATTTGAGGATGCATCAGAAAAAACAGGGGGCAACGTTCCCTCCGATCCCTAAGATATGTGGGGAATAAAAAACATACCTTATTGATTTCTTCCAAGTGGCATCGTCTAAGGCAAAGCTACCTCAAAACACTCACTAAGGAGCATTGATCTTACCACAACTTCCGAAATGTAGCTGAAGCATAGATTGAATCCTTAGTCAAGCGCAGGCTTTCCAAAAGGCCCTGCCTTAAAAAGAATATGCAGTGCCCCTCTGGCAATGCAAATTCACACTTTAGCCTATGTGGGGGAGTGAGCATTTGGGCCAAATGTTTGGGAAAGTGTGTAGTTTTTGTGTGTGTTTAAAAAGAAGGAGACAATTGCATTCCGGTGTGAGAACAAAGACAGATAAGCTAGGGTGTCCATATGAAAAGGAGGACTGGGCTCCTGTATCTTTAATAGTTGTATAGAAAAGGGAATTTCAGCAGGTATCATTTGTGTATATGGAGAACCTGCTGAAATTTCCTCTTCATCAAAACAGTTAAAGCTGCCCTCATTGAAATCTGGTCACTCTAGTATAGCTCCTGCAGCTTTAATTGTGGTGATGAAGACGGAATTTCACCAGGTTCTCCATATCTACAAACGACACCTGCTGAAATTCCCTTTTCATTACAACTGTTAAAGATACAGGAGCTCTGTCCCCCTTTTCATATGGTCACCCTAGATAAGCATCGAGATAGAAATCAGAGAACCTCCATGAGTTTAAAGGTTCTTTATTCTCCCATCCCTAACAATTACCCCCCACCCCCACCCATGCCCTAGAATAATGCTATGATTTGGACAATGTGGAGGATGCAAAATGGTGGCCTGCTGCCAACACAATTGCTAATGCTGCCACTAGTAGGGTGACCCTATGAAAAGGAGGACGGGGCTCCTGTATCTTTAGCAGTTGCATAGAAAAGAAAATTTCAGCAGGTGTCATTTGTATATATGGGGAACCGGGTGAAATTCCCTCTTCATCACCACAGTTAACGCTGCAGGAGCTATACTAGAGTGACCAGATTTAAATGAGGGCAGCTTTAACAGTTGTGATGAAGAGGAAATTTCACCAGGTTCCCCATATATACAAATGACACCTGCTGAAATTCCCTTTCCAATACAACTGTTAAAGATACAGGAGCCCCGTCCTCCTTTTCATAGGGTCACCCTAGCCACTAGCATTTGGGTGGAGGGAGGGAAAAAAGAAAAATGTAGGGAAAAACAAAGAGGTTGGGCTATCGCCATGGCTCTTGGTGAGCCCCACCTCCAAGAAACTGTGGGGGAAATTCACCCCCTGGAAGAATTTGGGGAAATAACCCCTCCATTTTCTCTGCCCACAAATAGGGTGGGGAGTTTCAGAGACCGTTTGCACCCAGTGCTAGGTTCAAAAATACCGCACCACTTAGAGGGAGGGAGCTAGTTGTCATTAGGGGGGCCTTGAGCCCCTGGCACAGGGGTACAGGCACTGTGTGGTCCAGGAATGCCCCGCAGCCACTTGGAAAGCCTGCACTCTCGAGGTGAGAGACACCATTTTTATGCAAGATGGCATCTTACATTTTGAATGTTGCACAAAATGGCAACTGTTATTGGCCATTAGAGGCACAGGGCCGGGGCCGAGCTACATCTCTGACATTGCGGCAATGGTCCATTGGAGGGATGGTAGAATCAGGGGCGTTGGAGAAATCTGAAACAGATTGAAATGACTTCATATTTCTATGAACTGTGGCTTCTGCAGCAGGTCAGCGGTTTATGAGTTGCATGAATTCCACTGCCTTGTGGACTTAAAAAACATAATAATAATCCAAAATTATACACTAATTCAGTTGTAAACATCATCATTAATTATTATTATTATATTTATTTGTATCCCGCCTTTTGCCCAATGCTGGGCCTCAAGGCGGCCTTACAAAGTTTAAAACATACGGGGGGGGGGGAACAAAACCATAAACGTTTAAAATACACAACAAAATTATAAGATGTTAACATAGATGGAGGGCCAGATTATTCTCCAAAGGCCTGCTGGAACAAACAAGTTTTAGCCTGCTTCCGAAAGCCCATCAAGGAGGGAGCCAGCCTAGCTTCCCCAGGAAGAGAGTTCCAGAGCAACGGAGCAGCCACCAAGAAGGCCCTCTCCCATGTTCCCACCAAGTGCACCTGTGAAGATGGTGAGACTGAAAGTAAGGCTTCTCCAGAAGATCTCAAAGCATAGGCAGGCTCATACGCCCTCATTCTCTCCATGGTAGTTGCATCCCCAATGACTGCACCTGTAGTAGGGTGACCCTATGAAAAGGAGGACAGGGCTCCTGTATCTTTAACAGTTGCATAGAAAAGAGAATTTCAGCAGGTGTCGTTTGTATATGTTGTTTTTATACTGTTTTTATGGGTTTTTTAAAAAAATTGTGTACTTTTAATGTTTACTATTTTTAATTGTTGTAAACCGCCCAGAGAGCTTCGGCTGTGGGGCAGTATATAAGTGTAATTAAATAAATAAATAAATAAATAAATAATATATGGGGAACCTAGGGAAATTCCCTCTTCATCACCACAGTTAAAGTTGCAGGAGCTATAATAGAGTGACTAGATTTAAAAGAGGGCAGGGCACCTGCAGCTTTAACTGTTGTGATGAAGAGAAATTTCACCAGGTTCCCCATATATACCAATGACACCTGCTGAAATTCTCTTTTCTATGCAACTGTTAAAGATACAGGAGCCTTGTCCTCCTTTTCACATGGTCACCCTACCTGTAGAATATGCTAGTATACACCAGTTCACACACACACACACACACACACACAGTTTTATACATCTCACCTTTTAATTTAATTTTGTATTCTGCTCATTTACTGTATACTGAGCTAAGACAAATTTGCTATGTGTTATGTGCCAGTCAAAGTCACATAAATTGCAGCGTTTTTGACTTACTTTTCTGATTCCATCCATGAGTGTATGATGGTATGAGAGACACCTGACAACGCACAAAACACAGAATAGTTTAAATGACATCTGTTCCTCCCTAACTAGAATGCCTGAACATTTTGTGCCAATTGTTTGGAAGAACACACAAGTTCCAGGCAGTGGAAGAGCTCCAGTAGGTGCCATTGAAAGCATTTGAAAATTATAAGAAATGGGAAAGTCCTCCTCCCACTATATATAAATCAATGCATCAGGCCAGACTATTGTGGAATATATACATGCAGCCTGGAACAGGTGCAGAAAAGTCCTCTGTACTTTGTCCTACATGGGCTGAGAAAGAGATCCATGCTGTGAAAACAGGGAAATTACAAAACAGGTGCCTATGAATACCTGTGTTATCAGCTCGGTAATGTAGGAGGTGAAGGTGAGGACCAGCTAAAGACAAGCAAGACCTTGGGACAAGCCGCTACTTAAGTCAAAAGCTAAGTGCACAAGGTATTAATTTGTGTGGCTGGTGTTTAGCTGCTTAACGGGGGAGAAAGGGGGGCGTGTAGCATTAAAGGTTGCAAAATGCAGCTGTCAAGCTAGTCACTAAGGAACCAGGATTCAATGAGAAGGTGGGGTGCCATGTAAATACTGCTGTGCCCCACGGCTGTTTCTCTAGGGATGGATGAATTTGCCAGTTTCATTTTATCATTGTTGTTGTTGTTATTTGAACTCAAGTTCCTGAATATGAATAAATGTGTGACTTTTAGTAAATGCTGTTAAAAATAACAAGGCAAAACCAAGAATGAGTCTGCATCCAGTTCTGGGCTCCACAATTCAAGAAGGACGCAGACAAGCTGGAGCGTGTTCAGAGGAGGGCAACCAGGATGATCAGGGGTCTGGAAACAAAGCCCTATGAAGAGAGACTGGAACAACTGGGCATGTTTAGCCTGGAGAAGAGAAGATGGAGGGGAGACATGAAAGCACTCTTCAAATACTTCAAAGGTCGTCACACAGAGGAGGGCCAGGATCTCTTCTCCATCCTCCCAGAGTGCAGGACACAGAATAACGGGCTCAAGTGACAGGAAGCCAGATTCCAGCTGGACATCAGGAAAAACATCCTGACTGTTAGAGCAGTACGACAATGGAATCAGTTACCTAGGGAGGTTGTGGG
This sequence comes from Elgaria multicarinata webbii, assembly GCF_023053635.1. Classification (NCBI taxonomy): domain Eukaryota; kingdom Metazoa; phylum Chordata; class Lepidosauria; order Squamata; family Anguidae; genus Elgaria; species Elgaria multicarinata. The sequence continues at coordinate 3,239,713 of NC_086190.1, forward strand.
CTCTCCCACACTAGAGGCCTTCAAGAGGCAGCTGGACAGTCATCTGTCAGGGATGTTTTAGGGTGGATTCCTGCACTGAGCAGGGGGTTGGTCTCGATGGCCTTGTAGGCCCCTTCCAAATCTGCTATTCTATAATTGTATGGAAGAGGAACAAGATGCCCTTTGTCAGGGAGAAATGTAAGGTATTACACTTAGGAGGAAAAATGTATGGTGCACATATAAGATCGGGGATTCATGGCTTGGAAACAATCTATTGCAGAAGGATTTGTGTGTGAACATCAGCAACAACCTGAACATGAGTCAGCAGTGTGAGATAGCCACTAGAAGAATGAACACAGTTCTGGGCTGCCTTAGAAGAAGCATTGTGTCAAAGATGCACAAAGTCCTTATTCTTCTCTACTTGGCACTAGTGAGCCCACACCTGGAGTATGGTGTACAATTCAGGGCACCATATTTCCAGAAGTACATCAACAGGTTAGAACAGGTTCAGAGGAGGGCAACAAAGATGATTTAGGGTCTTGAGGACAGGCTGAAGGAACTTGGGATATTCAGTCTGGAGAAAAGGAGACTGAGGGAAGGCATGTGAGTAGTGTTCAGGTGCATAAAAGGGTGCCACAGGGAACGTGGTCAAGAACTATTTTCCAGGGGCACAGAAATGAGGACCTGAAATAATGGGTATAAGTTAGAGATACCTAGATTCTGATTAAATATAAGGAAAAACTTCCTGATGGTAAGTTCTGTACAAGAGTGGAATAGTCTCCCTATAGAGATCATAGATTCTCCATCTCTGGAGGTTTTTTAAGAAGAGGCTGGGCAGCCACTTCTCATGCATGGTTGAATTGGTTTTCCTGCAGATTGCAGAGGGTTGGACTAGATTATCATTGTGGTCCCTTCCAGCTCCACAGTTCTATCATTCTATGATTTTATGAATGATCCAAAACCCAAAATGAAATTCGCTAAAAAATTTCCTGGCCAAATCCAATAGGTACAGCTATTCCCATGAATCACGAGGATGGACATACTTTAAACTAAAGAGCAGGACAGGGGCAGGGGGATTATCCACCAAACAAACGTGAAATCTGTGATTTGTATACATTATGCAAATAGAGTAGATTTCCCCAATTTCTCTCATTTTGCTAGCCGCACGGAGTGAGGAAAAAGTTCTGGGCACAGAAACTCCACTTGCAAATGCCCCAAGAAATACCATAGCAATATCCCCCAACCTGGTTTCCTTTCGATGTGTTGGACTACAACTCCCATCATTCCCAGCAATTTGGAGGTTACTAGGTTGGGGAGTCTGTTCTACAGTCTTCCTTTTAAACAAACCAGCCAACATTGAAATTCTAACAAATCTTGTACTCAGTACATCAGACTTCCTTGCAGAATTGTGTAATACACACAGACCATCTTATTCTGCTTTCCCCACATGATGTCAGGGAAATATTTTTTCCGCCGCCACCTAATGTCCTATTAAGGAACATCTGTCAGTCCTAAATCACACAACCGAATTTTGCAAAATGACAAGGCATGGGGAAAAAATGTAAGCTTTCCCCCCTGAAAAGTAACATTTTCATGACCAGTATTCGGGTAATTTATGCCCACTAAAGCTTTTACACTGATGTTTTGAAATGGACACCTGTCAGCCATCACGTTATGCTGTAAAACTTTATGGAAAACAAAATGCACAGAGAATAGATCAATATTGTTCTATCTAAACTTCAGTGCAATAAGGGACGCTTGGCTTTCATAAGCCAGAGTCAATGGACAACTCAATGCACGCATTGCAAATGGACCCATGGCCATGTCCTTCTGTGCAATTTCAGCGGTGCGAGCTTATGGACGGAATGCAGCTGAGATGAATTTGCTCCCAAAGGAACCTCCACAAAATTCTCCTTGCCCAACAGTGAGGTTGAATATTGATTGAATATTGGATACTTGCTTGAGTCCTATGTAACTTGCACATTTTGAGGGGGATTCAGCAGCAACCGAAGGTGGTGTGCTGTAGCACCAAATCCCTGTTCCACCATATTTTCCTCACTTTTGCTCCAGTGCAGCAAGGTGGTCATGCCTCCCTCAGATTCTTCCGATAAGAGGAAGGTCAGGTTGCATATCCGGGTGAGGATCCTAGCACAGAAATAGCTCCAGAGCCCTCACTGCCCAATAATAGCCAATGCCCTGCCACACAGCCCTTCTGTCTGATTCAGAGGACCAAGTTCCATTGACCCCTACAGAACGAAGGAGGCTTAATGGAGGAGAGCAACAGAGATGAGTGTCTGCCCATTTAAGGAAGAACACCTGCCAGGAGACTGGGGACTAATGACCAGCAGCTGCTCCAGGACGCTGGAGATAAAGCTGCTGGAATTCAACAGGTTGGCCCTGAAGTGCAACTCTCCTCTGCCTGTTCTGAGACCCTGAACCTTGCCCCACCTGGATTTTGGACCCTGGACTGGAAAAAGGACTCTTCTCTGTCTCAGTGAATTGGCTTTGAAGAACCGCTAACCTTCCAAGCCCTGGTTTGTCTCATCTCACCCTCCCTTCTTCCCTGGCCTTGAGGGTTTTATTGCGGGTTACCTGCAGGAGATTTGAAGCCAGTCCTCGTAAGTCAGCATTGGTCAGCCGGCAAAGCTGGACACAAGGAAAACAAGAGAAGGAATGGGAGGGAGACAGGCACACATGCAAGACCACAGAGTGTGGGAGCTAGAGCCTCTTCCCCAGGGATGCTATGCCATTCTATCTGCCACCCTCTGGGGTTGGGCCTTTGAGCTCACACAAGGGCTCACCCTCTTCTTTTTCTCACGGTGGCAGTTGATATGGGAAGGTGCAAGAGCATAAGGAGGTGTGCCGTCGGGTTACTGCCATGCATTACGGGTGAGGCTGCCTTTGGAACTCGTCTGGAAACTTCAGCTGGACCCACATAGGACCCATTTCTCAATTCGAAATAGGGAAGCAAGATTGTTAACAGGGAATGACCCATTTCCTCGTTTTGTATGAGTGCCAATCCATTGCCAGGCCCAGATCCAAGTATTGGTATTAACCTACAAAGCCCTAAAGGGTTTGAGGCCAGAAGGATGGTTTCCTTCAGTGGCCCCTATCAAATTGGGTGAGGCAGGTGTTTACTAACAAGAGGGTCTTTTCGGTGGTAGGACCCCAGTTGTAGCATGACCTCCTCAGAGAAGCTTGCCCGGTACCTACGTGGTCGTATGTTCCATGCCAAGTGAAGAGCCTTTTATTTCCCACACGTCTTCATCCTTCAGCATTCGTGCGTATTTTGATCTTCACAGTGATTGTACCCAAGATTTTACTTGGGGTTTATTCTATTTTAAACTTAAAGTTTTTATACCATATTTTACTCAGCGAATGTATTTTTGGGTTTCAAAGTTTCTTTTGTGAACCACCTAGAGGGCTTTGGCTAATGAGCAGTAGAGAAATGTATTATTATTATTATTATTATTATTATTATTATTATTATTATTATTATTATTAGATCAGCACTGCAGGCCAAATTTATTCAAGCAAACCTGTAAACAGGTCCATTGGATTAGATGCTATTTTTTATCCTGTTATTGTTGTGTTTTCAATTGTGCTTGAAGGGATTTGTTTTATTGTTGTATTAATCCAGTTTTATTTATGTTTGCAAGCTGCCTTGAGTGCCGTTTTTCTTGGCAGAAAGGTGGACTATAAATCAAACCAATGACTGACTAAATAGGGCCCATGTGCTGACCCCTTGTACAGACTGTGTTGGAAAGACCTTGGTTGAACTATTGGCTCAGCTGAGCAGCTCACGGCCTGACCTTAATTTAGCCGCCCTCTTTTATCCAGTCCTACCTCGCAGGGTCATTATGCAGCTAAATTTAGGAGAGAGAGACAAAAGGCCTGTTCAGAAAATATGCTCAGCCATGGTTATGCAGCAAATGGTTGATGACCATGGTTAAATCACGGTTATGTAGCCACCATCATTAGAAATGATTCACATGACTCACTAAGTAGGGCTGAGTGAAGTCACCTGTGCCCTCCTTGGCAAATGCTTGCCTGTCACTGCCACTACCCCCACCCCCACCCCTCTCCAGGCCATGAGAGCCTTTTCTGAGGCTCAGCTTGGCCCAGGGATTGCTTGGCCCACCACCAGACACTCATGAGATCATGCACATCTTCCTTCCATGTTAATAGTGGCTCCTATTGGCACAAAAGGGGGGAGTATGCAATTTCTGGAAACAGGGAAGTACGTGATTCCGTGAACAGCTGCGGGCTGCAGCCAAGCGCTTGCCAAGGCCTCACAAACACTCACCGGTTGTCCACGCTCATGCCTGAGGGCATCTGACTGGGTCCAGGGACCAGATGCAGGTGGGGGGGGTGTCCATTCACCTCCTAGACTCAGTCAGATGCTCAACCCTAACACTAAGTCATGTTTCACACTGAGCCATAATGTTTAGCTCAAAATGCTTAACCATGGTGGCTTAGGGTGTCATCTGAACAGGCCCAATGTTTGCGAGCTTAAGCTCCAGGAAGGAAGGAAGGAAGGGGTTAAAATGTGATAAATGACTAACCCTAATATTACAAAGCGACCTAGAAAAACCAATGTGGGAGACCCACGTTCCGCTCCAGAGATTTACACGAAAGCCACACTCTGTTGTTGTAGACACAGACTTGCCTTCCTCGCTGAATGTGTCTGAAAGTTGTTAGGACATTCCTCTCTCTCTCTCTCTCTCTTTTTTCTCTGCTCTTCTCAGCTGTCATGTTCCTGTCACCATTATGAATGGCTTGGTAAACAGGCGACACACTCAGGACGCCGCTTTCATTTATTTTGATGCGGAAGGGAAACGTTCCCACCCCGTATCAAGGAGTCGATTTCATCTGCACGGAATGATCAGGATGAAGTAAGCTTGGAAAAAGGAAAGCAGCAGGAGGAGAATGGGCTAAATGGGTTGTTGATTGTAGAGGAGGAAGCAAAGGGCTGCAGTCATTCAAGTGAGCATGGGACCTCCAAGCCTTTGATTAGTATTGATGAAGCCCATCTGGAGACGTGTGCCAGGCATCTTCTGGGGAGGAAACCCCTCTCTCCCTCTCTCTGCAGGCATGTTTCAGAGAGCATTGCAATCTTTGCCATAAAAGTGACAAGGTGTGTGGAACCATGGGGCCACTGAGCCAGATTCCCAGTGGCCAGGTTCCAATTAGAATCATAGAATGATAGAATAGTAGTGTTGGAAGGGGCCTCTAAGGCCATCGAGTCCACCCCCCTGCTCAATGCAGGAATCCACCTCAAAGCATCCCTGACAGAAGGCTGTCCAGCTGCCTCTAGTGTGGGAGAGCCCACAACCTCCTGAGGTCATTGTTTCCATTGCCATACTGCTCTAACAGTCAGGAAGTTTTTCCTGATGTCCAGCCGGAATCTGGCTTCCTTTAACTTGAGCCCATTATTCTGTGTCCTGCACTCTGGGAGGATCGAGAAGAGATCCTGGCCCTCCTCTCTGTGACAACCTTTGAAGTATTTGAAGAGCGCTATCATGTCTCCCCTCAGTCTTAGGAATGTTGCAGTCACCTGACTGAATCCGAGGTTCTGATAGCCTTCCCTGCATCCACCCACAACCCAGTTGGGCACCCGATGGCATCTTCCAAGCACCCAAGAGGCGTGATGAGCTTTCCGCAGCACTCTGCCCTCATCTGGACCCTTCATTGTGTGCCATCACAGAGGCTCCAGAAATTACATATTTCCTCCCGTTGTGTTAATGGCCGCCATTTTGGAATTGGCATTCTGTACATTTCCAGACTTGTGATGTGTTGCATGGAGCTGGGGAAAACACCACCGGGAAATGTGCATGTCTGAACAGTGCACAAAGAGAAATACATGCATTTCAAAAATGGGTATCAACTTCAAGATGCTGTCATTAATGGATAGATTCCTACAAAACTGCATACACTTTGAAAAATGCACCCCAAAATTGAAATTAATGTGCCAAAAAGAAAAAAAAACCTACAGGGATTTTCTACAAACACACACAAACACATGATGTGCAGAACTGGCACACAATGTCCTTGGTGGTGAGAAATGGAGGAAGTCCACAGAAATGGACCTAGCACATCTGCTCATCACTAACTTGGACTGGCACAGTACTCTGTTTCTGGCACACTTCTGCCTGAAATGCCAGGTGTGAAAAATTGTTTGATGGAATTGTGCTATTTTTCTCTGAACAAAAACCCTCACTTGTTTCAGCTTAGAAGCAACCTTGATATTTCCTTCAAATGTTAGACAGTAACAGAGGCAGTAAACCTGTATACACCAGTTGCTGGGGAACATGGGTGAGAAGATGCCCTGCTTGTGGATCCCTGCTCGACAGCTGGTTGGCCACTGTGTGAACAGAATGCAGGACTAGATGGACCCTTGGTCTGATCCAGCAGGGCTCTTCTGATGTTCTTAGGTAGTGATGACCACCAATTTGGATGGGTTTCAAAGGAGGTTGGATAAATTCCTGGAGGAGAAGACTATCAATGGCTACTTGTCCTGATGGCTAAGTGCTACGTCCAGTATCAGAGGCAATAACCTTTACATCTCGGTGGGGTCTGACCTCTGTCTTGGTGCTTGGCTGAGATCTGTAACTGGATGTCTAGGAGTAAACTGAAGATTAACCCGGAGAAGACTGAGCTGATGTTGATTGGCCGAGGTCAGCGGCTGGCAGATTTGAGGCAGGAGCTCGTAGATCTGCCTATTTCAGGAATCCGACCAAGGATTGTGACTGAGGCGCGGGACATGGGTGTTATTCTTGACCAGTCCCTAACTATGTCATCACAGGTGGGGGCCGTGGTTCGGAGTTGCTTTTATCAACTCCATGTGCTCGACCAAGTTTGCTCCTTTCTGTCAGAGGCTGATCTTACCGCCGCAGTCCAGGCCCTGGGTCTTTCCAGACTGGACTATTGCGACCTGTTGTATACAGGGCTTCCCTTGAAGCAAATCCAACGCCTACAGGCTGTACAAAATGCAGCAGCCAGGTTGGTCAAGGGCCTCCCAAAGTGGTCTTCCATCACTTTGGTGCTTCAAGAGCTCCATTGGCTGCCGGTGGCTGCTAGGGTGCGCTACAAGGTCTTGTTGACCATGTATAAAGCCCTGCATTGTTTGGGTCCTAGATCCCACCTGAGCACTCGCCTCTCTCCTGTGTCTCACCATTGGCAGACTCACTTTCAAGAGTAGGGTGCCCTGACGGTCCCCCGCTACAAATTGGAACGTGCCAGGGCCAGGGCTTTTTCAGTGGCTGGCCCCCGGTTATGGAACGATGTGCCCCTGGAGATTAGACAGGCTGCCACTCTCAGTTGCTTCAAACGCCTTTGTAAGGCGTTTTTATTTTCCCAAGAGTTTGGGGGTGGTGGTGGTTTAAATTGGCGTTGAGGGCTTTTAATGGTTTGAGGGTGAGGGTTTTAAATGGAATTGTCTTAATGTGGGTTGAGGGTTTTAATGGAATTGTTTTATAGGTTATTGTAAAGCGCCTCGATGCCAGAAACGGTGAGGCGGCGCTATAAAAATGCTTTAAATAAATAAATAAAATAAATATAGACCAGTTGCTGAGGAACATGGGTGGGAGGGTGCTGTTGCCCTCATGTCCTCATGTGGTTTCCTGGTTCATAGCTGGTTTTCCATTGTGCTGGACTAGATGGACGCTAGGTCTGATCCAGCAGGGCTCTTCTGATGCTTTTATCTTAAGGCCGGACCAAAAGTTCCCTATGCAGGGGGAAGGATTGTGGGGGAAAGATGGAGGGGGCGATCAGTCTATGTTTTTGTCACCCAGTTGCTGCTGGCTCTTCTTGCAATGGTTGCTCATTGCAATCTCCCCTTCCCAGAATGCCCCCTCAGAAGGATGCTACGTCACGGGTAATTCTTCTGAGGGGTATTCTGGCAGCTGGAAGCAGCAGCAAATATAAAGGGATACAATACAATGTTTTAGGGCAGCCTTCCTCAACCTGGGGCGCTCCAGATGTGTTGGACTACAACTCCCAGAATGCCCCAGCCAGCTGGCTGGGGCATTCTGGGAGATGCAGTCCAACACATCTGGAGCGCCCCAGGTTGAGGAAGGCTGTTTTAGGGCTTTCAATGGAGCTGGGAAGTCCAGGGACAGGTTAAGGGGATAGTTGGACATTGCATAAGGATGTATGAAAAAATAATTTCAGTTCATTTTTGATCAGGATTTACCCAGCTTGCACCTTCCGGACCGAACACGGCTCCAGAAGTCCATATATTTCAATGTTTGGAATGTGATTCACAGACCAAAAGAAATGTGTTTGACAGCACTTGAAAGCAATGCACATGAAGAAAATGTGTACTTCTGGTTGGGGGGGAAAGGGGGCAGAGGAAGGGGTGGGGCCTTATGGGGAACACTGGGGGGCATATTGGATGGAGGGTCAAATGGGGCCACCGGGCCTGAGATTCCTAACACTTGATTTAAAATGTGGTTTAATTTGGGATGGATTTCAAGCTAAGGCTTGATTTATAATGTGTTCTTTCCTTCTTTAAGCACAGCAACAGCAGCAGCAGCAGAAGACCAACTCTTCAGAAAACCCAGTGTTCTCTTTTTCCCCTTTTGTAAGAAGACTTCACATATGAAAAAGCCCATTTTGCAACCAAAGCCTTTGAAACATTAGGTCTCCTTCGCCCATGTTCTGCCTTTCGCCTCCGTTCTGTTCGCATTTGTGGCTGTCCATGCGCTCTACAGCACATGGGATCCCAGCTGTTGTGGTCAGAGTTGCCTGTTCCTAAGTTTAAAATGCCCTGTGGGCTGTGGAGCCATGTGGCTTCCCTCGCAGTGTGAAAGGAAGCGTGTGGTTGCTTGGAGGGAGGAGGCGGGTGTGAACATGACTTTGCCTGAGTGGGTGAAAAGGGAAGAATTGTACGGCAGAGCAAGCGGCCGGGGAAGGGGGGGACTTTAATTAGCCCTATCTCAGATGTAGCTTTTATCTTTAGAACTTTGTTTTGGAGAAACTGACATCAGGGGTGATGGGGTCTGGAATGGGCATGGTGGTGTGTGCTGGGTCATATCTGATATTTGGATTAAGGAGACTAGAGTTCAAATCCCTACGAGCTCACTGATGGACCTTGGACTAGCCTTGCCTTCCTCAACCTGGTGCCTTCCAGATGTTTTGGACTTCAACTCCCATCAGCCCCAGTCAGCATGACCCAGGGCCAGGGATGCTGGGAGTTCTAGCCCAAAGCATCTGGAGAGCCCCAGGTTGGAGAAGGCTGAGCTAGACTCTTTAAAAAGTGATATAGCCAGGGTGGCGTAGTGGCTAGAGCGTTGGACTGGGAGTCGGTAGATCCGGGTTCTAGTCCCCACTCGGCCATGGAAACCCACTGGGTGACTTTGGACGAGTCACACACTCTCAGCCCAACCCACCTCACAGGGTTGTTGTTGTGAGGGTAAAGTGGAGAAGAGGAGGATTATGTTCACCGCCTTGGGTTCCTTGCAGGAAAAAAAGGGCAGGATATAAATGCAATAATAAATAAATAAATATATGAAGTGGTACGCATGTAAGTCTGCAACACGCTTTATTCCCTGGATTAATCAGATAGGTAGTTTTACCCAATCAGGAATCATGTTGTGGGATGACATCACAATATAAACAGTCAAATTCAGTTATATTATGGCAGTGAGGGAGAGGAAGTGAAGTCAATTGAGAGTGAAGGCACTGCTGCTCCCTGGGTTTCTCAAATGAATTGTCCTAGCCAATCAGGACGCACAGACTGAATGGGATTGTATCCCAAAATGCTCCATAGGTAATACAATTTGTCTCTGCGACTGCAGCATGGGTGTCAACTGGAGTTTGTAACAGTGAGAAAGAGTCATATAAACGCACAGCTGAGAGTTTTCCGTAGCAGTGCTGAGAAGAAATGGAGTTGTTTTCTGACATGGGTGAAATCCGCCCCCCCCCCCGCCCAAACCATGGTAACTAATTTCAGCTCTAAAAAAATAATAATGGAGTTCTTTCTCTCTCCCCCCACCCCCCAAGAAGCATATTTGAGTGCTAATTTCTACGCTTATTCCTTAAAGCGCAAACTGGGGAAGCAGGCTAGCAGGAATCCCAGTCTTCATGCAAATACGGCCCTTATTCAAATTCAAATGGCATTATAAGACAGGGGGATCTGCAGCAGTGGAGATAAATATGGTAATAACGTTAAGAGTTGCTGTGATTTCCTTTGTCAAAATCTTCTCCAAGAGCATGTTATTGTACTGGGAAGCCACCAGCTCCCTACTCAGACACCAGGTGGAAAGGTAGCGCTTGTCGAAAGAGAAAGCCAAATTAGGACTTCACTGTTCCCTGCACAGCTTTGCTTGTTACTGGTTGTGACACAGGATCAGGCCCACAGGAACTTCCCCCCCACCCATTATGAGTTTTACTGAAATTGCCTGAATTGCCCTCTGTCCACCAACCTCAAAAGGGGTGGTTTTTTTTCTCCCTGCAGGAGATGGCAGAGGGAACAACCCAAGGCCATTCAATGTCATCATGGTGCATGACTCACCAATCCAGATTGCCATCCAGTTACGTTCCTTGAAACTTCACTTGATGGGCATCTGCACCATCTTGAACTCCTTCAAGGGAGGGAGAGGCTCAGAGCGAGAAGGAGAGGCTCAGAGAGAAAGAGAGAGAGAGAGAGAAAAGCATTCAACTTTATCAGATCAAAACTTACAATTCATGAAAGCTCGCCGCCCTCTCTTGAACCTGACCTGCTGCCATTTTGAGATGTGCTCTCTGATTGGCTCTGCTATTTGAAGCCTGTACCCAGATGGGCTCTGCTCCCTGCTCCCAGATGCTTTCAGCCACATCTGCTCTTTGATACCTTCTCCCTAATTGGCTCTGCTGTTTGGTACTTGCTCTCTGATTGGCTCTGCTCTCTGCTCCCAGATCTGTTCAGCCACCCTGAGATCCTTGTGATGTAGGGCGGGATACAAACGTTTTAATAAATAAATAATTCAGCTCTTTGATACTTGCTCCCTGATTGGCTCTGCTTTTTGACAACTGCTCCCTGATTGGCACTTCTATTTGATATCTGCTCCCAGAATGAGTTTTGCTACTTACATCCTTCTGCTGGTTTCCTTCTATAAGGATGGGTGATAATTTCATTCAGCATGTTTATCAATAAGAACTTGCCAAAATCCACAACTTTCTACATAAATAGGATGAAAAGTAAATGTTTGTTTTAGCCAGAACTGACATCTTCATCCTTCCCTAGTTTCTACTCCATTCCATTTCTTCCACCACTGTCAAAGACTTTTGGTCCAGACAGAACAGGACAACGAAGAGTAGCTGCATGCTTTTGCAAACTATAATCTGCCAGTCTTTTGTGATTTACCAATCAGGGTTGTGGTGAGGCCAAAATATAGAATCATAGAATAGCAGAGTTGGAAGGGGTCTACAAGGCCATCGAGACAGGAATGTACTTTGAGCATTAAATGGGTGAGTGAGAGGTTCTTATTCCTGTCACCGTCACCTCCCCTGTCCACACCATCTTTCCCCAACCTGGTGCCCTTCAAATGTGTTGGACTGCAACTTACATCATCCCCTGTCAGCATTGGGAGGGCTGGTCTCTACCAACAGTGGACTCAGATGCTGTGCTATGATGGCTATGTGTTCAGTCTGGAAAGTGCAAACTGGATAAATCTTTATTAATATTATTTTAAAAAAGGATGAATATGTCATTCAAAATTCTGGGGTTCTTCAGAAGGTCATGTTGTCCTTTCTTTGACCTCAACCCCTTTCCAAAACCAACTGATCATTCGATGTGTTCTAGTTTTTGCAGGGTTCCCCCCCCCTCCTAGTTTTAAAATCTCTTCATTGGCTGCCAATTAATTTCCAGGCAAAGTATAACATGTTGATTATCACCTTTAAAGCCCTACATGGTTTGGGTCCAGGCTCCCTGCGGTATCGCCTTCTCCCGTACAATCCGTCCCGCACACTCAGGTCCTCTGGGAAGGATCTATTTCAGTCAGTCAAAGTTAGGCAGACAGGTATTACCCAGAGGACCTTCTCTTCTGCTGCTCCCAGACTGTGGAACGGCCTGCTGGAGGAGACTTGCCAACTTAACAGTCTTTTAACACTCAAGAAAGTTATAAGGACTGATCTCTTCCTGCAGGCCTATCCAGTGGAATTTTAGGATGTTTTAAAGATGTTTTTATAATGTATACTATGTTTTTAATTCAGTATTATGTATTTTATACTTATTGATGTTCCCCGCCTCGATCAAAATGGGATAGGCAGGTAAGAAATATTATTATTATTATTATTATTATTATTATTATTATTATTATTATTATTATTATTATATTCTAAGAGATTGTGAAGCATCTCTTAAGTCTTAGATGCTGGTAATAGGACCTTTAAGTTAAAATAAGCTGTTATGTGTGTTGTGTGTGTGTGTGGTGTGTGGTGTGTGTGTATTTTTGCCTACACCTGTTTTGCTTTTAGCCCTGCTGAAATGTGGCCTCCAAAAACACTTCTCTGAAATTGAATTCAGCTCTCAATCTGAAATTGGTTTCCCACCCCAGGTTGAAGGAACAATGAACGAGATGGACAAACAGCCCTTTATAAGACGCCTTCCCAGCTGGCTGTCTCATCTGAGACCCTGACACATACATGTGCTTCAGAATAATAATTATTCCATAAATGGATATGAGGATTCCCCCCACCCTATCATATTCTGCAAGGTGACAGCCAAACACTGCTAGTCTATTTCTCCGCGCTCCCCTTCTCAGGCTGCCTGGCACCTCCGTCGCGTTTGTGAAGCAATATATGTAGGTCAAATAACAGGAGGCAATCCGGATTCCTTTGCTACCCAAGTGCGAGGGCAGCCCTGGAAAAGAGAGTGTTGCGCACGGAGGCAATCTGTGAACATCGTGTTGCAGCGCCCCAGATCACCTCGCAGAGGATGATGGCCGTGCTGAGATGGATTCAGCAAGTTGTTTGGGTCACTCACCCTTTGCTGTGGCTGCGACTGAAAATGTCTGCGAGGGAAAGACTGAGAAGAGCAGCGAGGCATGGATGCTAGCATGCTAATTCTTTGGGGTCAGTGCAAGAGGAATATTTATAATAGTCACGGCTTCCTTCTCATCTCAGTCCTGGCTTTCTTCCCCATTCCCCCATTCCCACCACTTTGCTCCTAGGGCTACTTTTATATTTTCTGTTTCTAGCCTTATCAAAAGTTAGATTAAACCCACTGTGTTTCACATGGGTAGGACTCTGTGAGGCTATCCCCTTCGACATGCAGCTATTCACCCCAAGAATAGAAAAACAAAAAGAATGGGGGGGGGGGAATCATTCCTTGGTTGATGTCATTTATTTGTCTGGAGTGGTAATTCTCTACGATGGGAGAGCCTGTATATTTGTGGTAACTGTGGAAGTAAAAACGGCCCTTTAAAACAGAGCATAGGAAATGAACGTATAGACTTGACCCGCCCAGAGAGCTTCGGCTATTGGGCGGTATAAAAATGTAATAAAAAAAATCAATCAATAAATAAATACCAAATAGGGACATTTTGCATGTGTTTGAGGAAAGGGTGCTAGACGTTTTCAGGGTGGGAGGGGTAGACATTTTCCAGGAAAACAAAACAAAACCAGAAAACATTTCCATTCTGTAAATATTTATCCATTATAAAGGGGTAGGTAGAAGGTAGATCTTCAGGTATTTGAGACTCCAAATCCCAGATGCCCCTACAAACATGGCCAATGGTCAGGAATTATTGGAGCTAAAGTCCAAAACATTTGGAGATCTGTTTTCTGCCCACCCCTGTGGTTTTTTTAATCCATCTAACACCACTGCTTCTTGTATCATAAGAACATCAGAAGAGCCCAGATGCTGGATCAGACCAAGGCTCCATCTAGTCCAGCACTCTGTTCACACAGTGGCCAACCAGCTGTCAACCAGGATCCCACAAGCAGGACACGGGTACAAAGCACTCTCCCACCCATGCTCCCCAGTAACTGGTGCCCGCAGGCTTACTGCTTCTGCTACTGGAGGTAGCACATAGCCATCAGGACTGGTAGCCATTGATAGCCTTCTCCTCCATGTCCTTTTTTCATGATTATTTCTTTCGCTGATTCATAAGTAGACAACCTCCTGCTTATCTTTGAATCTTGAATTGGAGGGGAACTCAAAAGCCCCAGAAATGATCCAACAGCCGTCTTACTTGGGTGTGAAGGATTGGCTGCTTTCTTCAGAAGGTCACTGGGGCAGTCTGGTTCTGGACTCGAATGTTTAACCTAGAACTGCCACTAAATTTCAGGGCAAATTTCAAGGATTTCCCCACACAAAGGAAAGAGAATGAGTTTCAGTAAGACCTGCAAAAATTCACAGCACAGGTGTTGTTGTGGGTGGGGATGTCTACAGGCAGCATGAAACTGTGTCATTTTGCAAACTCAAATAACGCTAGCAGAGCTCAACCAAACCTTTCCATAGAATTATAGAATCATAGAATAGCAGAGTTGGAAGGGACCTACAAGGTCATCGAGTCCAACCCCCTGCTCAATGCAGGACTCCACCCTAAAGCATCCCTGACAGGTGGTTGTCCAGCTGCCTCTTGAAGGCCTCTAGGGTGGGAGAGCCCACAACCTCCCTAGGTAACTGATTCCATTGTTGTACTGGCCTAACAGTCAGGACATTTTTCCTGATGTCCAGCTGGAATCTGGCTTCCTTTAACTTGAGCCCGTTATTCCATGTCCTGCACTCTGGGAGGATCAAGAAGAGATCCTGGCCCTCCTCTGTGTGACAACCTTTTAAGTATTTGAAGAGTGCTATCATGTCTCCCCTCAATCTTCTCTTCTCCAGGCTAAACCTGCCCAGTTCTTTCAGTCTCTCTTCATAGGGCTTTGTTTCCAGACCCCTGATCATCCTAGTTGCCCTCCTCTGAACACGCTCCAGCTTGTCTGCATCCTTCTTGAAGCCTGGAGCCCAGAACTGGATGCAATACTCTAGATGAGGCCTAACCAGGGCTGAATAGAGAGGAACCAGTACCTCACGTGATTTGAAAGCTATACTTCTATTAATGCAGCCCAAAATAGCATTTGCCTTTCTTGCAGCCATATCACACTGTTGGCTCATATTCAGCTTGTGATCTACAACAATTCCAAGATCCATCTCGTTTCTAGTATTGGTGAGCCAACTATCCCCCATCTTGTAACTGTGCATTTGGTTTCTATTCCCTAAATGTAGAACTTGGCATTTATCCCTATTAAATTTCATTCTGTTGTTTTCAGCCCAGCACTTCAGCCTATCAAGATCACTTTGAAGTTTGTTTCCATCTTCCAGCGTATTAGCTATCCCACCCAATTTTGTGTCATCTGCAAATTTGATAAAATTGCAAATTTCACCAAGCGTCAAGCGGTTACGCATGACGCTTCCTGAGTGCTGAACAATAAAAGAAGTAAACAGAATCAAAGTGCGCAATTAATATATTTAAAATCAGATAACAGCAATGCAACTATGGCTGGTCAAACATATATCCCTGAGAGATCATTTCTGAGTTTCAGCTAAACCCACCAGGAAGTTCAAGGAATTTTGAGAAACGAGATGGAGGAGGAGGTTAAAAATTAAAATGTGAAACTGACACATTTGCCTATCCATAACTAGTGTATAGAATATTACACATACAGACCTTATGTTTAAATATCTTGAGCTACTCTTTTTTTCTTTTTAGGATGCATGATTTTATAACCTTAATTAGAAAAAAAAAAATATTGGCATTCACACCATGAAGCTAATTGGCACCATCAAAGCACTGAATGATCCCTAATTTCGCTAGTTAGAGACACACCTGTTACCTGCATCGCAGAGTAATATCCAGAGATTAAGACGGAGGGGGAGCATGGAAAAGGAGCATCTGCTGTTCTGCAAACAGTTTGGTGGTTGATGATTGCAACGGCATGCGTACGCTACAGCTCTTTCACCTTCAACGTGTGGGCAAAATGATCCATTTGGGTTTCTTAATATCCTTCTGCACCTGTTAGAGAAAACACTTCATAGACAGATGAAGAAGCCTTTGTGTCTAGGATCATACATCTGGAAAAGATTTAGAATCAGAGACTTCCCTTAAGATAAGATAGAATATTCTGTTTTCTGGCACCCGTCTGGGCCCTAGCTTTCTGCCCCACTCCACTGCTATGCTACAAATAGGGTTGCCTGTGAGGCCAGCGGGTCCTGCCCCCCATGTCCATTGGTGCAGGGAGGGTAAATGCATGATTTCCCAAGGCTCCAGAAATTGATCACTTTCCCCTGTTGCAATAATGGGAGCTACCAGCCGACGAGACCACATTACGCCAGTCCTTTTCCAGCTTCATTGGCTGCCAGTCCAGGTCCAGGCCCGATTCAAAGTGCTGGTATTAACATTTAAAGCCCTAAATGGCTTGGGGCCAGGCTATCTGAAGGAACGCCTCCTCCCATATGTACCTGCCCGGACCCTAAGGTCATCCTCAGGGATCCCTGCCAAAGGAAGGGAGGCAGGTGGCTACCAGGAGGAGGGCCTTCTCTGCTGTGGCACCCCGGCTGTGGAATGAGCTCCCTAAGGAGGTTCGCTTGGCACCTACATTCTATGCTTTTAGATGCCAGGTGAAGACCTTTTTATTCTCCCAGTATTTTAACAGCCTATAAATAAATTTTAACTTGGTGTTTTAAATTTGTAATTTTGCATTGCTGCTGTTTTTATCTGGTTGAGCTTTTATATTGTATTTTATATTATGGTTTTAAACTGTTGTTTTATACTTTGAATGTTTTTAATTTTTGTGAACCGCCCAGAGAGCTCCGGCTATTGGGCGGTATAGAAATGAAATAAATAAATAAATAAATAAAAAGGGGAAATGCACAATTTCTGGACCATCTGGAAATGGCATATTCCCCTCCTCATGCAAATGTTGGCCACGGTTAATGTGGAAGTGGGAAGTGGGCAGTTACACCCATCTCTAAATACAGATGGCTAAATCTTTCCATTTTGCTTTCTTCCCCATTTGACTTTTTTTTTAAAAAAAGGACTTCAAGTTCTTTCTCTCTTGAATATGAAGAATTTTGCGAATGTTGGTAAATTCTCATCAAAGATGAACTGAAATGAAATCCGCACCCTAACCTGGAGACTTCCTCGATCAACCTGCCAGCATGCCATGGACACTCTTCAAATACTTGAAAGGTTGTTACACAGAGGAGGGCCAGGATCTCTTCTCGATCCTCCCAGAGTGCAGGGCCCGGAATAATGGGCTCAAGTTAAAGGAAGACAGATTCCAGCTGGACATCAGGGAAAATTTCCTGACTGTTAAAGCAGTATGACAATGGCACCAATGACCTAGGGAGGGGCCGAATAGAGAGGAACCAGTACCTCGCGCGATTTGGAAGCTATACTTCTATTAATGCAGCCCAAAATAGCATTTGCCCTTCTTGCAGCCATATCGCACTGTTGGCTCATATTCAGCTTGTGATCTACAACAATTCCAAGATCCTTCTCGCTTGTAGTATTGCTGAGCCAAGTATCTCCCATCTTGTAATTCTGCATTTGGTTGCTGGACATCAGGAAAAACTTCCTGACTGTTAGAGCAGTATGACAATGGAACCAGTTACCTAGGGAGGTGGTGGGCTCTCCCACCCTAGAAGCCTTGAAGAGGCAGCTGGACAGCCATCTTTCAGGTGTGCTTTAAGGGGGATCCCTGCATTGAGCAGGGGGTTGGACTCGATGGCCTTGTAGGCTCCTTCCAACTATGATTCTATGAATCAAGTCCCTCTCCCCACCTCAGGGCTTTATCAAAGCATGCAAGAGAATCAATAGTATGGTGTGGTGAAGGAATAAAAAATCAGGCATGCTCCAGTTCTGTAATTAATATTGGAAATCCTCCCAGTTAACTCTGACTTCCGCAAAAGTGGAATGCAGGCCACAGAAATCCCATGTAATAAGAAAGGAATGGTACAAGGGAATTCATTCAGCCTGATTTAATAGAAAGATCATACCAAGGTTATCCATCCTTCTGGACAATGCTATTACCAAAAAGTGTGATGTAACTGTCTGCAAAATGCTAGATAAAGGAAAACAAAAGCAGAGCTATGGCTAAGATTCTAGGCACTCGATGTCATGACTTCAGATAGTAATGAACACCCCAAGCAGTGATCTTTCATGAAGTAGCATCCTGATCTTATGAAGAAATCACTCCACATAGGCAAGTTCTCAGGAGAGAGAGAGAGAGAGAGAGAGAGATCTGCAATCTTTCAAGCAGGAACAAGCTGAAATAAAGTTGAATTATTGGAACAGAGACTAAATAAAGTCCAAATGCTTTACCCCCAATTTGACCAATATGTGAACTGAAATTCGGTGATTATGAACTTTTCTGAATTTTACAATGGGGATCTCCAATGAAAAAAAATGTATAGAAAAATGCACATGTTAGGGGGAATAACATTTTAAATGCATTATATTAGGAAAATTGCTTGCAAAAATGAGTATATTAGGTCCTCTAAGGTCCTCCTCCGAGTGCTTACTCCAAGGGAAGCTCTGAGGATGGCAACAAGGGAGAGGGCTTTTCAGTGGTGGCCCTGCAATTATGGAATGATCTCCATAACGAGGCTGGCCTGGTGCCAACATTGTTATCTTTTCAGTGCCATGTTAAGACTTTTCTCTTCTCCCAGGCATTTTAACAGCATTTAATAATGTTAAGTTTGTTTTTAATGGACCCCAGAATTGTTGTTTTTAAATGGATACTGTTGTTTTTATACTGTTGTTTTTATGTTTCTGACAGTTTTTTAAATTTTGTATACTTTTTAATGTTTACCATTTTTAACTGTTGTAAACAGCCCAGAGAGCTTCGGCTGTGGGGTGGTATATAAATGTAATAAACAAATAAATAAATAAATATTAGGAGAAATATTCAAAATCCTGATTAATTTCCATGTAAACGTTTTTAAAAACAAAATTCTCAGCATTTGGGATGCATTGAACTTATAAGCTGGAGAAATTCTCAAAGATTGAAACAACACATATGTAAGAGTGGAAAAACGAGACCTGGAGAGAAAAAGCTGAACGTAAGGTTGGGAAAATGCGAAGCTGAGAAAAACCAAAATTAAGTTTGGTCATGCTGGCTGTGGATTATGAGTGTTGTCGTCCTACAACACCTGAGGACCCAAAGTTGGGAAGCAATGAACAAGAATCCCCTTCTGAGGACAGTTCACTCCTGGTTCTGAACTCAGAGGAACTGATCAGGAGAGTGCATTCTCTGGTTTGGGTTGAGACATGGCTGTTGGGAGACCATTACTGCCAAAAGCGGCCCTTCCAAGAAATTCCTGACATGTATGGGTGATAACTTTCTCCTACAGAAAGTGGTGGAAGGAACTAGAGGATCGACAATCCTTGACTTGTTATTGACCAATAGGGATGACTTAGTGGATAAAGTGGCAGTCACGGGAACTCTGGGGGAAAGTGACCACGTCATACTTGAATTCTTGATTATGAAGGAGACAAAAGTCGAGCGTAGCCATACACGTACTCTGGATTTTAGGAAAGCTGATTTTAATAAACTCAGAACTATAATAAGTAAGGTCCCGTGGCAAGGGAGCCTAATGAGAAAAGGAGTGCAGGATGGGTGGGAGTATTTTAAAAATGAAATTTTAAAGGCACAGTTACAAACAATTCCAACAAGGAGAAAAGATAGAAGACAACAGAGGAAATCAATGTGGCTCCACAAAAAGCTTAGAGATGACCTGAAAACAAAAAGGGATACATATAGGAAGTGGAAGGAAGGCCAGGCTACAAAAGAAGAGTACAGACAAGTGGCGCAGAAGTGCCGAAATGGCGTCAGGAAGGCTAAAGCTCAGAATGAGCTGAGATTAGCGAGGGATGCTAAAAGCAATAAAAAGGCTTTCTTCAGATACGTGAGTAGTAAAAGGCAGAGGAAAGAAATGGTGGTTCAACTGCTTAATGAGGATGGCAAATTGATAACAAAGAAAAGGCTGAAGTGCTCAATTCCTACTTTGCCTCGGTCTTCTCCCAAAAGCGGGTCTATGACCCCCCTGGAAAAAGTGAAGCAGAAGTTGAGGGGGCAGGATTGCAGTTTGAGATTGATAAACCAATGGTCAAAGAACACCTAATTTCCTTGAATGAGTTCAAATCTCCAGGGCCCGATGAACTGCATCCAAGAGTAATGAAGGAGCTAGCGGAAGAACTCTCAGAACCTTTGTCTATTATCTTTGCAAAATCATGGAAGACGGGTGAGGTGCCGGACGACTGGAGGAGGGCTAACATTGTCCCTATCTTCAAAAAGGGCAAAAAGGAGGAACCTGGGAACTACAGACCAGTCAGCCTGACATCCATCCCTGGGAAAATTCTGGAGCAGATTATAAAGAAGTCAATCTGTAAACACCTTGAAATCAATGCAGTGATTACTAGAAGCCAACATGGATTTGTCAGGAACAAATCCTGTCAGACTAATTTGATCTCATTTTTTGATAGGATTAAAGTTAAAGGAAGCCAGATTCCGGCTGGACATCAGGAAAAACGTCCTGACTGTTAGAGCAGTGCGACGGTGGAATCAGTTGCCTGGTGAGGTTGTGGGCTCTCCCACACTAGAGGCCTTCAAGAGGCAGCTGGACAAGCATCTGTCGGGGATGCTTTAGGGTGGATTCCTGCATTGAGCAGGGGGTTGGACTCGATGGCCTTGTAGGCCCCTTCCAACTCTACTATTCTATGATTCTATACCCACAGCCCAGCCAGGCCTCCAAATGAACACACCAAGATACACATCAGTTTGGCATTTGGGGGATTTCTGTCTTGCACAAACTTCTGCTTGCAATATATTAGAGATGTCTGAGAAATGCATTCCAGATGGTTTTTCACTAGATTTTTTACCCTGTTTGCACTTCCAGGACCCAAGTGGGGTCCTGGAATTGTAGGGTGGATTCCTGCATTGAGCAGGGGGTTGGACTCGATGGCCTTTTAGGCCCCTTCCAACTCTATTCTATGATTCTAAGCTTCTAAGTGCAAACTGCAGTCAAAGTCTGTACATTTCTGAACTTGCGATGTGATAGGTTGAACAACAAAACAAGAATGTTCCAAAAATGCATGAAAAAGGTGTACTTTTGAAAAGTGAATTGCCAACATGCTTTAATCAATGGGAGAAAAATGTATGCATTTTGAAAAAAAGCAGGTGTACAGTTGCTGCATACATTCAGCCAAATGGATGCAAAAAAATGCAGGGATTTGTCAGAATCTGATATGGACTTGAAACAGAACAAGCTTGGAGAAGGACTTCAGGAAATTTCAACAAGTTCAGAATTGCTGATTCACACAACACTACAATATATTCATTTTGTTAGATATAAATATTCTGTCCTTTAGGATTTTCAGTAGGAGATTTCTCTCTCTCTCTCTCTCTCCTCTTTTTTGAACATACACAAAGTTTAGAAACGATTCAGTTCAGCTGTATAGAAAAAGCACTATGGCTAGGGAAAAAGTTAAATTGTTATTATTTTTATTTGTTTTTTTAAAAAAACGTATTTAGAAATGGGAGGGGGATTCATCCTTCACATCATCAGCGTGAAGAGAAGAGGCGTCACTGCCTGAAGAATGTGATAATTTATAATGAAACATTATCTACCGACCCATATGTTCCACTTTCTATTTGGGGATAATTTGCTGGAGCATTTCAAATGCACACCCCAGGGGAGGACAGCTGCCTGGCCATCCCAATGCCGGGAAATATATATATATATATATATATATATATATATATATATATATATATATTCTCCCTTTTTTCTCCGGAACATGCTCAATCAGAGTCATTTGTTAGCAGTCCTGTTTGGAGCATGGTAGGCAAATGGAACATAGACAGGGCATCATTTGGAAACCAAAATGGGGGGAAAGAAAAGGGAAGTGTGGGCTTCTCTTTCTCCCTCAAAATCTTCCTCTGCCCCACTCCTCTCTGAGGAGCCCATCTATGCCTGAAGCCAGGGGTGTGGAAGTAAAGTGGAAATGGGTCTGAGTTGGTGTGGAGCAACCTCGACCTAATTCTTGTAGTCCTCTAGAGTTTGCCAGAAATGCAGGAGAATGGATTGGCAGGTAGATATCCATCCATCTGATGGGCCAAGTAAGAGCAGAAGAAGAGCCCTGAGACTGGGTCACACCAAGGTCCATCTAGTCCAATATTCTGTTCACACAGCAGGCAACCAGCTGCCAGTGAATGGTACACAGGCCGGACATGAGTGCAACAAGCAAACTGGATGTGAGTCCTGGAACCTTAAAGCTCCAAGGACACGTCGTCAAAGATTTACCCCTAGAAAGGGTTCAAGAGCTACCCTGGTTAAAAGACTGAGCCCAGCGTTCAAAAGGGTGCTTTGGCAAGCCAGCCACTCTGTCTCATGCCCAGGTTTGGGTAATAGCCAGGAGTGTGTTTATACAGCTGAGGTAGTGTGTCAAGTATGGCTGTTCCTAGAGATGTCTGCTCTGGCCACAGTGACACATCTTTGCTTGAGTGATTGAATAACTGGGTTTATGGAAGAGCAGCCCTGCTGGATCAGACCATGGGTCCATCTAGTCATAGAATCATAGAATAGCAGAGTTGGAAGGGTCCTACAAGGCCATCGAGTCCAACCCCCTGCTCAATGCAGGAATCCACCCTAAAGCATCCCTGACAGAGGGTTGTCCAGCTGCCTCTTGAAGGCCTCTAGTGTGGGATACTCATAGAATCATAGAATAGCAGAGTTGGAAGGGGCCTACAAGGCCATCGAGTCCAACCCCCTGCTCAATGCAGGAATCCACCCTAAAGCATCCCTGACAGATGGCTGTCCACCATTCTGAACATACAGTGACCAACCAGCTGCCTCTAGTAAGCCTACAAGAAGGACATGTAACAGCACTGCCCCTCCCATGTTCCCCAGCAACTGCTGTACATAGGCACACTGAATCCTGCCTGAATCACTGGAGAGCCTTTGCTGCCAGTCAGTGTTGACAACAGTGGCCTAGATGAACCCATGGTCCGACTCCATATAAGAACATAAGAGTAGCCCTGATGCTGGATCAGACCAAGGGTCCATCTAGTCCAGCATTCTGTTCTCACATGAACTCACATGCAGGACACGGGTGCAACAGCACTTTCCCACCCATGTTCCCCAGCAACTGCTGTACATAGGCACACTGTCTCTTATACTGGAGGTAGCATAGAGCCATCTGGAATAATAGCCATTGAAGCATGTTTAAACTCCTTTCCCTTGCCAGAATCATTGGGTGGGGGGACAGCCTTGCAGAGTTGAAGACACTTCATCAGTCGTAATGTGGGCAGTCAGAGATGTGAGCAGACCACAAGCACCCTTCCAGGGCAAGTAGTGAATGTTCTGTAGGGGTGTGCTCCACTCCGTTACGGATCCCCAGATCTGAAGCAGAGCAGGCCGATCCGGACCTCTGAAGCTCAGTTCTGGAGCAGATCGGGGGAGGTCCGGATTGGCTCAAAGCGGTTCAGAATGGTCCAAATCACTTTGGACCATTCTGAAGCTCTGGACCCAGGTAAGTGGGGGAAGGTGGGCTTACCTGGCAGTGCCAGCGGTGGCGGTGCAGTCTGTGCAGCGATGCCAGCAGAGCCAGGTAAGGGGGGAGGGGGAAGGGGGCTTACCTGCATCTGTAGCAGTCTGGGCGGCGGCTTCAACTGCGGCCCAGGCCTCAAGCTGGAAGCAGGCCTGGGCCTCGGTTGAAGCCACTGCCTGGACCGCTAGGGATGCAGGTAAGGAGGGAGGGGGGCTTACCTAGTGGTGCCACCGCAGTCCGTGCGGTAATGGTGGCGGAGCCAGGTAAGGAGGGAGGGGGCTTACCTGGTGTCACCGCTACAGTCTGTGTGGCGACAGCGGCATTGGCACCATGTAAGTGGGGGAGGAGGGACTTACCTGGCTTCGCCACCTGCTGCCACCGCAGAGCCAGGTAAGTGGGGAGGGGGACTTATTCAGCCCCCATTTTATCCCCCCTTACCCACTTACCTGCCTCAATTGACAAAGTACCATTATTAGCCCTAGGATTACCACAGATAAATGACACCCCACCCACCCCCGCCCAGGATGGATGGATGGAGAAATGAATGAATAGCAGGCAGGAAAGGAACCGAAGGTGGCACCCGTGGTCCTGTGTGAACAGAATGCTGGACTAGCTGGACCCTAAGCTGAACAGAAATGCAGTACTTCTCACCGCAGCGGGAAAGACTGTAAGCCGTGAGCTGCCCTGTTAATTCTGCTGTCCGGTGGTTAAATTGATGGGCCACTTCCCGGAGCCTGCTGCTCATCCTTTATAGAATTAGCATCGAATCCAAATTTGGACTGGACTGGACAACCCTTGAAATAGAGGGCACCTTCAAAGAGGGTGGAGAAATTGGGGAGGCACAGCCATTTTAACTTCATAACAACTGGTAGAGAAACTGGCTCTACTTTCTATTTTTAGGAATGCCAATAGAAACATTATTCCCAAAGCCTTGGTCAC
This sequence comes from Elgaria multicarinata webbii, assembly GCF_023053635.1. Taxonomy (NCBI): domain Eukaryota; kingdom Metazoa; phylum Chordata; class Lepidosauria; order Squamata; family Anguidae; genus Elgaria; species Elgaria multicarinata. The sequence goes on from NC_086190.1 coordinate 3,264,156, forward strand.
CCATTTGCTGGCTGCAGCCAGGTGGGAAATTGCCCAATTCTGGAAAAGTGACAGACCTTTTGACCATCAACGCTGGTTTGATAAGATTTGGAAACTAGCTTTAAATGATAAGTTGACAAAACATAGCAGGTTAGCAAGAGGAGAAATAACATCAGACACATTTGTGGAAAACTGGTTGGACTTTTTCACATTTATTAATATGAATCCTGGCGAACCTAGATCCCCAATGACTCAGGAACCCTTTTGGTCAGAGGTTCTAACTTAACCTGCATCTTTTTCTGTACCAAGTGCTTATTGAAGGAATGAACACCCATGCTTTTTATAGTGGTGCTGTGGGAACATCTATATTGTTGTTGAGTGTTTTCTTTTACTCTGTGTGTTTATTGTATTTGTCCTTACTTGAAAATCAATAAAATTAGTATTAAAAAAATATGTAGGCTTTGCGAATATTCAGATCCTGTGCTGTGCTGTCATTTCTCTGCTGCCATCTCATTGCTCCCCCACCAATGTTGGCACTTCCTGGATCAACCATATGGGTCAAGTCATTCAGTAAAAGAAAGCCCACTGAATAGGATGATGTAACAGTGGTATGTAGCCAATCAGATCTGATGATTATGCCAGTGAGGGCGAGTGAGAGCAATTGAAGGCAACGCAGTCCTGAAAAATGGCTGAAAAGGAGAGGCATTTCCCCCCAAATATCGTTGACAATGATCACCCCAAACCTCTGTGCTTTTAACAAAGCCGTGGTGAACCCAAATGTTTATTTCAGGATAGCTGTTGGAAACATATCTACAGTTTTAGACTCATGTTATGGATCCTAGCACGTCTGCATTCTGTGAAAAATAGGGAGGCATTCTGGATATTCTAAATCTGTACTAGAAAAACACAAAAAAAAAAACAGGGAACAAAATGACCTAGATTTGATAACAGATGAACAAAACCAACTGGCTTTTTGCTGAGAATCTATACGTTTTGCAGAAACAGAGCGCAGGATGAGAGACTTTCCTTATTTTTAGAATTAGTTTTGAGGGGAAAGTTGTCTTTTTATAAATATATCACACCCCTCTAGGGCCAGAGACAGTGGTACAAAATAATTTGTCTATGTGAGAAAACAGATGGCAAACGTGGTAGGATTAATTGTGATCAACTCTTCTGCAAGAAGTGAGGGAATGTCATTGCATGTATCATGATTCTACAGGGACACATGAGAAGCACAGGCTGTGGAGTTGGGTTCCTCTAAATGACCTGCAGCCAGATGAACCTGCCCAACCCTTAAGAATGGTCTCAGATGTCCTTTCCTTTGCCCCTTCATTAGCTAAGGTCTGAAGGGTGGGTACCAGTGACAGGGCCTTATCAATGGTGGCACCACAATTTTGACATTCATGGTTTTATTTATTTATTTGCAATATGTATATACCACTCTCTAGGTAAAAGTGGGCTAGATGGAACAACTATTAGGTGGATTCACAGTTGGCTACAGAATCGGACTCAAAGAGTACTTATCAATGGAACCTTATCAAACTGGGTAGCGGCAACGAGTGGGGTACCACAGGGCTCAGTCAACATTTTTATTAATGATTGGACAAGGAGGTGCAGGGAACGCTGATCAAATTTGCAGATGACACAAAATTGGGTGGGATAGCTAATACCCTGGAAGACAGAAACAAACTTCAAAGTGATCTTGATAGGCTGGAGTGCTGGGCTGAAAACAACAGAATGAAATTTAACAGGGATAAATGCCAAGTTCTACATTTAGGGAATAGAAACCAAATGCACAGTTACAAGATGGGGGACACTTGGCTCAGCAATACTACGAATGAGAAGGATCTTGGAATTGTTGTAGATCGCAAGCTGAATATGAGCCAACAGTGCGATATGGCTGCAAGAAAGGCAAATGCTATTTTGGGCTGCATTAATAGAAGTATAGCTTCCAAATCACGTGAGGTACTGGTTCCTCTCTATTCGGCCCTGGTTAGGCCTCATCTAGAGTATTGTGTCCAGTTCTGGGCTCCACAATTCAAGAAGGATGCAGACAAGCTGGAGCATGTTCAGAAGAGGGCAACCAGGATGATCAGGGGTCTAGAAACAAAGCCCTATGAAGAGAGACTGAAAGAACTGGGCATGTTTAGCCTGGAGAAGAGAAGATTGCGGGGAGACATGATAGCACTCTTCAAATACTTAAAACAAAGCCCTGTGAAGAGAGACTTAGGCCACAGCTAGACCTGAGGTTTATCCTGGGATCATCCAGGGTTTGCCCCTGCCTGAGCACTGGATCCCCTGTGTGTCACCTAGATGAACAGGTTTGACCCCTGGACGATCCAGGGATAAACCTTAGGTCTAGCTATGGCCTGAAAGAACTGGGCATGTTTAGCCTGGAGAAGAGAAGATTGAGGGGAGACATGATAGCACTCTTCAAATACTTAAAAGGTTGTCACACAGAGGAGGGCCAGGATCTCTTCTTGATCCTCCCAGAGTGCAGGACAAGGAATAACGGGCTCAAGTTACAGGAAGTCAGATTTCGGCTGGACATCAGGAAAAACTGACTGTTAGAGCAGTATGACAATGGAATCAGTTACCTGGGGAGGTTGTGGGCTCTCCCACACTAGAGGCCTTCAAGACGCAGCTGGACAACCATCTGTCAGGGATGCTTTAGGGTGGATTCCCGTATTGAGCAGGGGGTTGGACTCGATGGCCTTGTAGGCCCCTTCCAACTCTGCTATTCTATGATATGATTTTATGATTCTATATAAAAGAAATTCCTGAGCAGTGAACATTAGAAGCAAAAAGATAAGTTGAATTAAAACACCTTCATTAAAATTGTTCTTTTAAAAACAGAATGGCAATAAAAAACAACGTGGCTGGTTAGCCAAGGAATGCTTCCTGGAAGAGAGCTGTTTCCAGGAGGCACCAGAAGTAGCAGTGTTGGTGCCTTCAGACACAGGGAGTTCCATAGGAAGGGGGCCACCACACTGAAGGCTCTTCTCCCAATGGACTCCAATCAGTCCATAGTTCCATGTGAAACCACACAGAGGATGCCCTCTGATGCCCTCAGTGACCAGGCAGGTTAGTAAGGGAGAAGGCACTTTCTCAACTATCCTGGTATCTTTAAGGAGGATCGGAGAAATTTCAATGGGTCTAAGTAGGACTAACTAAGTAGGACTAATTTCTAAGTAGGACTAACATTGCATACAATCCTGGACCTGTCCTTTTTTTCTTTAAATACAAATGCAGTGAATTTGCACCTCCCAAGCCAATAAAGGAGCCACAACACAGAAGCAATGTTGTTGCTTGGTGCAGCTTCTTTGGGAAGCTATTCTTGAATAGTGGTGCCACCACCAAGGAAGCCCTGCCTCAGGTTGTACTAGGTCTCATGTCTAGAAAACAAGGCCCTCAAAACAAGGCCTCTCCGGAAGATTTCAACATGTGTGTGTGTGTGTGTGTGTGTGTTGGGGGGAGTTAATTATTTTGTTCTGTATCACTTGTGAATTCATGTCAAGGCAAATTCAAGACTTTGTTGCCTGGGTAAAGCTTCTGTTGAATGTTGAGAGAATCATAGAATCATAGAATAGTAGAGTTGGAAGAGGCCTAAAAGGCCATCGAGTCCAACCCTCTACAGCAGGAAAAAAAAGCCTGTGAAGAAGGAGAAATGAAATAAACTCCCAAATAAAATGAGTTCCCAATTCCCATTCCACCAGTATGGAGGTGTGTGCTGAATAGGAATGAATGAATGAATGAATGAAAATAATAATAATAATAATAATAATAATAATAATAATAATAATCCGCCTGTCCTTCTGGATCGAGGTGGGGTACAACACAAATGCAAACACTATAAAATACATATAACTAATTAAAACATTTAAAACTAATACATTATTAAAGCAGCAAATTATTAAAAGGCATCTTAAAATTCAACTGGGTAGGCCTGCCAGAAGAGATCAGTCTTTATGGCTTTCTTAAATTCCGGAAGACTGTTAAATTGATGAATCTCTCCCGGCTGGTCATTCCACAACCTGGGAATGGCAGAAGAAAAGGTCCTCTGGGTAATAGTTGTCAGCTTTGTTTTTGTTGGCTGGAGTAATTTCTTCCCAGAGGACCTGAGTGTGCAGGGCGGGTTGTATGGGAGAAGACAATCCTGCAGGTAGCCTGAACCCAAACCATAGATTCGGTTAAACTGATTCCAGCTATTTTTCATGGATTATCCGTTGTCTTTCATTCTGTAGTCCACTCATCAACAGAATCAGAATTTTTAGGGATATGCAAGCATTTTGTTCTGTGTGTGCCAGTGTACATTTGCACTAAGAGACACTAGTGCAAGTGCACATCTGCGAGCAGAAAAGGAACCTAGGAAATAAAGACACAAAACGTCAGAGCTTGGGATAAACTAGGTCTTCTTGATTTAACGTGGGTCATTCACCCCTCCCTGGATCTGTATGTGAATGGGTGGGAATGAATCAAATCCTTTTTACAGGCCACTAGCCTGTTTTATGGCTGAGCCACTCTGCCAAAGTCAGGAGTCGGTAAAACCTGGCCTTTTTCTTACGGTACACTTCCATATAAGTGGAAGAAGACCACTCTGCGTCACTCCTGTCCGGTGCTGCACAGCTCTAAGTAGACAGGAAGGTCCCCAAAGGAAGCCATATCCTGGCACGAGAGCTGCACAGGCCTTGAGGAGCAGGCCTCTGAAACTTGCCAGCCAATGTAAAGGTGTCATTTGAGAGCTCACCAACCCTATTCTAATATCCAAAAATTCCCGCACGACCCTGCCCAATCCAAATAAACCTATTTACCCCTCATCAGTGAATACATAAGTCTAGTATGGAGTAAGTGAAAAACCTGTTTACAAAAGCCAATGAGTGGCAGGTAAAATTCCTACTTGGTCCTTCAAAAGGAAGTGATCAGCTAATCCCATAGTGGCTATAGGGAGGGAGGGTGCAAGCCGGAAAGAGAAAGAGGTCAGGTTCACAGGTGGGGCTGCCTTTATAGGCTTTGCCGCACCCATGACTCAGCTGCATGCATGTCAGACTTATGTGCAGTATCTCTTCCCTCCTGAAAATGCTCCCGCCCCCACCCAAGACATGATGGCTGGGCAGGAAGCGGGCTTGGGCACACCTCATTTCTTTTTTAAATGATCCACAATTCCATGGAATCTGTAAAACTTAGGCCATTTCTACACAGGGAGGGGGAGGAAGTATTTATTTATTTATTTATTTATTTATTTATTACATTTCTATACCGCCCAATAGCTGGAGCTCTCCGGGCGGTTCACAAAAATTAAAAACATTCAAAGTATAAAACAACAGTATAAAACCATACTATAAAATACAATATAAAAGCTCAACCAGATAAAAACAGCAGCAATGCAAAATTACAAATTTAAAGCACCAAGTTAAAATTTATTTATAGACTCTTAAAACGCTGGGAGAATAAAAAGGTCTTTTAGACCTGGCGTCTAAAAGCATATAATGTAGGTGCCAAGCGAACCTCCTTAGGGAGCTCATTCCACAGCCTGGATGCCACAGCAGAGAAGGCCCTCCTCCTGGTAGCTACCTGCCTCACTTCCTTTGGCAGGGGCTTCCGGAGAAGGACCCCTGAGGATGACCTTAGGGTCCGGGCAAATACTTATGGGAGGAGGCATTCCTTCAGATAGCCTGGTCCCAAGCCGTTTAGGGCTTTAAATGTTAATACCAGCACTTTGAATTGGACCCAGACCTGGACTGGCAGCCAATGAAGCTGGAAAAGGACTGGCGTGATGTGGTCTCGTCCGCCAGTCCCTGTTAGTAACCATGCTGCCCTGTTTTGTACTAGTTGAAGTTTCCGGACCGTTTTCAAAGGCAGCTCCACATATAATGCATCGCAGTAATCCAAGCGAGAGGTTATCAGAGCATGGATCACTGTAGCTAGGCTATCTCCATCCAGATAAGGGCACAGTTGGTATACCAGCCTAAGCTGATTAAAATGTGCTCTTTGCCACTGAGTTCACCTGTGCCTCAAGTGACAGTTCTGGATCCAAGAGCACCCCCAAACTACAGACCTGATCCTTTAGGGAGAGTGCAACCCTGTCCAGGACAGGGCAAACATCACCTCGCCGGAGAGATGAACCACCCGCTAGCAGTACCTCCGTCTTGTCTGGTTTGAGTCTCAGTTTATTAGCCCTCATCCAGTCCATTACCATGGCCTGATCACGAGATCCTCCCCTTAGGCCACACGTGGGATTAACATCCCAGGAGGAAGGTGCCCTGAGCCTGCTCCCACCCCCGCCCCTGATTCCTCCTGTCCTGGTTCCTTCCCTCTACTACTACCCTCTACTCATGGGGAGGAGGAAAGAAGCCAGGACAGACAGCCACACATCCCGTAGTCTAGGGACAATCCCAAGACCGCAGGAAGAATTGGATTTTCCCAGGGAGTACTTATCCCTGGGAAAATCTGTTCTCATCCATTCTTTCCTCCTGGGAGTCCTGTGCATCATTTGGACGCACAGGGACTCAGCCGTGACCAGCCCGCAAGTTGGGCTCCTAGAAATCTCAACTTGTTTGGATGCATTGAAGATTTCTCCAACACCCCCAGTGTTGAATATCAAGGAAATGTTACTACTTTGTTGATTACCTCAGGTTTTATCTGTGTCTCATAAGTATAGCGTCATGTGATAGGTAATTAACATCCCTGAAAATCTGTTCATGCCTGGAAAATGCAACATAGAGAGACCTGCTTTTTTATGATTTAATTGAAAATAATCTGGGTTTTCATAACCCTCAATTAGCACATTGAAACACTTCATGATGTTTTGTTTTACCATTCTGCTGTAAACTGAAGAGGCTCCAGCAACACCTTTCATTGACAAGGAAAGAGCAAAGACTTTATGTGTGTGTGAGAGAGAAACGTATGGTGATCGCTGTGTTTGTTTTTGTTTTTTTAATGATGGCATTTACCCAAATCAAGTCATTACAGCAATTCTGTTGGTTTTCATAGAATCATAGAATAGTAGAGTTGGAAGGGGCCTACAAGGCCATTGAGTCCAACGCCCTGCTCAATGCAGGAATCTACCCTAAAGCATCCCTGACAGATGCTTGTCCAGCTGCCTCTTGAATGCCTCTAGTGTGGGAGAGCCCACAACCTCCCTGGGTAACTGGTTCCATTGTCGTACTGCTCTAACAGTCAGGAGGTTTTTCCTGATGTTCAGCCGGAATCTGGCTTCCTGTCACTTGATCCCATTATTCCTTGTCCTGCACTCTGGGTTTGGTTTTGTTTTTGCTTCGTCAAGAACCAACTGATTTAGTGATCTGGTAGAGCATGTTAGCTTGGAAGTTCAAAGATGCTGAGAGTATCGCCTTTACTGGTTTAGATGTGGCACAATATAATAAATAAATAAATAAATAAATATCATGCCCATGATAGTGAAGGTTTTTTTATTGCCTTGCAATTTTACTAAATATGTGTAGCTGTGGGGGTTATATGGGTTTGTTAGCATAGCATAGAGCAGGGAAAGTTTGGGGGGCATAAATTGAGTTTAAAGTGATGTCCAAGTGATGGAGTAATGTTTTAATATTAAGGGGACAAGTAGGTGTACACACATAAACACTGTATCAAGGGTTAGATGCTTTGGTACAGATAAGGCCTGATGAAATACGATTTGATATTGTTCAACTTGTGATGTGTTACAACTGTATGTAATCTTTTTAAGGGAACTTGGTGAAAGGTCCAGGGTTATGGAAAAGTAGAGTTGTGGTTTAGAAAATCCCCACGTCCAGAAGAAAACATTTATTTATTTATTTGTTGCATTTCTATACTGCCCAATAGCCAAAGCTCTCCAGGTGGTTCACAAAAAGAGAAGTAAACTAGACAGTTGATCACATGAGAAGCAGAAGTAATGTCCATTTTAGGGATAAACAAGTATGTCAGAGGTGGGTCGGGCAACCCCTGAAGCACCCCCGAGCCGAACTGGGGCTGCTTCAGGGCCTCCGAGTGGGCCTCCGAGGCCGATCAGGGGATGGGTGCACAGCCCTAATTTCCATGCTTTGGTCTATAGGGAAATGTCTTCCCCCAACAAAAATGCTCATTTTTCCTGATTGGGTCATGCTCAGGAATGGTAACAAAGTGAACTGAGCTTTGAGGAGGAATTCCCTAACCAGTGCATGTTCATGCATCCCTATAGAAGTTCTCCTGAGCTTAACCACTGTGAACTTTCAGTATATTCCTTTCTCTCAGCCCTTCAGTTATTAGACTGTCCTCTGCAAAGGAGGATGCATAGACAACCCAATGCTGAATAATTTCTCGGTTATCTGGGGATGATTTTCAGCCACCTTGTCACGTTGAGCACTTCGTCTTATGGAAACATCACATTGGACTGTGTCACTTAATTTCTTGAGAAATAATAATAATAATAATAATAATAATAATAATAATAATAATAATAATGTATTTATTTCTAACCCGCCTCTCCCTCTGGATCGAGGCAGGGAACAACATTAAATACAATACAATATAAAACATGCATACAACTGATTAAAAGAGCATATAAAACCGATACAATATTAAAATAACAATCAGAGAATCTTAAAAGTCTTAGGTTTAAAATTCATCTGGGTAGTCCTGCCAGAACAGATTAGTCTTTATGCCTGTCTTAAACTCGGAAAGAGTGTTAAGTTGATGAATAGTAAGTGTTTCCGTTCCTTTTGAAGGACAGAGCCTTGCAAATTCCTTCTTCGATTCAAAACTCTCATTTACCAGCCGATATCCATTCGTTATTTGATTAGGATCTTCTGTTCACCTCATTCATTATTCTGGAGTTTAAGAATACCTTCCGAATACACGATTTTCTTCCCTCCTTCCCACCCTCAATTTGGCCTCCTGGCTTAGCCTGCCTTTCTGGTTTTTTTAGACTCCATTTTCTCTCCTTGTTATTGTGTTTATTACTTTCATTTCCAGGATTAGACTCCAAATAGACCAATCCATCTCGCACTCCTTAACACTTGATTCAGACTTTAAATTAGCTGCCATTTCCTTACCTGGAAACATTACAGCCTGGCATAATTTGGTTATGAATCAAGCTGTCGTCTGTACTCTTGGCTCTAATTCATTCATTAATGAGCAAGCCAGTCCCTTCATCTCTTAGGAGATGCCAGGGGAGGCATCACAACCAGGCAAGGTGCTTCCTAGGTGTTCCCTGCTCTTTCTTCAGAAACCAGTCCATAAACAGAAAGGTTCTGGAGCAGGGTTGAAGATCAGCTGGCCACAGTCCATCTCTCAAGCCGTGGCTTGTGGACGGCTTAAAAAAAATGGAAATAAAGTAGAACTAGTCTAGGAACAGGCTCTATGATACTTGCCATATAATCCTTCCTAGAGAATCCCTGGCACATCCTAGGAAACAGTTCTTGAAGACTCCTGTCTGCTTCCTAGGGCACTCTAGGAAGGGGAACCATAGAACCTGCTCCTAGAGTGGCTCCTCCTCAAAGGAACCTAGTTACCTGCCTTATACTGAGTCAGACCATGGGTCCATCTTGTATTGTTGACACTGACTGGCAGCAATAGGCCTCCAGAATTTTAGGCAAAATTCTTTCCTTGCCCTATCCGGAGAAGCCACGGATTGAGCCTGGAACCTTTTGTATGCAAACCATGGGCATTATCACAATGAGTTATGGCCCCTCTATGGTTTGGTTTGGTTTGGTTCCCTCTCCCCTAAAAAAATGTTCCAGGTCACTGAGTGGGAGGTATCAGGATCCTTCAGCAAGAAAGTGGATTGGATAAGGGAGAAGAACTAGAAGCCAAAATTCCTGGGTGGCTGGATGGTTCAAGAACTTTTGCGGTGAAAAGAATCTAATGTTGGGGTTAGATAAAACCCACCACCAAAGACTCAAAGTTCTTCTGAAATAAATCTAATTTTCCAAAGAGCGGCTGGTTTTGCTCCATCCAACTGCATGCCAACCCAAAAGTCTGACTTGCTTTGAAATGAGCATAACAATTCTACACAGATGTAAGCCATTCATGGATGTTTATTTTTCCATCCCTTTAATAAATCATTGAAATATTGAGAGCTTTGATTGATTTTTTTTACACATGAAAAGCTGTGTATATGCTCATGTGTATCCCCCCCCCCGCAAATGTATGCATCAATTGCGTAGATCTCTGAAGCACACACGTTCTTTTCTCACTGATGAAAGCATATTTGTGCACATTGTTCAGAAGTATGCCTTTTTTTCCCCCCAAGGCACATTTTTCAAAAGTATGCCTTCTTTCAAACACTTTTGGAGGGGTTGCACAGAATACATGGGGGGTTCAGAAATGTGTGGACTTCAAATGCCGATTGCGCCCTGTGTTCAGTGCAAATTGGGTCAATCCTGATCAAAACCAAACTGAAGCAAATTTCTCATATACCCCCACACTGAAGAAAGTAGGACAAATAACATTTCATTTGGTTCAGTGTTGATCTAGAGTTTGGGTAGATCCATGAGAAAGAAAGAAGATACAGGGAAATGAGAAGAATGAGAAAGGGTGAGGCACCAACACCAACACTTATTCCCCTCCTGTTGAACCATCCTCCACCTTATTTGGGATTTTGTCAGTGAAGTATGGTTGCATGAGGAGAAGGAAGATGGGTGGTTGGTTGCAAGGGAGGAGAAAGCAAAAAAGCAAGGCTGATGCACTTTCTAACCAAAGACCAGTGCTAGGATCCTAAGAACATAAGCAGTGCCATGCTGGATCAGACCAAGGGTCCATCTAGTCCAGCACTCTGTTCAGTCAGTGGCCAACCAGCCATCGGCCAGGGATGAACAAGCAGGACATGTGGTGCAACAGCCCCCTCCCGCCCATGTTCCCCAGCAACTGGTGCACACAGGCTTACTGCCTCGAATACTGGAGAGAGCACACAACCATCACGGCTGTTAGCCATTGATCGCCTTTGCCTCCAGGAATTTATCCAACCCCCTTTAAGCCATCCACACTGGTGGCAATCACTACATCTTGTGGTAGTGAGTTCCATAATTTAACTATGCGCTGTGTGAAGAAGTCCTTCCTCTTATTAGTCCTGGATCTCCCACCAATCAGCTTCATGGGATGACCCCCGGTTCTAGTGTTTTGAGAGAGGGAGAAAAATGTCTCCCTATCCACGTTCTCTATCCCCATTCTCCATACCATGCATAACCTTGTACACAAATTCCCTGGAGTTAGATAATAAGGAAGTGTGATGTTCTACTGCATTCTACTGTAACTGTTGTAAAGTTTGCTAGTAACATTTATTATCATAGAATCATAGAATCATAGAATAGCAGAGTTGGAAGGGGCCTACAAGGCCATCGAGTCCAACCCCCTGCTCAATGCAGGAATCCACCCTAATGCATCCCCGACAGATGGTTGTCCAGCTGCCTCTTGAAGGCCTCTAGTGTGGGAGAGCCCACAACCTCCCTAGGTAACTGATTCCATTGTCGTACTGCTCTAACAGTCAGGAAGTTTTTCCTGATGTCCAGTTGGAATCTGGCTTCCTTTAACTTGAGCCCATTATTCCGTGTCCTGCACTCTGGGAGGATCAAGAAGAGATCCTGGCCCTCCTCTGTGGGACAACCTTTTAAGTATTTGAAGAGTGCTATCATGTCTCCCCTCAATCTTCTCTTCTCCAGGCTAAACCTGCCCAGTTCTTTCAGTCTCTCTTCATAGGGCTTTGTTTCCAGACCCCTGATCATCCTGGTTGCCTTCCTCTGAACACGCTCCAGTTTGTCTGCGTCTTTCTGATGTTTATTTAATTTATTTATTATTGTATTTATATCCCACCTTTATTCTTCTAAGGAACCCAAGGCAGCGTGCAAATCCTCCTCCTCTCCATTTTAACCTCACAACAACAACCCTGTGAGGTGGGTTGGGCTGAGAGTGCATGACAAACACCTGTCAGGGGTGCTTTAAGGTGGATTCCTGCATTGAGCAGGGGTTTGGACTCGATGACCTTGTAGGCCCCTTCCAGCTCTTCTGTTCTATGGTTATATGACTGGCCCAAAGTCACCCAGTGAGTTTCCATGGCCGAGTGGGGGCTAGAACCCAGCTCTCCTGACTCCCAGTCCAATACTTTAGCCACTACACCGAACTGGTTCTCAATGTTGCTTGAGACAACAGAAGAGGAACAGTTTTAGCACAATGTTCCATTGAAACACCAGAGAAGACCGTGGACTCTGTGTTACCTGTGACTATGTCAAGAGGCAGGGTGATCAGAAAGCCAATTAGATGTAGAGAGTAGTTTAAAAATGGTGGAGGGAGGAGATGTAATACAAGTAGGAACTAGAGTAATTTAGAAATGGTTGTATAAGGGAAGTCAGTTGTGGGTGACATCAGCAGGGAAAGGTTGATAAGGAAAAGTTTACTAAGGAGTGTATGACTTATTTATTTATTTGTTTGTTTTATTTCATTTGTATACCACCCCATAGCCGAAGCTCTCTGGGCAGTTTACAAAAGTTATTCTTCTTTCAGTTTTTTACATAGCTGAGAAGCAGCCCACGTCTAAGCTCTGCCCACTGAGCTGGCAGTGACTGAACAAGAAAGAGATCTTGGGATTGTGGTGGACAGCTCGATGAAGATGTCAACCCAGTGTGTGGCCACTGTAAAGAAGGCAAACTCCAAGTTAGGCAAGATACGAAAAGGAATCACACTGCCCTTATACAAATCTATGGGGTGACCATACTTAGAATACTGTGTACAGTTCTGGTCACCACACCTAAAAAAAGATATTATAGAGCTAGAAAAAGTGCAGAAAAAGGTAACTCAAATGATTAAGGGTCTGGAGCATCTCCCCTATGAGGGAAGGTTACATCAACTGGGATTGTTTAGCTTGGAAAAAAAGGAGGCTGAGGGGAGACATGATAGAGGTCTACAGACGTATGCATGGTATGGAGAATGTGGAAAGGGAGACATTTTTCTCCCTCCCTCAAAATACTAGAACCCAGGGTAATCCCATGAAGCTGATTGGTGGGAGATCCAGGACAAATAAAAGGAAGGACTTCTACACACAGCACATACTGTAATTAAATTATGGAACTTACTACCACAGGTTGTAGTTATGGCGACCAATTTGGATGGCGTTAAAAGGGAGTTGGATAAATTCCTGCAGGCAAAGGCTATCAATGGCTACTAGCCCTGGTGGTTGTGTGCTATCTCCAGTATTCAAGGCAGTAAGCCTGTGTGCACCAGTTGCTGGGGAACATGGGTGGGAGGGTGCTGTTGCACCATGTCTTGCTTGTTTATCCCTGGTCAATGGCTGGTTGGCCCCTGTGTGAACAGAGTCCTGGACTGGATGGACCCTTGGTCTGATCCAGCATCAGGGCTCTTCTGATGTTCTTAAGTAAAGTGATTTCTATATAATTCAGTCTCAGTGGTTCACTCTATAAGATATTGCAATTGGTCCATGCTATACTCACTGTGCACCTACCTCACACTGAGGATGCCCCACTTCCTCCTCATGGGAGAATGCAGAGTTACACCTTTTTGTGTGTGTACAGCGCTAGATAGGGTTTATTCCACCTGATTGTCGTGGTGCTGTCCTCTAACAGTGTGGCAAGTCACAGGAGACCTGGGCGTCACTTTGCTTGTCTCAGCCACTTTACGCCTTGAAGCTGAACGTGTTTTAAATTCAGATTCGCTGAATTCACTTTTTGCGACTCATTAGAAATCATAATTCTCCCCTCCCCAACCCTGCACCTCACCAAATATTCTCCCGCAGGAAACATTCTGATTGATAATAATAAACCTACCCATCTGCTCGTTAGGTAACAATTTTTGATATGCAAATGTTCCTTTAATATGCTCTAATAAAAATACTGTTAAATACTAATCCGATTGCTATTTATAAATGTATACATAATTAAATAGAGATAATTCATGTAGACTGGGTTTGTTAAGAGTACATCTTCTTTTTTTAAAAAAAATATTTGAATAATGAGAGGTAATTATGTTTGGATAGGAAAATGTCAGAAAAAAATATTGAAGTATTTTGGTATCTATTTGCATTATTTAAATCAGAAGACTTAGATGAGAAATCTTCTTGTTCAACAAAGGGCAGATATGCGGAAAGCTTATCACTGGCATGTTGCAATGCTGAAGACAAAATTAGATTCTCTGCTTTGGAGGTGTTTAAGTACCAAATTAGATGTGGAGAGAGAAAGGGCCTTGCTAGACCAGGGGTTAGCCTGGGCTGACACCCGCGCTTGCCCCTGTGCATCCAGATGATGGACAGGCTATCCTGGGGTCAGCCTGGGCTAAACCCTCCCTTGACCTGTGATAACCTGCATCGGTTGTGGCCCAGTATTTCCGCAGCCCTGGTCTGAGCCCAGGGCTGTGGAAGGTCTAGCCAGTTCTGCAGCTTCTCCAGGCTACACGGCTTACTCACGAGTAGCCAGGAGAAGCCACTGTGCCCATTGGGCCAGGGGGGGAATCGCAGGGGGAGGGAGATCAGGGCCAGGGGGAGAATCATGGGGGGATAGATGGGGGCTGGGGGGGAAGAGTGGACCCGGCAGGAGAGATGGTGGGAAGAGCGGAGCCGGGGTGAATGGGAGGATCGGACAGGCTGGGCGGGCGGGCGATGGGGGGATCGGACATTGCGGGGGGGAATTGGGGGCAGGGGGGAGCAGGGAACCCTTTTTTAAAAAATAAACCACTTACCTTATCCTTGGTGCGCCCCTGCGCACATGGCCCCTTAAAGTGAAGGAAAAAATGGCCAACGCGACGGGGCTTTCCTTTACCCTGTCGGGTGTCACGTGTGGACAGGAGCGACAGCCCACGCTACTTCTAGCATGGGCTGGCCCCTCCACACTCCAGGATTTAAAGGTAGGTCTAGCAAGGCTCCAAGGCAGCATTGAAATTCCTTATTTCCCCAATTTTGCTATCTCTTTCCTGGGGGCCAAAATTTGGGTGAAAGTATGGCATCACCCTGGGTGGCTTCTGGGGAAAGTGGTGGGTGAGAGAGGGTTACGTCTTTCCCCACAGAGTCATCTATTGGTGCTTTGAATGGAACCAAAATTCACATCCATCTGCACTGGCCAAATTCACGAGGTGCAACCATTCCCAGCCTGAAGATGCCTTGCAGTGAAGGAGGATCTGTGTTCAGGACCCTTCTGTATGGACAGAGCTATGTTGTAGGAAGCAGCTGAACATTGTGCTGAGATGTATTTTCTTTTGTCTGTGATGAGTCTTCTACCAATCCGTTTTACTAGATGACTCTCAAGTCCAACTCCTTGAAAAAGAGTTCTTATTTCCTTTGAGGTGTTTTGTAGGGAAAGTGCCCTGGTGTGAACTGGGCCTTTTGGTGTGCGCTGTACTGGATCGGGAGTGGACTTGCTGTGCCTGGAAGCTGTGAACTTGGAAAGCAGAGCTTGTCTTATTATAAGGGTCATTAAAGATCAGCAACCAATTGGGACCATCTGCTGTCTTCCATTTACCTCCCAATGGGAGATGCCCAAGTCACACAGTTACAAGCTGGGCGGCCCTGCACTCCAATGCATTTGGCTTCAAGGGAATATTGTCCTTAAAAAATGGGTTCATTGACTAAGCTATGGTCAAGAGCTTTCAGCTTGTGGGCTTGGGAAGGACAATGCAAACTGCCAGCCACTTCAATTCAGGGGACACATTTAGTTGGGAGCACAAAGAAAATGTCCTGCTTCTGGGTTCCTGGTTGTCAGCTGGTTTTCCACTGTGTGAACAGAACGCTGGACTCGATGAACCTTTGGTCTGTTTCAGCAGGCCTCTTATGTTCTTATGAGGACGTACACAGAATCTGATCTCGAAGGTCTGTGTCTGCTTGTTAACTTAGTTCAAATCCAAGACTCGTGAATTATCAAAGAGGAACGAATCACACATTGCTCAACTACTTCATTCAAGTAGAATCCTCCCCATGGGGGAAAAAAAGTTGAACACCATTTTTGATTGACACACAGCAATGCCAATATGAGATGTCTCACTTTCTTACTCCAGCTATCAGTTAACTAGACAAAAATGGTCAATTTAGACAGCCGTGGTTTCTTTTCAGGAAACTGAAACACCATCAAATCATAGAATCATAGAATAGTAGAGTTGGAAGGGACTCATAAGGCCATCAAGTCTAGCTCTCTGCTCAATGCTGGAATCCACCTTAAAGCATCCCTGATGGATGGTTGTCCAGCTGCCTCTTGAAGGCCTCTAGTGAACCGCCCAGAGAGCTTCGGCTATTGGGCGGTATAAAAATGTAATAAATAAATAAATAAATAAATAAATAGTGTGGGAGAGCCCACCACCTCCCTAGGTCACTGGTTCCATTGTCGCACTGCTCTAACAGTCAGGAAGTTTTTCCTGATGTCCAGCCAGAATCTGGCTTCCTGTAACTTTTCTTCTCCTTCTCCTTCTCCTTCTCCTTCTCCTCCTCCTCCTCCTCCTCCTCCTCCTCCTCCTCCTCCTCCTCCTCTTCCTTCTCATTCTTCTTCATTACTTATATAGTGACATCAATTTTCATGGTGCTGTACTTCTTATGGGTTTCCCAGAGGCATTGGGTTGGCTACTAATTTGTTCCTCCTCAAATTTCTGGAAAATGCTCCTTCCGTCTGAAAGAGGCTTATTTCATTCTTAGGGCACTTTAGAATTTCTTCTGTGTTTCTTTTGCTGGTCTTCTTGAACTGATCTTGTTATTATGAAATGGGCATGGGAATTCTGCACGTGTGTATTTTCTCTTTCTATTACATACTCCTCTGTTCCTTTGCAGCAATGTGAAAAAGGCCCATGGAAGGAGTTACAGTTTTTCAGGACATCTTCCCCTCCAGGGACTGTCTTCAGAAATATTTTTGTAAGCCACCTTGAGAGCCTTTTTGGCAAAAGGGTGGGATAAAAGCACATAAATAAATAAATAAATAAATAACAGAAAATCCCCACGGGCACCCTAGGATAGATGAAAAGCCAGGACAAATCCTGGGATATCTTGGCAGTTGGTCACCCTACCAATGGTTGCAATAATGCTCTCTCCTGCCAGTTGAAGTCACTTTTCTTCAATGGAAGTTGAACCCCGGAACCAGAAGGTTTGAACATATAAGACCGATTCTGACCCGCTTGCGTTGGCTGCCTGTATGTTTCCAAGCCCAATTCAAGGTGCTGGTTTTAACCTATAAAGCCTTACACGGCTTGGGACCACAATACCTGACGGAACTTCTGCCTCTCCTGACATGAACCTACCTGTACACTACGCTCAACATCTAAGGTTGTCCTCCAGGTGCCTACTGCAAGGGAAGCTCAGAGGATGGCAACAAGGGAGAGGGCCTTTTCAGTGGTGGCCCCACCCCCCAACTGTGGAATGATTTCCCCAATGAGACTCACCTGGCGCCAACATTGTTATCTTTTCAGACTTTTCTCTTCTCTCAGGCAGTTAACAACATATGCTGAGTTTTTTTAACTGACCCCAGAATCATTGTTTTAAATGGATATTGTTGTTTTTATGCTTTTGATGGTTTAAAATTTTGTATTTTTGTTTTTAATGTTCATTGTTTTTAACCTTTGTAAACCACCCAGAGAGCTTCAGCTATGGGGCGGTATATAAATGCAATAAATAAATACCTTTCACAAATGACGCCAGAGTGATGGTGGAGACTTGGGACATTGCTTCCTGCTCTTTTCCTTGCTTCCATTACAGCCACCTTGGCACATATTTGAAGTATGGGGAGAGGTGAAGGATCAGAATGAATTGTAAGCTTCAGCTATGGGGCAGTATTGAAATGAAATGAAATGAAATGAAATGAAATAAATAAATAAATAAATAAATGAGACTGAACTGATACTTGGAACCATGGTAAAGTCACCCCAATCAAAGTGAATTGCAGATTCCCCACTCTCATTTTGAGAGCAAGTATTGCTCAGGATTTATGGTTGTCTTAATCCAGCCTAAACTGGACAAGATCCAGCATGGATCCGCCTGAGAGTTCAACCCCAACTCATATGGATAATGGTCATGAAACCTGTGAGTTGTTGCCTTCATGTGACCAAGAGAATATCACTGAGAAGGTAAAACTATGACTACTGACCAGATCTGCTCAAGAAACTATGGTTACTACCCAGGCCAGGCCAGGGAGAATAAATGAGCTACTTGGGTGGATGGAGCTAAACTGGAATGTGGAGTGATAATGGTTTCATATGTTCTCTCTGTAGCTCTGACATGGTGGAGCAGTACTCAAGCCATGAAGGTCCAAAGTTCTAGTCCTGGTCTCTCTTGCTATATGTTGAGGTTTCATCAGTTAAAGTGTTTGGCATTGCTGTTTCCAGAGAAGTGCCTGGTGCACCTCTTTCAGACATTTTGTGTACGGTACGTTTCCTTGTGAGGTCCATGGCCAGGTTCAGACATTCAAGATTTAAATCATCAATATAATTAAATTAACAGGGTAAATATTTGGCAAAACCTAAGTGGCTGTTGAGATTGGGCAGGATCGGCCATGTGACTGAACAGAGAAGGATAAAGAATCACCAACCGAAAGGACAAACAAATAAACACAAATAGTGTCAATGCAGCTGCAATAGCTAGTGGGAAATTATGGTGCCGAATGAAAGACAAGTGATTTGCAGAAGTCAGGGGTTCATTTGTTTTCCAAGTGAATTTTCCACCATCTAAAATCATGCATTCCTTCCCAAAAATCAAATCTGGAGGATACTCTGTGGCACTCCAACGATAATAATACGAAGAAACATCATCAATAACCCAAAGAAATCAAGGAGACCATTGTGCTCAGACAAGGGAAACATCAGTGTTAAGGTTACGGAGAGTTTCATGCTGTATTTAGTATGTTCCTTTACACTGGCAAATTGATGGATGACAAGTGAGTTTGAGACAACACATTTCTAATTATCCTGCTGAATTAAATGGAAATAGCAGACACACACAAAGAGGAAAGGATAAGAGAACCAAAGATGCATTCATTACTAGCTCAAATGCAGTTTGACAGCAGAGCTTTATTTAATCAAATGGGAACTGATAGAGAAGGTAAACAAGCTCACACTTTACTTCCTCCACATTTCTGCTAGCTAAGGGTGTTTGAAAATGTTGTTCTGGCTCTCAAATCATGTGACCACGGCCCCGTGGCAACGCCAAACAAAAATGCAAGCAGGAGCATAATTCTTGGGAAATGTGTATAATTTCCCAAGTGTGCATTTACAAGTGTGTTCTTGCACAACTGTCCAGTTCAAAAAAAAAAACCTAAACAAAAACAAACAACATCCCCCAACTATGTTTTCACACTTTAGCCCAGGGGAAGTGCACTTTTGGTTGTGTGCTTGGAAAAGTGTGCATTTTTTATGTTTGAAAATGTGCATCTTTTCTGTTTGGGGTGGCACAACTGTTTAGGAGTGAGAATGAGGCAAGATGGGCATCAAGGTGAACCATGGAGGACCTTAATGATCTTGGACATTTATCATTCTCCTATACCTACCCACGCACCATCTACTGAGTCCACCCTTCCATGAAGAACTGGAACCACTTTAACATCATGTCTCCTAAGATAGACAATCCAGAAGGATACCATGGTCAATGGTATCAAAAGCCACCGAGAGGACCAGAGGAACCAGCAGGGTTGTTCTCCCCCAATCCATTCCTCAACCTAAGTCATCAACCAAGCCAACCAAGGGTGTTTCCATCCCAATGGTGTTGGTGTCTTTGTTGCCATCTCTGCTGCAGAATATGGTTGCAAATGAATTCTTACCTGTGTTCGATCATATCCATTATGATTCTTTTCATCATTTGCACACTGATAATACTCTCAGAACACCTAAAAGGCGACATGGTTCTATGACAGGCTCAAGGCCATTTGTGAGCATTCATCTTGATGGCACTCATCATCTGCTCATTCCAAACAGAGTCTAGAGCTTCAGCAGGACCACCTGCCAAGCCCCCAAAGACAGCCATCTGGATTCATCAGACTCCTGGGGCAAACCATCAAACTTGCTCCTCCACACTTGAAAAGGTACAGGTGGCCTGAAGGTCAACATTGATCAGATAATGACCTGTCTAAGACAATGGATGATTCCACTGGATCATCTTCATACCTCTAGGCCTGACTTCCCAACCCACAGATCATTTCCTCCTAATCCAGAACAGATCCTGCTACATGTGTTGGGCCAGAGTTATCGGAGATGGTTGACATGGTAACCATGGAATCCTGACAATGTAACCTCAGTAACAATTGCTTTATATTCCTTTGGGCAACTTCCACTTCCTACTGTCAGGTCCTTAGCTCCACAGCATAGAGATACTTCGAGGCTTCAGCGAGTGTAAATCACTGTTCCTTTCACAACAGATCAGTCAACATCCATCACCCATCTGAGACTTGGCCAAAGCCATACACTTCACAGCTACAGAGGCAAAACCAAAGGCAGTCACTGCCACTTTGGGTTGTGTTGATAGAAGCACTGTACATAATCAAGACTGTTCTATAGAGATGGGTGAAACAGTAGATTCCCATGCTCTGTCACTTCTATATGTGTTTACACATAGCCCATGGGTCCATTGCATTTTATTTCTGCATTAATTTGCAATTTTAAATAAAATTTTCAACATGAACAATTGCTTTTGCATTTAAATATTTATTTAGTTATTTTAAAGTACCCCCCTCAATATATAAACATTTATTTTTTTCTCAAAACATGCATTTTCTAAATGTGTTTTGACAGGTTTTGGAACCAATGACTGTTCTTGGATATTTTGAAAGTGTGAAATCTAATGGATAATTCAGTTCCAATTCCCATGTTAATCTGGTGTGGGTCAGTTCAGTTCATAATGGAATTTGAAAAGCTTGGATTCCTCAATCATCAGTGCTCTTGTCTGTCATCAAAACTTCATGTTTTAGTTCTGGTTAAGTGGGACAAGTGAAAAGGCATAACCCCAGAAGACATCTTAAGCAAATACATTCTCAATTTTATTCAGGTTTAGGTAGAAAATGGCCTGAAAGAACTGGGCATATTTAACCTGGAGAAATGAAGACTGAGGGGAGACATGATAGCACTCTTCAAATACTTAAAAGGTTGTCACACAGAGGAGGGCCAGGATCTCTTCTTGATCCTCCCAGAGTGCAGAACATGGAATAACGGTCTCAAGTTACAGGAAGCCAGATTCCGACTGGACATCAAGAAAAACAACAATGCAACCAATGACCTAGGTAGGTGGTGGGCTCTCCGACACTGGAGGACTTCAAGAGGCAGCTGGACAGCCATCTGTCAGGGATACTTTAAGGTGGATTCCTGCATTGAGCAGGGAGTTCATTCATTTTAATTCATTCATTTAAGGATTTTTAAATGGCCTTATAGGTCCCTTCCAACTCTACTATTCTATGATTCTATGACTTCACACTCCTGGACACAATAGATAGGTTAAAGTATTGGACACAACTTTCTTTAAATGAATGTCTGGTCTTCAATTAAACTAGTGAAATCAGCCCTCCGCTATAGGTTTTGGACCACAACTACCACCAGCCCCAGCCAGCAAGGCAAATGGTCTGATATTATGGGAGTTGTAGTCCAAAATATCTGGAAGGCACCAAGAAGACCATTTCTGGAGGGGGCCTCCCCTAGATTCTGTATTTCTCTGCTTTATCGCCTTTTCCGGCAGGCCTATCCAGTGAAATTTTAGAATGTTTTTAGGATGTTTTAAGGATGTTTTAATCATGTATGGTATGTTTTTAATCAGTTTTTAATGTGTTTTATATTTGCTGTTGTTTCCCACCTCAATCCAAGTGGAGAGGCAGGTAAGAAATATATTATTATTATTATTATTATTATTATTATTATTATTATTATTATTCCCAAGTCATTATCTCTGCCTTCCTCACCAGACCACCTAAACCCATCACCATCCCTTGAGTTCTGGCCCATTGACACTGAAGCTCATATTTCCAGACTCCTTTGTCCCTGGCTGCCCATTCCCAACTGCTGCTGACAGCATTCTGGCAAAGCCTTCTGCTTAAATTCAGAGAAGTCCACGAGCCCTGGTATCTAAAGATGTGTCCTCCATTAAAAATACAAGCTGGATAAACTCTGCCACGAACCTTTCAAAACCACAAGGACCTTTGCACAAATTAGGGATGAATGTAGACAGTTGGAACATCTGTTTTATCAGTCCCCTTTTCTTTCCCAGCATAACATTTCCCCATATCCTTTTTAATGTATGTGAGGTTTAGAGCGTTTCATTTTTAACCAGCACAGCAAGAGACCCAAGGGATCCCTGCTCTTTCAAAGAGCAGACTGCAAATTTCCATCTGTGTAGTATATATAGTGTAATATTTATGATTTTGTTGCATTTCCCCTCCAAACTCTTCACTAAACTCTTCTTGTTTTATGGCGTCTCGTTCTGTGCAAGTGCTTTATTGCCACAAATCACTGTAGCTGGAGGCCTGGCTCACGTTCAAAGAATGTCGGGGAAAATTCAAGATCATTTCATTTTCCCCAACATTTCCACCGCACTTCACGATGACCAAGATACTTTTCCATTCTGTTGGGAAATGCAAATACAGTAGAACAGGGATCAAATTGTGAGGACCATGGAGAGCTTCCTGTGAAATTAGTTGGTTGTTTTTTAATAGTTCATCTTGTCACTAGTGTTGGTGCCCATCTCATGCCAAAGACTCCTTTGCCAGCTACTAGGCGGTTTTAACATATTGCAAAAGAATTGGTGGCAGTGGGAAAGGACCAGCTTGTGGAATTCGGAGTTATAGTGTCAGAGAGAAACTCAGGCCCAGAAAAAGATGCATTTGCTATAAATAAGACACCCCATAGGTAGGATTTTCCAATGAAGGAGCAGTTTTCCCATAGGTGGTGGTGGTTATGGAGAGAGGAAATCCCACCCACCCCATACCATGCATTCTGGAAACAACGAGCAACAGTATAAAATAAAATAAAACTTACAACTGCACTACAACCCAGACAGATAATCAGGGGAAGGCCAGAATAAAATAGGGCTCTCTTAAACACCTGCAATGAGGAGGATTGGCAGGTCCTGGTTGTCACTAATTTCAGAGGTGTGGGGCCACTGCAGAAAAGACCCTCTCTTGTATACTCATCCACCTAACTGCCCTCAGGGCACGTAGGAAGGCCCTTTCTTGTTGATCTTGTACTGCAGATAGACGCCTATGAGTGAAGATAGCCTTTCAAGTAATTTGTCCCGAAACCAATCAAGGCTTTAAAGGGCAAAAAACCCAGCATTTTTATTGGGCTCAGAAACACACTGGTAACCAATGCAGCTGGTACAGTATAAGTATTATATAATCGAATTTCCTCGGCCTCAGTAACACTTGGGCGGACACCTTCTGCACCAGATGAAGGTTCTGGACCATCTTCAAAGTCAGCCCCATGGACAGTGCATTATAGTAGTCCAGCCTGGACATCACTAATGCATGGATAACTGAGGCAAGGCCCATCCCTTCTAGGAATCATTGACTCCAGGGCTGGCTTTATTCACATAGAGAATTTTTACAGCTCCACCATGTAAAGTTTGTATTCAAGCATAAGGCGAACATTATGCCTTGACATTCTCTTCGAAGGGGGTTTTCTGGAGGGGGGGAAAATCTCTTCTTCTTATTGGCAATTTTTGCAGTTTATTTCCAGCAGTGAAACACCAGCTGTGAGGTGCCTGATTCATGTTAACTCCTAATTGAAAATGAAATAGTTATTCGTCTTAAATGCCACTTCTTCATACGAGAGTGCTACTAGCAATGCCACAAGTCAACCCATTAATGGTTTCCACCATGTTAATTCCTTTGAAAGAGTGCTGTGGTTTCCCAACCCCCTCCCTGGAATACTCTTTCAATTCTACCCCCTCCACACAAAGAGAAAATGTCCTTTTGACATTGGTGAATTACATTCAGAGCCCTGATTACTTGTCTGGATGTAGAAATCAACATAGAATCATAGAATAGTAGAGTTGGAAGGGCCATCAAGTCGAAGCCCTTGCTCAATGCAGGAATCCACCTTAAAGCATCCCTGACAGATGGCTGTCCAGCTGCCCCTTGAAGGCCTCTAGGGTAGGAGACCCCACAACCTACTTAGGTCACTAGTCCCATTGTCATACTGCTCTAACAGTCAGGACGATTTTCCTGATGTCCAGCAGGAATCTGGCTTCCTGTCACTTGAGCCCATTATTCCATGTCCTGCACTCTGGAAGGATCGAGAAGAGATCCTGGCCCTCCTCTGTGTGACAACCTTTCAAGTATTTGAAGAGTGCTCTCATGTCTCCCCTCAGCCTTCTTTTCTCAAGGCTAAACATGTCCAGTTCTTTCGGTCTCTCTTCATAGGGCTTTGTTTCCAGACCCCTGATCATCCTGGTTGCCCTCCTTTGAACATGCTCCAGCTTGTCTGCAACCTTCTTGAATTGTGGAGCCCAGAATTCACACATACTAGACATCACTTGATCTTTCATATGTCACTCACTGGCAGATAGAATTTGAAGCCAGGTCATTTAGGTCTGTCTCCAGAATTTCTTAGCAACAGTCTTCTTTCATGAAAATCCCTGTAGGAACCTCCCAGTGGCTAGAACGCGCGCACATGCACACACACACACACACACACTGCCATTGCCCATTTGGGTGATTAGCAATGCACAGGGCTCTTCGAATAAGTGGGTCATTTAAAGAAGGGAAGGGAACCCTTTTAAATAAAGTGCAAAAGCATGTATCATATTTTCCAAGGGAAAGGAAGTGTGGGGGGCAAACCCATGTAAAAGTTGAAGACACGCTCCTTTTTGGAAAAAATGGCTCCCATTTGCAGCAAGAGGACTATGCGTGGGATGCGTGTTGAGTTTCCTGTAATCCTTGTCTTACCCCATACTCCATATACCGGAGTACATCCTTCCTGATATGTACTCAACGATTCAACACATGTTAATGGAGCAATGGTGCAACCGGCTTTTCTTGCAAAACACAACTTCTGCTGATGCTGAACGATGAAGGAGAAAGGTGGGCTTCTATTATAAATGCTCCTCCGTGGTCTAACCATTAATAGCTAAACTCTGAAGGTCGTACAGCTGTTTTAATCATGTCATTTCTATGTCAAATGCAATAAAGGTTGGAAACAAAGGAAGCAAAGATTTACCTGCGGCATGGAGTGAGTAATGCACAGGAGTTGAAGTGAGTTAAATTTCATCGGTTACTAGTGCTGTGCACCCACTACCCGAACCGGTTCGGAACCTAATCTGGACCTTCTGGATTGGGCCCAAACTGGTTTGGGTCGATCTGAACGTCCCCTGATCTGCTCTGGAACCGGATCCGGAGTGAGATTCAGAGATCCGGATTGATATACAGCCCCCATTTTGCCCCCCTTCCTCACTTACTTGCCTCTGCGGTAGGCAGTGGAGGCAGGTAAGTGGGGAAGGGGGGACAAAATGGCTCTGCCATCCACCGCCGCGGCCATCCACATGGACCGCGGCGGCAGACGGCGGAGCCAGGTAAGCCCCCTCCCCTCTTACCTGGCTCCACTGACATTGCCACACAGACTGTGGTGGGGGTGGTGGCAGGTAAGCCCCCTCCCCCCCACACTTACCTGGCTCCGTCGCAGTCCAGGTGGCAGCTTCAACTGCGGCCCAGACCTCAGGCCAGAAACAGGCCGCAGCCTGTTTACGCTGCAGTTGAAGCTGCCACCCGGACCACAGAAGACTCAGGTAGCCCCCCTCCCCCCTTACCTGGCTCCACTACCAGCCCTGCATGGACTGCGGCGGCAGCAGACGGGGGAGCCAGGGAAGCTCCCCTTCCCGACTTACCTTGCTCCAAAGCTTCGAAACGGTCCGAATTGCTCCGGAATGGTCCGAACTGCTTTGAGCTGATCCGGACCTCCCCTGATCCGCTCCAGAACCGGGCTTCGGAGGTCTGGATTGACCTGCTCTGCTTCGGATCTGGGGATCCATAACGGAGTGGAGCATACCCCAATTGGTTACATGCAGTGGCATAATGGCACCAAGGTTTGTGGTTAGTCAGCGCCAGAACTTCTTTTATTAGCAGGGGTTTTGAAGCCATCTTCCACCTCCTCAGAAATAAGGGACGTGCCGATTTCATTTAATCCATTGAACTTGTGATTAGTGGACTGTCTGGTGTCATCTGCTCATTGACAAAATGGAATTTCCCCCGCCCTTAAGAAAGACATGCAAAAATGTCCACCACAATTTATGTAAAATCTGCTTGCTTGTAACATTTTCATGCTTTCCCCCCTTTTGTTTCGCATCAGAGATGTATAAAAGTGTGTGTGTATGTGTATGATGTATAGATCAGTGTATTCTCCTGTAATTTTTACATTTTTATGTGACAGCATTTGCATACAATTCCATAACGTTAAGAGATCCACAAATGCATGGATTCTGTGCAACTCAGAAAATGTTGGCCCATTATGGAATATGTGGGCCCAATTCATAGAAATTCAAGGTCATTTGAATCTGGTTTGGATCTTTCTGACATCCTTACTCAGAAGCCTCTGCTCTTTCTGAACTTAGCTGAAATCCTCCCAGTTGGTGAGAGGAGAAATGGATTTTCCCAATGGGAATTAGGGATGGATAGACTCACCTGGGCCTGGCGACTTTGGGTGCTCACTGAGTTGCCGCTGCCCATGCAAGCTCCTGGATGGCCAAGTAAGCACCCAATTGAATCATGGAACCATCTGTCCTCTTAGTTATATAGCTTCATCACACCAGGGTTATACTGTGCAATCACTGCGAATTGTGTGCAAAGGACGCCAAAGTTTTCCAGTTTATAATCTGCTCTGACTGTGAAGTACTCCCATCCATCCTGCTTTAATTGTGCTTCATATATAAAAGAACTGGCCTATTTAACTACCTCTTTAGGAGCGAATCTTTTGTTGTTCTCCAAGCGGCCACTGGGGGCTCAGGAGAATGATTTGATATGTTTAAAGTACAAATTAAACAAATGCTTACATCTGCGTAAGTTTTAAAGATAAAGGCATCAAAATTGGCACAGTAATAGATATTAAGGAGGGCTTTAAGCGTACCAAATTTGAATCAGATTGGGTCATCCATTGATTTTTTAATGATTTTTTTACATTTCTCCCCCTTAAAGCCTTTCCTAGTATGCAAAGGATCTTAGGAGTGCTTAGAATCACACGCCCAAGGTGTGATTTAGCTAGCAACAATGCCGCCACCGCCAGCTTTATGCTATGGGGATAGTTCAAGGGAAACAGGAATGTGGGATGAAGCCCATATAATGGTTTTAACCTGATTAATGGTTTAATTTGTTTTTAGCTGTGTATATTGTTTTATATTGTATAATTTTAACCCTGAGATCCTAGTGATATAGGGCGGGATACAATTTTTTAAAAAATAAATACAAATAAATAAATAGTGAGCTATCATTTCCCACAACAATGGCAGCTCAGGTTTTTCTGGAAAGCTATTATTGCATAAATGGTGGACATAAAGAGTCCCGGAAACCCACAAACCACAACAGTTGTGAAAAATGGCAGCTCGCTTAGGGGGCAGGTGTCTGCCAGGTGCTCACTGAGATATAGGGCATTTGAGGAGCAGGTATGAGAGTGTCCTGAAACATGGGGAGAAGGGCCTGGGAGGGTGAGTCCATCAGACGCCACTAACCCCCCCCCCCGCCCGGCGCTTGACATCCCTATAAGTATGTATTGTCCCTTGTGATATTTGTCTTCACTGGGCATTAAGACCCATTAGCTTTCCATAAGATGTGCTCCTGGAGGAGATGAAGACGGCTAGGACTGGTTTGTTGACATGGATTAATGCAGCTGTCTGGATTCTTATTTTATTTTTTTAACTCTCCTTGGGGCATGGCTATGATGACCGTCATGATGAGAACCTGTTACTTCAAAATTTACCACTCCATTTCTGGTTACAAGTCATAGGTTTCAGGGTGGTATAGAACAAGGATCCAGACATAAGAACATAAGAAGAGCCATGGTGGAACAGACCAAGGGTCCATCTAGAATCATAGAATCATAGAATAGTAGTGTTGGCAGGGGCCTATAAGGCCATCGAGTCCAACCCCCTGCTCAATGCAGGAATCCACCTTAAAGCATCCCTGATGGATGGTTGTCCAACTGCCTCTTGAATGCCTCTAGTGTGGGAGAGCCCACCACCTCCCTAGGTAACTGGTTCCATTGTCGTACTGCTCTAACAGTCAGGAAGTTTTTCCTGATGTCCAGCTGGAATCTGGCTTCCTGTAATTTGAGCCCATTATTCCATGTTCTGCACTCCGGAAGGATCAAGAAGAGATCCCGGCCCTCCTCTGTGTGACAACCTCTTAAGTATTTGAAGAGTGCTATCATGTCTCCCCTCAATCTTCTCTTCTCCAGTCTATACATGCCCAGTTCTTTCAGTCTCTCTCCATAGGGCTTTGTTTCCAGACCCCTGATCATCCTGGTTGCCCTCCTCTGAACACGCTCCAGCTTGTCTGCGTCCTTCTTGAATTGTGGAGCCCAGAACTGGACGCAATACTCTAGATGAGGCCTAACCAGGGCCAAATAGAGAGGAACCAGTACCTCACGTGATTTGGAAGCTATACTTCTATTAATGCAGCCCAAAACAGCATTTGCCTTTCTTGCAGCCATATCGCACTGTTGGCTCATGTTCAGCTTGCGATCTACAACAATTCCAAGATCCTTCTCGTTTGTAGTATTGCTGAGCCAAGTATCCCCCGTCTTGTAACTGTGCATTTGGTTTCTATTTCCTAGATGTCGAACTTGGCATTTATCCCTATTAAATTTCATTCTGTTGTTTTCAGCCCAGCAATCCAGCCTATCAAGATCACTTTGAAGTTTGTTTCTGTCTTCCAGGGTATTAGCTATCCCACCCATGCTTGCATTTGTCTTGTTCCTGATTCCTGGTTCGATTTTCATGAATTCCCTCATTTGCGTATGTTTCCTCAGTAGGCTGTATCAGCCTCACTTTAGTCCACGGATGAAAGTTGTGCACATTTTGTGAGATGTGTGTGAGTCTCCCAGTTGCTTGCTGCTCAATTTGTGCAAACCTCCCATTTGCACAAAGTGAACAGTGATCTCAAACACAATGGAAATTTGACATGGGACAAGCAGTGTAAGAAGGTGTTCTAGGAATCCTAGTTGTCTCAAATATAGCTCAGATGATTGCATTCCAATCTGTACATTAATTTCAGAGATGTGAATCACATCAGTTCTTTCCTTACCATAGATTGAATTATATTCTGGAGCATTGCTAGCTCCAGAATATAATTTGAAGAACCACCATTCTTCAAAATCCTGCTTGATTTTAAGAGATTGCTAGTTGAAAGAAAACTGGAACTACATAACCCATCTGAAAAGAAGCTACCTGGTAACTTAGTCATTTGACCTAACTTATTTGAGGAACTCTTTCCCCAGTTAATTCTCCGTAGCGCCCAACATTTGAAACACTTGCGAGTGGGGGGGGGGGGGGAGAGAGACTCTTTTCCTTA
This sequence comes from Elgaria multicarinata webbii, assembly GCF_023053635.1. NCBI lineage: Eukaryota > Metazoa > Chordata > Lepidosauria > Squamata > Anguidae > Elgaria > Elgaria multicarinata. The sequence goes on from NC_086190.1 coordinate 3,293,537, forward strand.
TGCTGTAATTAAAGCAGAAGAAAAGAAAGAAAAAGATAGAGAGCCATAAACCTGCTCCATAATAAACACAAACACACATCTGTTTAGAATTTAACCAATGAATTTCCAGAAACAGAAGCGATGTAATTAAGCACATAAATCAGATGTTGAAGCTACATAAAAGCCAAGGTGCTCAACAAGGTCACCCTGCCTCCTCCTGTTAGTTCTCATATGGCAAAAAATAGAGAACAGCTGCTCGTTTTATTAATTCGCTTGATGACAAAAGTTAGTTAACAATTTCATGTTTCTCAACCTCCTGACTTCACAAACAAGTCACAACAACATCAGCCCCTGATGTTGGATCTGACCAAGGGTCCATCTAGTCCAGCACTCTGTTCATGCAGTGGCCAACCGGCTCTCCACCGGAAACCCACAAGCAGGACATGAGTGGAACAGCACCCTCCTACCCATGTTCCCCAGCCAGTGGTGTACATAGCCATATCCTGTATGCCAAACCACTTTAGGCTTTGAAATTGTATCACCGCACCCTGCAAATAAGGAGGTGTGAGATTCTCAGTTCAGTTCACAATTCAGTCAAACATGTCCCATGCACAATCCCAATTGCAAACAGGAGCACAGTTCCTTTCAAAATATTTGCACATTCTTAAACTTCCTTTCACGTTCACAAAAATATGTACAGATGAGTTCCTTGTGATTATTTTACTAGTGGGTACCAGCACGCTAATTCCAAATCGAGTGGCCAAGTTCCTGAACTTGGTTACCCTCACTAGACTTTATTTACAGACTTTATTTACAGTCATCTGTTGACTGCAAATAAAGGTTGATTGATGTACATGAAAAAAATGCTCAATGTTCTCAAAATGCACAACTCCCTCAATATGTGCAAATCTTGGGGGGAAATGCACAATTTTCTCCTACTGCACAACTTTCTCAAAATTTACAATTTTTAAATCACTCAAACTTTATGGAGGAAGTTGCACATATTGGGGAAGGTAGGCAAATTTGGGGATATTTTGTGCTGCTTTTACATCTGATAGCTGTTCACTTTGCACAATTTCCTTGTGCGTGCCAAATGGACAGTGACTGCAAATGCAAGTGAAAATTGAGCTGAGTCAAGCAGCAAGCTGATGTTCAGAGAATCCTGGAGAGCTCAAACTTTGCTTGTTCATCCATCCCTACTTGTGAAATTTGCACAAGCCATGGAGTGTGGTATTTGGGGGTATTCGTGGGGTTTATGATGGCTGTTGGCCATTGAGAGAATATTTTGAAGAAATATTAAGAAAACAGGAACTATTGTTACTGTCGTGCAACCAATGGTAAGAGTAGGGATGTTTGAGGAATCCATCTCAGAAAGAACATTCTGATGGAATGCCCCCAATCTGAACCAGCAGTGGATGCTGACACAGATGTCTTTGCAATCATGAACCCACACATTTCCAGACCTGCAATGCATTCCGCAGAACAGGAATAACACATCTGAAACAACGAACACTTTTGAAATATGCACCAAAATGTGTGCATTTCAACAGTATCATAGAATCATAGAACTGTGGAGTTGGAAGGGACCACAAGGATCATCTAGCCCAACCCTCTACAATGTGCAGGAAAACCAGTTAAACCATCCATAAGAGGTGGCTGCCCAGCCGCTCCTTCAAAACCTCCAGAGATGGAGAACCCACAACCTCCATTGGTAGACTGTTCCACTGTTGTACAGTTCTTTTCATGAGGATTCCCCCCCTTCTATTTCATTGAAATCCAGGTAGCTGTAACTTATACCCATTATTTGGGGTCCTCATTTCTGTGGCCATGGAAAATAGTTCTTGATCATCTTCCCTGTGGCATCCTTTTATGCACCTGAACCCTGCTAACATGTCTCCCCTCAGTCTCCTTTTCTCCAGACTGAACATCCCAAGTTCCTTCAGCCTGTCCTCATGGTGCATGTCCTCAAGTCCCTGTAATCTTCTTTGTTGCCCTCCTCTGAACCTGCTCTCACCTGTTGATGTCCTTCTGGAAATGAGGCACCCAGAATTGTACACCATACTCCAGGTGTGGTCTCACTAGTGCCAAGTAGAGAGGAATGAGGACTTCATGCATCTTTGACACCATGCTTCTTCTAACACAGCCCAGAACTATGTTAGCACTTCTAGCAGCTATCTCACACTGCTGACTCATGTTCAGATTGCTGTCAATGACTACACCCCAATTTTTCTCTGATGTAGTGCTTCCAAATCATGAATCCTCCATCTTGTATGTGTAGTATTTTTCCTCCCTAAGTGTAATACATTACATTTCCCCCTGTTAAAGGACACCTTGTTCCTCTCCACTTAATCTTCCAGCTTGTCCAAATCTATAAACATGCTTTAGTAAATTGGAGGATGCATACAAAAATGCACACAATTTGAAAATAAATAAATAACACAAAAATGTGCAAAATAAAAATCTGTACAATTCCCACCACCACTACCATAAAAAAGAAATAGTCCAAGTACCTGATAAAACCAGTATGAAATGGACTGGAAATAGAAAGAAACAAGAACTCCATGGAATTGGAACTGACATATATGGCCATCCCTACGTCAGAGAACACCACCAAAAAACAACACACCACCTCTTAAATCTCAAAACATTTGGCTCAGCTCTATAAAAATATTAACCTTCAAAGGAGGGGATCAACATACCCCAAAATACATGACTGGGCCTATGACCACACTCATTTATTTCCAGCTCCATGGAAGAGGCTGGGGTCAGAATTTGGCTTCTTTTCAGCAGTGAGTTCCCAGTGCTGTCAGTTTTAATGATTGGTCTGCAATTTGTTGAGGAAGGTTAATTAATGATCGTAACACCACTTCAATCATAAGCAGCTCAGGGCTCAATTCTCTCTCCCTCCCCCCTTCACTCTAAGCAGTGGTGTTTTGTTTTGGGTTTTTTGGGGTTTTTTTTTTTTAAAGAAAGAGAACTAAATCAGCGACACACAAACACAAAAGAGCCCCTATTTCTAAATCAATTGTCATTAATCCTTAATCTCTAGCCACATGCCAGTTCTAAGGGAAAGGGTATTTTGAGAGTTCCAAATGAAGTTTATCCCCAGGGTAGCAATAAGTTGATTACAGAGTGGCTGGATGCCCTGAAGTTCCATGAAGGCACTTAGATGGCAAGAAGCAAGGTCTCTGGTTCTCCAGCCCATGCTTTCACCAGGCCAAAATGGTTTGCATCGCTCTGCCCTGAGTGGATTTCTGAATTCTCCTTAGCAGTTGTCCCTCTACCAGGTGACCCATGGCAAAACATTGACACTATTAGAAGGACTGTGTCTTAATTCTAGTGTTTGACTTTATTAGGGTGACCATATGAAAAGGAGAGTAAAAGATAGCCAAAGGCAAGGGTGGAACCAAGGTCAAGGTCTCTTTTCCCTATATATCCCACTTCTTCCTGTATCATGCTAGCCTAGCAGCTTCTGCAGACAACTGCACTAACATGATAAAGCCCTGAGGAAGAATGCAACTGCGTTCGAAACGCGTAGGCACCTGGCACTTTAATAAAACTTTTACTAACAATATTATTGTAGAAGATTACTTGGTTCCAACCTTGCCTTTGGCTATTTTTTACTCCCCTACGGGGTTTTCCTTGCTTTCACACATATGAAAAGGAGGACAGGGCTCCTGTATCTTTAAAAGTTGTATTGAAAAGGGAATTTCAGCAGGCGTCATTTGTATATATGGAGAACCTGTTGAAATTCCCTCTTCATCACAGCAGTTAAAGCTGCAGGTGCCCTGCCCTCTTTTAAATCTGGTCATTCTAGTATAGCTCCTGCAGCTTTAACTGTTGTGATAAAGATGGAATTTCACCAGGTTCTCATATATATATATATATATATATATATATATATATATATATATATAAATGACAGCTGCTGAAATTTCCTTTTCTATGCAACTGTTAAAGATACAGGAGCCCGGTCCTCCTTTTCATATGGTCACCCTAACTTTGATGTCATATTTTAGAAGGATGCACAGGGATGATCCCCAGTATATCAGCCAGTGTAGTCATGCCCTGAATTGCATCTGTTCCATACATTGGAGTTATTCCAGCACCTGATCATTTGGGTCACCCTTTCCTAAACTAGCCTTTGATTCCATGATTCTTTATTCCTGTGGCATTAATATTTGGAACTGAAACTTTCAAAGCAAGATCACCTAACTCCTTCCTTTGAATATTCATAGAATGTCAAATCCACATGCTCCATCCTCTGTATTCTCCTTGCATGTCCCAAAAGGGGGACTTCGCATTAATTATCACTTGTATAAATAGAGGGGGGAACATACCTGAGAATTATGGATTGTTTTACCAGTGTAAAAATTATTTTCCTTTGCCCTCCTGGGAGCCTGTGATAGATCTCTCAGGGCTGCTAGATTTGCTATTGACCGGTTTATGGGAGAAGGGTAAATGTAAACATGAATCCATAAATTCCAAGCAGTCTCTCCAATGAGAACTTAATTAGTTTGACATCCTTCATCAGTTACCCAGTGTTTATTACCAATGGCTTTTGAAATGTGGACGGCATTTGATAGCGCCTTTGTGTCACGCTGGGCTGTGGGCCATCTTCTTGTCCTAGGAACACCCCTGGGACCAATGCTATGACATCACAGAGCACCATTCCAAAGGGCAATTGTAACATGTTTCTTTTCTGGAGTGCTCCACAGTGTCAGGATGCATAAGAATTTCATTTCATAAATTCATTTTGTGAATCACTCAAAAAAAGCCCTGCTCGTATTCCCAAACGTGAAATGGGAGCATGTTTTCTCCAAAAATGTCCACAACATCCCAGACTTGTGCTCACCATTGCAATAGGTGTACTTTTGAAATGCACACCTTTCTCAAAATCTGCAACTGCCTCAAAATGTGCAAATCTTGGGAAAAAAGCATAATTCCACATGATGTGCAACTTTCTCAAAATGTACAGTTTTCTGAGCCATACCTAGAGATGTTTGAGATCAAACTAGGATCTGTACTTCTGAGCTCCACCCCATGTGAAAGTCCATGGACCACCTCATGAGTAAGTTCCATACTGTCAAGTTGGAATGGGGGGCAGAAACGCATTCAGTTTGCATTTTAATGTGAACATACCTAATTTTGCAATTTCAAACCAATATGAGAATTCAAATTAGGGAGAACTGCTTGCATAGAGCATGTACTGTATATTAGGCAAAATTGCATACACAAATCTGCATGGCGGGGGAATGCACACAAAAATCCAAATGAATTTCCATGCAAACTTAAAAACACTCACTGCATATTTAAAGTTGTGATTGAAAAATGAAAAACAGAAAAATCAAAATTGACATCATTGTCTAGCCCTACTGCAAGTTAAGTGACTTTCTTATTTATTATTTTATTTATTGCATTTGTATCCTGCCTTTTTTCCTCCAAGGTGGCTTACATAATCTTCCTCCTCTCCATTTTAACTTCACAACAACAACCCTGTGAGGTAGGTTGGGCTGAGAGTCTGTGACTGGCCCAAAGTCACCCACTGGGTTTCCATGGGTGTGTGGGGACTAGAACTCAGATCTCCCGACTCCCAGCCCATCACCTTAGCCACTACACCACACTGGCTCCGTTCCAGATTCTTGTACATCCCTGTTCTTCAGAGATGTACAAGAATTTTCTTCTACTTGCACAGTTGCAAATCATTGTATTAACAAATGCTTATTGGCAATAATGTGCATTTAACTATGAATTTCTGCAAATGTCCTCAAAAAGTTATTTTTTAAAAATGATCCCCAAGGCCATGGAATCCATACAATTCAGAAAAGGCTGATCTCCTGCTGAATTCCCAGGTCTGATTAATAGAAACCAGAAGTTTCTATTAATCACATTTCTCTAACATCCCTACATGGGACCAGTCCAGTTCTGTGAGCTGAATAAATTTGGTTGCAGAAATATTTTCTCCCCAGCTCATCCTCACCTCCTCTGTCCATCAAAAGAAATATATTCCAAGGGACCTCAGAATGGGGGAATTGAATGGGTGAGATGCCGGCTTTTGTGACTTCAGAAGCTTATTTTTTAAAAAAATGGAAAGGAAAAAAGATCAAAATCATCACACACACACACACACACACACACACACACACCACACATACACACGACCATTTCCCCAAATGCAACATGTTTGCCTTAAGGTAAAAATCAATGTTCAAAGCCTTTTACTGATTTTTCAAATGGAGAAGTGCCATGTTTAATAAGTTGCTGAAGTGATCATTCAGGAAAATGTTGTTGGGCAAAGAAGGTTTGTGTGTCTGTGTAGGTAACAATATGGATTTCAAAGAACTCTTGGGTAAGTTATTTGCCTGGAGAGTAACTGAACCTTTACCACAGGTATGGGGAAACTGTGGGTTTCCAGATGTTGTTGGAGTATAACAGTTCTGATGCCCAGCCCAGCCCCAACCCTGAAGCCCTGCCCTCTGTGAAGGTATGAATGCTCCATTCATGCTTTTAATCTTGCATAATTGGAGCCTAATGTGTGCTGTCTGTTTCCATTGGGACCACAATTTCAATGGAATGAAGCACATCCTCCTATAAAAAGTGAAGGAAGGAACTAGGGGATTGGTGACCCTTGACTTGATACTGACCAATAGGGATGACTTAGTGGATAAAGTGGCAGTTACGGAACTCTGGGGGAAAGTGACCACATCATCCTTGAATTCTTGATTATAAAGGAAGCAAAAGCTGAGTATAGCCATACACATACTCTGGATTTTAGGAAAGCTGATTTTAATAAACTCAGAACTATGATAAGTAAGGTCCCATGGCAAGTTCCCCTAATGAGAAAAGGAGTCCAAGATGGGTGGGAGTATTTTAAAAAAGGAAATCTTAAAGGCACAATTACAAACAATTCCAACAAGGAAAAACATAGAAGACAACAGAAGAAACCAATGTGGCTCCACAAAAAGGCTAGAGATAACCTGAAAACAACAAAAGAGGATATATATAGGAAGTGGAAGGATGGCCAGGTGACAAAAGAGATGCACAATTGTTATTTCTACCACCAGAAGGTTGTGGTTGTTTTCTGTGATGGCACCCTACCTATCTATCGCCCCAGTGGTTGACCCACCCTCTCCCAACTGCCCCAAGAATAGCACCTGAAGAACACCTTGCGCTAAGAGACAGATGGCACCTGAACTCAAAAGAAGAGACAGTGCAGAAGAGAAGGAAGACAAGGGAGACAGGCCAACAAAGCAAAGGCCACCCTCGATGGGCAATAGATGCAGAGCAAACCTGAGTTCAATTGATAAATTCCCACCCATCTGGGCAACCGACTCAAGCATCTTCATCATCCTTAATCGTTTGCTGTCTTCCCCCAATCTCTTTCCTTTTCTTGCATGCTTCTTTTAGCTCATGAGCCATAATAATAATAATAATAATAATAATAATAATAATAATAATAATAATAATTGTTTTTAAAAAATGTATTTGTTACCTGCCTCTCCCTCTGGATAAGGCTGTCCAATCATTGATCGTTGTAACCCTTTCTGTGCAGTTTTCCTCCAATTCTTTAAAAAAAAAGAAAAGAAATTGAGATGCTTCATTTTGTTTTAAGAATTTTATTATTTATTTATTATTGCTTTGAAAACCTGCCTTTTTTTCCTCCAAGGAACCCAAGGTGTCATGCATAATCCTCCTCTCCATTTTATCCTCACAACAACAACCCTGCGAGGTGGGTTGGGCTGAGAGTCTGTGACTGGCCCAAAGTCACCCAGTGGGTTTCCTTGGCCGAGTAGGGACTAGAACCCGGATCTCCCGACTCCCAGTCTGACACTTTAGCCACTACACCACACTGGCTGAAGGATCAAGAGCTGTATGCATAAATTGGCTGGGTTTATTTTTGGCTCCTCCCTTTGTCTTTGACTCCACCCACTACTGGTATGTAGCCCCTCCCACCATGAGGGTTTTCCAAGACTGAATCTGGCCCTTAGACTGAAGGGCGTTCAACAGCCCTGCTCTACAGCGTCCTCTCGTCTCCCGACTTCTCTTGTTGCTCCGCCTTCAGCCGAGACATGAAATTAGAAGCAACGGATCACGTGCTCACCTCCCACAATGTCAATGTTAAGTAGGCAAAGCCGATAACGAAAAGGATGGCTGTATATGAAATCAACAACTTCCCACATTACCAGTGCCAGCAGGGGCATCACGAGTGGGTGGACCATCGCCTCCCAGAACAAAGCGTTGAAGCATTAATTAGTTTTCCCATCTCTGCTCTGGCAGGCTGAAGCACAGGAATGAAAGTTGGCAGGGCTCAGAGCGCTCGCTCCAAACGGACCTGAGGATTGCTTTGAATTAATAGTTTACATTCAGGGAGGAGAAGAGACGGGATGCCACAGCTCCAACAGTGCGACGGGCAGCACCCAGCAGCCACGCATCCTACCTGCTTCGAAATGTGATTTCTAAACGCCTGCCCCAGTATCGAGGAGACCCGCGCCGGTCGTGGTTGCGATAATGAGTCTTCCAGGCACTCCTTTGTGGCTTTGTGGTTAATCAGGAGATAAGACTTCCAAAGAGATACAAGATTGTCTTTTAGCCTACAGCAGTTTAATTACTTGTTGGTAGGGTGTCTTTTCAGATATGGAAGGGAAGGGGAGGGGGGCGGACTGGGGGAAAATGTACTCTGCTTTAAGAAGAAGAAAAACCCAGCTCAAACATTCACATCTTTTGCCGATATATCTACGAGAGAAGAAAGGAGACAGACGCCATGGGCTGAGGCTACTCCATAATGAGAGAAATGCAGACGTTCCAAAGCTTCCAGTGTACTGAGGAGACGGTTTCTGGGTCTTATCCCTCATACATTCATAAATTACTTCTCCTATTGCATGTGTTCCCATAATTTACTGAACTTAGTGCCAAGCCAGTGAGCAGGGCCTCCAGGGGCGATCTTAAAGCATGGACAGGTTCCTACGGTTGTTGTGGGTCTTTCAAATAACCTGCACCCCCACCTGTTTAGGGCTTTGAAGAATCCAGGACTTGGAAGTACTTGAAAGTGGGCCAGAAAATGGAGAGTGAAGCTGCTACAGAATGGGTGGAAGGTAAGTTCATCGAAGCCCAGGGGTAGGTAACTTTGGAAATCAAAGAGACATTTTTGCCTTCTGGAGGCTGTGGGCATCACACACGGAAACCAAATTCAGTGCTTCATAGCTTTCTGTAGTGCTAGAAGTGTCTTTAAAAAAAGTGCACTTTCGCCCCCTTTTTTGTTTTGCGTTTTTGCCCCCACCATTGAATTCAGCCCCTGTAGCAGGGGCCATGGACCATGGACCACCCTCCCCTGATCTAACACCACCAAGGACCCAAATGGCCACATCCTGTATCAAGTCAAGCTTCTGATTCATCTTCAAAAGTACCCCCATGTAGACTGCACTGCACTTATTTGGGTGTATAACTGACATATAGCAACATAACTAGGACGTAACTAGGCCCACTATTCCCTAGCTGGGATCACTATCGACGTACCAATCTAAAATGGCAAGACGCATTTTTTGGCCATTTCTGACATCTGTCTTTTCAAGTATCAGAAGGATGGGATGCACCTTGTCAGGATTAAGCTTCAGCTGCTTCACCTTCATCCATCTCAAGAACACATTCACATGTAATATGACTCTTAAGCACACACACAACTCTCCTACTAAAACCAATGGGATGGGGGGAAATGCTTAGCTTTTGTGTTGGGTCATGCCCAATGTCTCTAGCTGGTGTGGATGCAAATGTGTACACGCAGGGGCATGAAGGAACAAGCCGATGTTTCCAGTGAAAATTTCCTAATTTGCTATAATCAGTTGGCATACTTGTAATATTCATATGTATCCCAACCTATGGAGTATCTATCAAGCACAATTATTATTCTCTAGGTTGGATTGTAGTCTGAACTGGAATAGAGTTCCCTCCCTCCCTCCCTCCCTCTCTCTCTCTCTCTCTCTCTCTCTCTCTCTCTCTCTCTCTCTCTCTCTCTCTGGCCTTAGCTAGACCTAAGGTTTATCCCGGGATTGTCCCGGTGTCATCCCTGTTCATGTAAATAACATACAGGATATCCCGGGAGCAAGCAGGGATGACCCTGGGATGATCCTGGGATAAACCTTAGGTCTAGCTAAGGCCTCTCTCTCTCTCTCTCTCTCTCTCTCTCTCTCTCTCTCTCTCTCTCTCTCTCTCTCTCCCTCCCCCCCTCCCTCCCTCCCCCCTCTCTCTCTCTCTCACACACATTTTGCCTAATGCTGAGAAAACTGAGGTATTAACATTCCCTGGCCCAGTAAAAATGGAGAGTGCAACAAACATGGATAAATTGTAGGGGATCACAAATTGTAGGGGATTCCTTCAGGGAGCCCCAAAACAGGACATACAGGGCAGGATCTACACTACTGCTTTAAAATGGTTTATAACTGTTTTGACAGCTGTTGGGGCCCAGGACACACAACATATACAGTTTTCAAACTGTTTTCAAAGTGTTATATCCCGCTTGGTGTAGATCTGGCCCAGGTTTCCTTCTACCACCCCACCTTCTCCGTAACTGACCATGAGACCTCTAGCCCTTTCCCCTGACAGCTAAAACGGGAAATCTATTAGACCCTAAGTAGAAACAAAATCCCACAGAGAGACTCCGAACCTCCTGGGCACCAGCAATATTTGTTTAGTCAGCTGGTTGCTTCTTCCGACGGAGCGCTGGAGGGATAATTGCATTTGCTGTGAAGTACGGGGAAAAGTGAAATTGCACAAAATTAATATTGATTCCAATTAAGACATTTATCTCCCTGTGCTTTTCAACTCCACATCAAATGCAATTCTTGCTCGGGTTTATGCGTCAGCAAACAAAATTAGACGCAGTGGTTTCTTACACTTTTTGTCCCATTTACTTTTTTTTTAGTGTCACCAAAATATAAAATAAACAGAATCGACTTGAGCGCCCAACAAACTGTGGCTTAAAGTAGGGAGAGAACCAAGTTGTATGAATTGATATCCTGCAGAAACAGGTTCAAATTTTGGACCAAAAATAATGGGGTGCAAAAGTCCCACTCTCTTAGTGTTCATGTGCAGGCGTGTGACGTGCTGGTGGAGTGCTGGTGCCGTTTTGCAGCCCTGACATATGTCTCTCAGGCCATTCTCTTCCTTTCTCCTCATATTTTCATGCATATTTCCCCAAATGCATGTATTCTTCTCACATTAACTCAAATATGTCTGCATGCATTTTCATGTTTCCATGAGCATTTTTCATACAAACAGATTCTGTCAAATGGGATTTATTTTAATTTTTTGGACCTGCAAATCGCATACAAGCTCAGAAACAAATGGATTTCACTGGAGATCAACTTTCCTTAAAAAAGGATATTACAGAGCTGGAAAAAGTGCAGAAAAGGGCAGCAAAAATGATCAACAGGCTGGAGCATCTCTGCTATGAGGGAAGGTTACATCAGCTGGGATTGTTTAGCTTTGAAAAAAGGAGACTAAGGGGAGACATGATAGAGGTGGACAAAATCATGCATGATATGGAGAATATGGATAGGGAGACATTTTTCTCCCTCTCTCAAAATACTAGAATCCAAAGGGGGTCATTGTCCCATGAAGCTGATTGGTGGGAGATCCAGGACAAATAAAAGGAAGGACTTCTTCACACAGCGCAGAGTTAAATTATGGAACTCACTACCACAAGATGTAGTGATGGCCACCAATTTGGATGGCTTTAAAAGGGGGTTGAGTAAATTCCTGGAGGTGAAGGCTGTTAGTGGCTACTAGCCCTGATGGTTGTGTGCTCTCTCCAGTATCCGAGGCAGTAAGCCTGTGTGCACCAGTTGCTGGGGAACATGGGTGGGAGGGTGCTGTTGCACCATGTCCTGCTTGTTCATCCCTGGTCGATGGCTGGTTGGCCACTGTGTGAACAGAGTGCTGGACTAGATGGACCCTTGGTCTGATCCAGCATGGCATTTCTTATGTTCATATATTCTTATAGCAAGCCACCATTTTGCATAGAAATGGTGGCTTGGGACTTCCATAAAAGTAATGTTGATCAAATGGCAGTTGTAGAAGTTAGGAATGGGGAGTGGGGAGTCCATCGGACTCCACTTCAGCCACAGACTCTCTCAACATGCCTAACAAAAATATGAAGTGCTATATGTGCTATATGTGTATATGCCATTGAAAGCGCGCACGCACACGCACACGCACACACACACACACACACTTAACACATATCTGATCTCTCTTCAGCCACGTTTCAGTCTCTGCTGTGTAGTAATCTTTCTGTGTGTGCTCTTCTCATTGATTGTACACTGAGCTAAGAAAAAACATATGCAAAATGTTACATGTTAGAAAAAGTTACGTAAATTGTGGCGGACTTTTCTGTGTACTTTTCCAAAGGGGGAAAATATCCAATAGAGTGAATAGAGTGAAAGACACCTGACAATCCACAAAATAGAAGACCGAACACGAACAAGGTTAACCAAATCCGTATCTTCCTACTTAAGGGTTGTTCCCTGGTTGCTACTCATTGGTGCTGCTCCTTGGCATCACCCCTGTTCAGTGCTCAACTAAATGTCCACCATTCACCACTGCTGATGTGGCTATGCCCATAATGCTATACATTTAAGAGCTTTTACTCTACAGCCCTTTTGGGAAGGATATTTTTTCTGTGACTGTTGAGTTCTGCTCTCTCTCTCTCTCTCTCTCTCTCTCTCTCTCTCTCTCTCTCACACACACACACACACACATCTGATAATCACTATATCACCACCCACCAGCTCCCAATTTCTCCCCCATTTGTCTCTGGATTTCATTATTCTGTCTCATAAAAAGCATAGTTAGTCTCAAAAAAAAGAGACAAACATACCCATCTATTGCCTGCTATTCTTTCTGCCTCAGAAGCTTCTCTGCTGCTGCCATTGGCCCATCCTCTTTGGTGGAATTCTGCCAGATGGCCATGCGATCTATCAACAGAGCTGCAGCTGCCACTGTGAAAAATTAATTTTATTTCAAACCAGTGCCATCTCTCATCTCTCTGTTTCCTGCGATGGAGGAGGCAGCTGTGTGAAACAGGCATGTTGAAGCACCCACCCACGCTGATGAAGATGTCCACAAGATTCCTCACTGATGGAGGAGATGGGAACTTTTCTAAATACAAGAGAGAACTTTGTCAATTCTTATCAAAAGCTATTTGAAATGATCATAGAATCATAGAACAGTAAAGTTGGAAGGGGCCTATAAGGCCATCGAGTCCAACCCCCTGCTCAATGCAGGAATCCACCCTAAAGCATCCCTGAGAGATGGCTCTCCAGCTGCCTCTTGAATGCCTTTAGTGTGGGAGAGCCCACAACCTCCCTAGGTAACTGGTTCCATTGTCATACTGCTCTAACAGTCAGGAAGTTTTTCCTGATGTTCAGCCGGAATCTGGCTTCCTGTTACTTGAGCCCATGATTCCATGTCCTGCACTCTGGGATGATCGAGAAGAGATCCTGGCCCTCCTCTGTGTGACAACCTTTTAAGTATTTGAAGAGTGCTATCATGTCTCCCCTCAATCTTCTCTTCTCCAGGCTAAACATGCCCAGTTGTTTCAGTCTCTCTTCATAGGGCTTTGTTTCCAGACCCCTAATCATCCTCATTGCCCTCCTCTGAACACGCTCCAGCTTGTCTACGTTTTTCAAAAGAATGATTTGATTCATGATTTGATATCCTCATCTATTGCTTGGTTCAGTCTGAAGTAGGGCTAGAATGCCCTGGGCCTGGGAGAAGGGATGAATGAGAAATTAGTTTTAGTTTGGTTTTGATGGAGATTTCCCCAGTTGACCCTTTCTGAACCAAACATGGACTCAGCACAATTTGCAGTCAAATTCTGCACATTTCTGAGCTTGCAACTTCATTTTCCCCCACCTCGCCAAATGTGTTCAACAGGATGCATATATTTGGAAGCTGCACATGAATCAAATCATACTTTTGAAAAATGCACATCGATAGGAAAAGAAGGCACATATCTCAAAGATCTGCCCAGTGAATGTGTGCATTTGGGAAAGTGTGCACAAAAATATGGATGGATTTTCATGTGAAAGGGAAGGAATAACACAAAAGTTCATAATCGGATGGCTTGAGTCAGAATCAGCTTCAAGATGGAGTTTGGAGAATTATGTGGCAAGCTCAGGTTCTGCTGATTCTCACATTACTATCCTGGAGTTTCCATTTAGCTATTACAGTTTAATTATAGACATCCTCCATGTATCTGCCCAACTCTTTTTAATGTCTCCCATCTTTGTGGCCTTCATTATATCTTTTTATACTGAATTCCATGTAAGTTATTATCTGGGTGAAATATGTTTCCTTTGTTCAGTTCTATACTTACTGCAAATCCATTTCATTGGGTGACCTTGAGGTCCTTCCTTCTTTCAGCAGTGTTGGAGTGGAAATGTTCTAATGCTACAGAGGCTTTTTTGACTTTACAATTCATCCCTGATTGGCAAGGGTGGATTCCTGCATTGAGCAGGGGGTTGGACTCGATGGCCTTGTAGGCCCCTTCCAACTCTGCTATTCTATGATTCTATGATTCTATGATTCTATGATAAGGACAATCAGGCCTCACTGCCTGCCATCCACCCTAACAAACAGGGAAATTTCCCTGACAATGTTGTTCATGATCTATGAAAACAAAGCTTGCAATCTGAGATGGACTAAAGTTGGAAAAGCTTCAAGATGGAATCTTTAGAATTCTGTGAGCTTGAGTTCTGCTAATTCACACATACCTACCTGGGAGAACGAATCTCTCAACTGTAGTTACTGGGAAATTCAATTAAAAAGAAAAGAAAAGAAATCCGCTATCGCAAGTATGAAGAAATTTGAGATCTTAAATTGCTAAAAAAAAAAAATTTTTTTAAAGCCACTGAAATTAAATCTTCATCCATCTCTAGGTTCAGTATCAGCATAACTCTGGAAAAGACTCCTGTCTGAGAGCATGATTAGACTGCGGGGTGGGGGGGACTGTGTTTCCATACCATCACTCCCCCCCGCTTCTGTCTCACAATACATCCTCTTTCTTCACACAGGGGAAGAAAGAGGAAGTAAACAATGACCACATGGCCCATTTGGTTTTCCTGCACACTGCTTTTCCTGCACACAGTGAGAAATGACAGCATGTTTCACTTCAACCCTCAAAAAGTCAGATTTTCTAGGTCATTTTTTCTCATGGAAAAAAGACCAGAAGGAGCAGAAGACACCTGGGAGGTGGGAGGTGTCTTCAAAAAGACCCACAAATATCCATAACGATGCTCCTAATCACCAGAGAGCCACTGCAAGTAGCATAAATGGCTAGATGGGTCATATATGGCAGCTTCCACCCAAAGGGCGGTAGTCTTGTGGCCTTGTTTATTTCGGCTGGAGCTGTCATCCTAGATCAGAGGAATATTGTGAGTCATAATTAAGTACCACGGCTGAGGAAAACATATAAACCAATTGGGGGAAATGCCATCCCCTCGTGATGGAGAACAATCCCTTGTACGTTTGTGTCCGGAGGGAGATGTTGGCACCAACCGAAAGACACCCGCATGGAGGTGCGCGTGGCGTTATTGATGGGTAAGAAGACCATAAGTAATTCTGTGTGTATTGAACAAGCCGTACAGTCCCTCATTGCTGGGATTTATACTCTCCCATGGGGCACTTCTGGCACCACTTCATTATTCCAAGCTGTGTTATTTATGCTTTACGTCCAGCCTTCCACCCACCTCTGCAGCTGGCAGCATAAAAAAGAACATTGGAAGCAGCAAGACATCCGTCAGCATATTTCCTCATGTAGGCCAGTGCTGACTGCTCTGAGAGGCAGCGATTCTGTGGGGCTCAAACAAGAGAGTTCTGGCCCATAAGGAGGTATGAGAAATCTGTTTCATGTTGGGTTTGATTAGGATTTACCCAGTTTGCACCGTCTGGATCAAACATGGACTCAGATGCGATCTGTGGTGGAATCTCCATGCATTTCCAAGCTCGTAATGTCATTCATGGACACCCTCCTACACATAGAATCATAAAATCATAAAATAGCAGAGTTGGAAGGGGCCTATAAGGCCATCGAGACCAACCCCCTGCTCAATGCAGGAATCCACCCTAAAGCATCCCTGACAGAGGGTTGTCCAGCTGCCTCTTGAAGGCCTCTAGTGTGGGAGAGCCCACAACCTCCCTAGGTCACTGATTTCATTGTTTGACAAAACACATACCTTTGAAAAACACACATGAAACTAATCATACTTTTAGAAAATACACTCAAATATGCTTTATTCAATGGGAGAAGAATGGAGATTTGCCATCCATCCTAGTACGCATACATTTCAAAGACACCTACAGTGGATACACATATTTGGGGGGGGGGGGGAAACATGCAAAAGAATACACAGAGATTTTCATCTAAAAATAATAGGAAAAGCTCAAGTTGGACTCAAGTTGGAAGAAGCTTTGAGACGGCATTCAAGGAACTTTAGCAAGCACACAGTTTTCCCATCCCTATACCCCCATGACCTTCTAACTAATACTTTTTAAGCTACAGATGATGGAGTTTAAACCTGGGAAGTTCTGAATGCATCAGATATAATTTTCAACCCAGCTGGGGTCCATCCCAACTGTAAATTCCTCCACAAAAGACAAGAGAGGAGAAAGAAGAATCATAGAATCATAGAATCATAGAATAGCAGAGTTGGAAGGGGCCTACAAGGCCATCGAGTCCAACCCCCTGCTCAATGCAGGAATCCATCCTAAAGCATCCCTGACAGATGGTTGTCCAGCTGCCTCTTGAAGGCCTCGAGTGTGGGAGAGCCCACAACCTCCCTAGGTCACTGATTCCATCGTCGTACTGCTCTAACAGTCAGGAAGTTTCTCCTGATGTCCAGCTGGAATCTGGCTTCCTTGAGCCTTTTATTCCGTGTCCTGCACTCTGGGAGGATCAAGAAGAGATCCTGGCCCTCCTCTTTGTGACAACCTTTCAAGTATTTGAAGAGTGCTCTCATGTCTCCCCTCAATCTTCTCTTCTCCAGGCTCAACATGCCCAGTTCTTTCAGTCTCTCTTCATAGGGCTTTGTTTCCAGACCCCTGATCATCCTGGTTGCCCTCATCTGAACACACTCCATCTTGTCTGCGTCCTTCTTGAATTGTGGAGCCCAGAACTGGACGCAGTACTCTAGATGAGGCCTAACCAGGGTCGTGGCTATGGATACCCAGATCAAACAAATCAAACAAAGCCAATCTGCCCCATTTATTTATTGTTTGTTTAAACATACAATTTTTTATCCTGCTCCTCAATCAAAAAAATGCTCCCGGACTGACTTACAATCTGCCACAGGCTAATAATCTAAATTGACATGACACACAAGGTGGATGGTTAGGGAGGGAATAGGAAAAATAAAATACTAAGTAGACTGGTGGAATGGCCCGGTTTCCTCTTTAATTCCCCAGGGGACGGGTGAAGTCCAACTGGAGCAGGCCCTGAGGTCTCCTTTGGCTGTTTCCATCTTGTTCAATCAGTTGATGTCAGTTAGCCCTGGGGTCCAGGGGAGTTCAAAGTCCTGTCTCCCTCACTTTTGCAGGAACCCCGCCTACAATTGACTCATCATTCTTATCCAGTTAAATCTTCTTCTTTTTAATATCTTCCAAGCACAGAAGGAGATGTCAGACGTTCCCTAATTTGCTCGGTCAATTCCAATGCCCCATCAGCCAGCTTTCTCCTGTCCTGCACGGAACACCTCTGAAACGTTCAGGTGATGCAAGGGGTGATTTTAGTCCCACCTGATCTTAGGAAGGTGCTGACAAAATTGGGCTTGATGGCCTCCTTGCCTGGAAAAAAAAACAGCTCTGACAATCAGCAGGCTATATTGACCTGACAAAGTCCTCTAGCACACCCTGTATCGAGTTGCCATTGATGAGTTCTTAGAAATGAAACTAGGGGTGGACAAATCTATCTCTTTCAATTTCCTCCTCACTGATTTCTTTTCTCTCTTACTTTTTTTTTTAAAAAAAAGTTCTTTCCATCATGAATAGGATATGTGCAAATGTTTTTAAGGGGGGGGGGAATGAACTGAATTGAGACGTGCACCAGGCATGTACAGACCCATGTTGTATCTGCCTGCAATGTAGTTGTCAAAGAATAGGAACCAGTAAGGGGGAAAAAAAGAGATGGGGTGACTGTGGCGTTACACCCCACAAGTCAATTCCAAATGTATGTCTGCAGTGTGTAAGTCTGTGGTTTGTAGAATGTTGGCCTGAGTGGGCGGAGTTAGAATGTCTTGGGAGGGGGGAGGAGCGATATATAAGGGAATGACGGAGGGGATTGGGAGTTCTTTCCAGGGAGACTTGTTAGGGACTCTTAGAGTCTGTAGTGCTCTCTGTGTTTATGGTACTTAAATTTTGGGAAATTTGAGAGTCAGTGTAGTGAGTGGTGTCTTTAGAGTGTGGTGTGCACGTAGTGGAAGTATATTAATCAATACTGATAATAAAGAAAGTTCAAGAGTGATTGTGTGAGAAAAAGGAAAGTGTGAATGTGAGAGTGACAGGATTGTATGGAAGGTTTCAAAAAGGTTTTAAATGTTGTTATTTGAAACAAAGCTTAGGAACTTTTAAAAATAAATTTTGATTGTTTGTTTTAAAACTACCACAAAAAGCCCACGTGTCTGTTTGACGTTTATCATCTTAAGTTTACACATTCAGCACCCACTCTGACAATCATTCACCTAAGCAGATATAACTCACAGCACATTATTATATATATTAAAATCCATTCTCCATTTTAAACCCCTTTCTCCACATAGTTTGGAGGAAGGTGGGCTTTATCCCTTGCCTCAGGCGTATCAAGTGGTGGTGCTTGGCTTGAGCAGGGAGTAGCCTCGGCCGGGTCTGGTGTTCAGAGCCTGTGTCGCCCCATAAGAAGTGGTGGCAGACGGGAGGTCTGGTGTTCAGAGCCTGTGTCGTGGCAGTGACCCTAATTCAGTACCATAACTGATATAAGAATAGGGCAGTGTAAGTCTTATGATTAGAGATCTTCCAGACTGATTTTGCTCATTTTTTTTTTAAAAAAAACACACCTTAAGCTCAAGCAGTGTAGAAGTGCAGAAAGCTCAAAGAAGTTGAAGATGACTCGGAAGTCTAGCAGCAGCTATACTGCTGGCGGGTACATCTTATAGAGC
The DNA here is from genome assembly GCF_023053635.1 of Elgaria multicarinata webbii. NCBI lineage: Eukaryota > Metazoa > Chordata > Lepidosauria > Squamata > Anguidae > Elgaria > Elgaria multicarinata. The sequence continues at coordinate 3,312,697 of NC_086190.1, forward strand.
CCACATAACACGGGTCTTAAAGGAACTGCACTGGCTGCCTATATGCTTCTGGTCGGAATTCAAGGTGTTGGTAATGATGTTTAAAGCCCTAAATGGCTGAGACCTCGATACTTGAGAGAGCGCCTCTCCTTATATCTGCCTGCCCGAGACTTGGGACTTGTCAAAGGAGCCCTCCTCCGCACCCCACCAATGCCAGACATATGCTATGGTGGGACGTGGGAGAGGGCCTTCTCTGTGGTGGCACTCCGACTGTGGAATGCCCTCGCCTTGGAGGCCCGACTGGCACCAACACTGACTTTATTCCGGCGCCAAGTAAAAACATGGCTTCCTTTAATGGTTACATTCGCCAAGCTTGCACATTGTTTTAACTGTTTTAGTAGTTTTTACTTTTAAATTATATACTGGTTTTAACTTGATTCATCGTTTAATTTGTTTTTAGCTGTGTATATTCATTGTTTTATATTGAATGATTTTATCTGTACGCTGCCCTGAGATCCTTGTGACATCGGGCGGGGCTACAAATGTTTGAAATAAAATAAATAAATAAGTTCAAAGCTCGAGCTTTAATAGCAAGTAATTTCCTCTGCACGAAACAAGCAGGGGGTCAATCAGTTGTGTCGCGAAGGCAGGCCCTGGAAGCAGATGCATGGCGAGTCTGGCAGGGCCCGTGGGGATGGTGGCAGCCAATCGTGGGCCGTGAGCGAGGGGCAGTGCTGCTCCATATTCGGATTTCAGAGTGGGGATTCACTATGCATGAGCCACGTTTGACTTATTTCATTTATTTATTACGTTTTTATACCACCCAATAGCCGAAGCTCTCTGGGCGGTTCACAAAAATTAAAACCATAAAAAGCACAATAAAACAACCAATAGTCTAAAAACACAAATACAAAAAGCACAACCAGGATCAAACCACACAGCAGAAATTGATATATGGACTTAAAACAGTAAAATTTGTTAAATTAGGTGCTAAAATACTGAGAAAATAAAAAGGTCTTCAGTTGGCGATGGAAGGAATACAGCGTAGGCACCAGCTGGACCTCTCTGGGGAGCTCGTTCCACAGCTGGGGTGCCACAGCAGAGGAGGCCCTCCTCCTGGTAGCCTTCTGACTCACTTATTTATTTATTTATTACATTTTTATACCACCCAATAGCCGAAGCTCTCTGGGCGGTTCACAAAACTTTAAACCATAAAAAGCATAATAAAACAACCAGCAGTCTAAAAACACAAATACAAAAAGCACAACCAGAATCAAACCACTCAGCAGAAATTGATATATGGACTTAAAACAGCAAAATTTAAGTTAAATTAGGTGTTAAAATACTGAGAAAATAAAAAGGTCTTCAGTTGGCGATGGAAGGAATACAGCGTAGGCACCAGCTGAACCTCTCTGGGGAGCTCGTTCCACAGCCGGGGTGCCACAGCAGAGGAGGCCCTCCGCCTAGTAGCCACCTGCCTCACTTCCTTTGGCAGGGGCTCACGGAGAAGGACCCATAAGCACCTCTGTGGTGAGGGGGCTGAGGTGGGGGGAAGCAGGAAAGATACAGGGCTGTTAGCACCAATGGCAACATTGGCTTTACACTAGTAATAGCTGGATTCTATGCACACCAAACACAAGTTTCAACTTGAATACTTCACTCAGTACTATTAGAAAATGGCCCAATTCTGTTCAGAATAATTAGAAGGCTGTCCTCTTGATCTGGGGCACTGAACCCAACACAAGATATGGAAATCTGTGGCTTAATCCTTCTCATTGACTACCACTCTGTGTGCGTATGTGTGTGTATAAGAACATAAGAACTGCCATGCTGAATCAGACTGAGGGTCCATCTAATCCAGTATCCTGTTCCCACAGTGGCCAACCAGCTGTCAACCAGGGACCAACAAAGCAGGACACGGTGCAACAGCACCCAACCACCCATGTTCCCCAGCAACTGGTGTATATAGGCATGTATGTAGCTATACCATTTTTTCCTCTTCATCAGAATTGGATGAAATTGCATTCATTGTTGTGTTATTGTTGTTGTTGTTGTTAGGGAACAGCTGAGAATATTTCCATTTCTTTTCAGAAGCGGGTGAAATTTCCAGAAATTCCTGTTTGCGCTGATGGGATTGCACCCCTTCGGAAGGGATTGGGGCCCTTCTTTGGGAATCAAGTTTCCGATCCCAACATCCCTACCAGTATAGCCAATAATGAATGTTGTGAGTTGTAGTCCAAAACATTTGGAGGGCAGGAGTTTAGGGTAGGCTGTTCTAGAGTTTTTCCTCATTATTTTTTATTCTCCCCAGTCATTAAGGTCATATATCCCAGGCATTATAAATTGTTGCAAGAAGATTACATGGACTTTCAACATGGTTGCTCTTATTATTTCTGAACAACTATGAAATACTAAATAAAAATGTATATATAAATACACACACACACACACATTTTGTGAGAGGGTGGTCACAGAAATTACATGAGTCTGTTGAACAGTTCTTAAAATTAAAATTAAACGTTTCAACACAAGGAAGACATGAATAATGATCAGGATAATTCACTCCTGTAGATATAGACTTCATCACGTCGGTCAACCCTTGACTCATCTCTGACAACCTTCTCAAGCATGTTTTATTGACCACATAGATGCAGCTGTGATCTCGCTCTCTTTCTCTGGAAATGCACATTAATACATTCTTGTTAATATATATATATATATATATATATATATATATATATATATTGATATATATTTTATCTGGATTATCCCTAGGAATGGGCCCTAATGGCTCCTAGCCAGCTGGTACATGTTCTCTGGTCTAAATATTGCAGAGGAAGAGCTAAGAGATGGTATAATGGGGATTATTGACTAAATGGTTTATAAATGATTCAGTGTCTCAGTAAGCTTCCATTCCAGAGGTTAGTTGCTTAATAAATACAACCATTCAAATAACAAGTCCAACGGCTGGATTTTCTTTTGATCTTCCTTACACTTGAAATAGTCATGCCTAGGTAGCGATGGATGGATTCACATCCAGCTGTTTTCCTGCCTGTTCTTGCCTGCGGGTTCTGGCGGTCCAGATGTGGGGGAGTCTGCTGGACCCCCCAACATACTCAGCTGCTTGCAACATCCCTAAGTCTGGGTTTATTTGTTTTTAATGTAGAAGAGAGTCTGGCTTTATTCCTCTCCTCCCATTGCTTTCCCTGACGCAGCTATTGAAATGCCTCCGACTACGTTCCTTGACCCTCGTGTTGTGTGGCCAACTGATATTCATTGCCCGACTGATATCGGAGCCTTCAGGCCCCACTGCCCACTTGTCTTCTCCTTCATCACTTGCTCCCCTCCTTGAAACATGGTTTAGACATCCGTGTTTCTACGGCCTTAGCTAGACCTACCTGTTTTTGCACGACGGAGGGGTGAAGATCTCACAATGTTTTTATTACGAGATCCCCCCTCTGTTTACATGCGGCACGAGATGACCTCAGAGGGAGAGGCGTCGTGCCCGCCATTTTGTTTTTGTTTTTCTTAAAGGGGAAGATGCACAGTGCTCCTGAGGAGTTCGGCGCCCTGAGCGTGGGTCCCAGTTCCTCACGAGGAACCGGGACATACAGGGACACCCAGCCACACATTCCGTGGTCTCAGGCTCAGCCCGGGACTGCAGAAAAACCATGCCTAAAGGGTAGGGTGAGATCCCAGGGCAAAGGAGGGATCATCCCTCCCTGATCTCGGGATCCCCTATGCATCATGTGAATGCACAGAGACAATCCCGGGGATCGCCCCCGGATTTCACCCCATCTAACTATGGTCTATTCCTCTCTGGGAATGTGCGGACACATCTCAGGCAATCCTCTCACGTTTTCTCTTTCGAACCATAGAGCCAAGTCCTCTTCAGAGTTTATATAATTTCCCCGAGTCGATAAGGAGGAAGCTGCAAAGGCGCTACGATGCTGCTTTCATTGCCTTTGTAATGCACCTCGCTGGTTTGAAAGCAACACCCGTCACTTAGGCAATCAGGCTGTCATGCATAGCTAATATGCTCCCAGCTCCCTGACCTGCCCTCGGCTCTTGCCATCTCTCATTTGCAATGCACAGAGGATTAAGTAAATGCCCCCACTTTCTGGGAACATTAAGTACAGAACGGAGAATCAAACGCGGAAAAAAAGAAGACGCTCCGAAGAGGAACATTGTCTCTCATATGAGCAGGGAAAGAAAGATGTTGTCATGATGAGGGTGGAATGGAATTCCCCTGCCCTATTCCTTCCATGATTATTCATTCTGCCTTGCATTCCACATCTCCTGAGTTCCAGCTTAACCAGAAAAATAATGTTTCAAGAATATAAGCAGTGCCCTGCTGGATCTGACCAAGGGTCCATTTAGTCCAGCGTTCTGTTCACACAGTGGCCAACCAGCTGCCCATGGGAAGCCCACAAAAGCACCACAGACGTGCAATAGCACATTCTCTCCCATGATCTCCAGCAACTAGGGTATACAACCATGCTGCTTTTGATTCTGGAGGTAGCGTAGAGCCATAAGGACTAGTAACCATTGGTAGTCTTCTCCTTCAGGAATTTGTCCAACTCCCTTTTAAAGCTGCCCAAATTGGTGGCCATCACTACATCTTGTGAAAGTGAACGCCATAGGTTAACTATGTGCTGTTTGGAAAAGACCTTCATTTTGCCTGCCTTGTTTTGCACAGATCTTGGTCTGGATCCAGACATAGTCATGCCTACAGTAGACCCACTGAAATCAATAGGGTTAGTCACAACTAACTTAGGTCTCACAAGGATCCATTTTTGAGAGGAGCAATGTTTGTGGGACCCCATTGTCCAAAACATGTCCTTTTTCGATCCTGGGTTGGGGTTACAAGGCCTCAACCATAGAATCATAGAATAGTAGAGTTGGAAGGGGCCTAAAAGGCCATTGACTCCAACCCCCAGCTCAATGCAGGAATCCACCCTACAGCAAACTTGACAGATGGTTCTCCAGATGCTTCTTGAAGGCCTCCAGTGTGGGAGAGCCCACAACCTCCCTAGGCAACTGGTTCCATTGTCGTACTGCTCAAAGGCCACAGCTAGACCTAAGTTTTAACCTGGGATCATCCAGGGTTCACCCCTGCCTGAGCACTGGATCTCCTGTTTGTCACCTAGATGAACAGGTTTGACCCCTAGACGATCCAGGGATAAACCTTAGGTCTAGCTATGGCCTAACAATCAGGAAGTTTTTCCTGATGTCCAGGCAGAATCTTACTTCCTGTAACTTGAGCCTGTTATTTATTTATTATATATTTATTTATTAATTACATTTCTATACCACCCAATAGCTGGAGCTCTCTGGGCAGTTCACAAAAATTAAAAACATTCAAAGTATAAAACAACAGTATAAAACCATAATATAAAATACAATATAAAAGCTCAACCAGATAAAAACAGCAGCAATGCAAAATTACAAATTTAAAACACCAAGTTAAATTTTTTTATAGACTGTTAAAATGCTGGGAGAATAAAAAGGTCTTCACCTGGAGTCTAAAAGCATATAATGTAGGTGCCAAGCAAACCTCCTTAGGGAGCTCATTCCACAGCCGGGGTGCCACAGCAGAGAAGGCATCCTCCTGGTAGCTACCTGCCTCACTTCTTTATTCCATGTCCTGCACTCTGGGAGGATCGAGAAGAGATCCTGGCCCTCTTCTGTGTGACAACCTCTTAAGTATTTGAAGAGTGCTATCATGTCTCCCCTCAATCTTCTCTTCTCCAGGCTAAACATGCCCAGTTCTTTCAGTCTCTCTTCATAGGGCTTTGTTTCCAGACCCCTAATCATCCTGGTCGCCCTCCTCTGAACACGCTCCAGCTTGTCTGCATCCTTCTTGAAATCTGGAGCCCAGAACTGGACGCAATACTCTAGATGAGACCTAACCAGGGCCGAATAGAGAGGAACCAGTACCTCGCGTGATTTGGAAGCTATACTTCTATTAATGCAGCCCCAAATAGCATTTGCCTTTCTTGCAGCCACATCACACTGTTGGCTTATATTCAGCTTGTGGTCTACAACGATTCCAAGATCCTTCTCGTTTGCAGTATTGCTGAGCCAATTATCCCCCATCCCCCAGGTTTGGGGACTGGCATTCTTGCTCCATACCTGGTGGCAAAAGAATCCTATGTGACTGCTACATGCAGTAGTGGGTTCAGGATTCTTCCTACTCCAAACATCATCCCAGTAATCAGTCTAACATGTTGTAGAACTGTCCAGTAGTTCAGTTGCCCAATGACTGGAGAACTCTCTCTCTCTCTCTCTCTCTCTCTCTCTCTCTCTCTCTCTCTCTCTCTCTCTCTCCTATTTAAAAGACAATCTATTTGGACACAACTGAGTGTTTAGAGAGAGCAAATTCATCACCATGGATTTTTTTTGAAGTACTCTAAGTACTGGCAGGGAAGCCCAAGCTACTCCTTGGGAGGCAGAAGTGGTACACTTCAACCTTTTGTGTAACCAAGCTCTTGAGGAGTCTTTTTAATCCAGCCTCCAAAAAAAGAGCAAAGTCTAGACCCTGCTGGCTAAGCTTTCTCCCTCCCCCATGTATCCTTCCACTTTAGGTAATAATGAGCTTTTTGAGTCAAAAGACAGAGACTTCCTCCCAGAGGTCTCGGATATTCAATATTGCCTATCAGCAACCATTAGCTACTATAACTAAATGGAACTTCCATCCACAGATGCAACATACCTCTGAATATTAATTCCTGGAGGCCATCACCTTCATGTTTTGCTTGACGTTTCCTGGAAAGAACCAACAGGACTCCTCTTGTGTGAATACCTAGCATTATCAAATCCACCCACACCCACACACACACACAAAGATCTTAAGGTCTTCAGCATATAAAATTTCCATAGTTAATGGAGGGGACAAAATGATGAATCTTTTTAATACACTAATAAATCGTGCCAGCCAATTTGTCTTCAGTAATATCAACACGGTATATTAAGATCCTGAGTCAGCCATAAATCTGTCAAACGTCAATAAAAATTATGCCAGGAAATAATCTCATTAAGAGCACCCAAATGAGCACTTGGTGGGGTGGGGGAGGTTGGGGGGGGGTGTACTATATATAATGGCCTGAGACAGTATTAGTGGTGCGATCAACTGAATTAAAAGACTGCCAAATTAACTCTCTTTAGTCAAAATTGGTCCAGACTCCGTGACCCTCTCAGCTTTGCCAAGACTTTCTTCATGGTTGATGCATACAAGTCAAGTTGCCAGGAAATCAAGCAGATCTGGGGGTGGGTGAAACCCTCCCCCCCCCCCAGGACCAAGTTTCCAGAGCTGACACCATTGTCCAGGTGAACGAAGCAGCTTTTGTAAGATCAAATACAAGGCAAGTATTGAGGGAATCAGGTTAGAGGTGTACAGATCTCGTTAAATCCATTACGTCCATATTTCATGGGTTGTGCTTCATCCATTATTATTATTATTATTATTATTTATTTATTTATTTATATAGCACCATCTATGTACATGGTGCTGTACAGAGTAAAACATTGGACCTGTTCAGACAACACACTGAGGACGTTCCTAGACGAGGCCTTAGCGCGCCTTGAGAGCCGGTTTCCCTGCTGTGCTTCTACATGACGCACAGGGGAATCCGGCTCCAGGCCGCACTGAAGCCTCCTCTAACGCGCCATAAGCGAAGTCGCTTATAGCGCGCCTTTTCTGCAGCTCCAGCCTGAGGCCGGAGCTGCGGAACGTCTAGAGACTTCCGTGGCTTTTTGCGGCTACTTGCTCGTGAGTAGCCGCAAAAAGCCACAGACTGGCCACAGTGCTCAGCGCTGTGCCCATCGGCCGGGAGGGAGATCCCGGGGGGCAGAAGGGAGCACAGATGACACAGGACACACACACACGGAGGGAGAAGGAGCACAGATGACACAAGACACATACACACACACAGAGGGAGAAGGAGGAGAGATGACACATGGGACATGGAGGGAGATAAAGATCATGAAGGGATCAAGAGCGGATGGGGGGGTTAACTAAAAAAAAACCCTTACCTTCTCCGCAGTCTTCGGGCCGCACGTGGCCCCTTTAAACTTTTTTTAAAAATGGCGGACGCTGCAGGGATCCCGACGTCCCTGTGCGTCCCGCGTCTGGAAGCCCGGGCGGCGTGCGCTAACGTCAGCGCGCCGTCACCCCCGCCTCCCTGCCGGCTTATCCCGGCAGGTCTAGCAAAGCCCTAAGCCATGGTTTTGCAGCAAACCATTAGTGAGCATGTTTAAACCATGGTTATGTAGCCACCATGGTTAGGAATGGTTCACATGGCACCCTAAGTCACAGCTCACAGGACACACTAGCTCAAAATGTTTCACCAACGTGGCTTAGCGTGTCATCTGAATTCATTTTTTAAATTGATGTATAAGTGTTTTGTTCCTCTTGCTCTAAAGCGCATTAGCACAAGTGTCACTTAGAACTAATGTGCGTTTGCATAAGTGCAAATGTGTTCAAATACCCCACCAAAGTAAGCAACAGGTTTTGGAGCACCCTTGGGCAATACACCCTCAATGGGTCCTTTCCCTCTGTGAGTCTACTTTCTCAAGACTTGTCTCTCGTTGCTCTTGCATCTCATCTTCATCCTCAGCACTGCCACCATCTGCTTGCTTAATGGGTGGAGAGGCAGCGAGCAGGTAGGCCAGGGCAACTACTGCTGCTGCTGCTTCTCACCACCTCTGTTTTCTGGGTTGGACAAAGAGGCAGGTGAACAACGCAGGTTCCAAATGTGAAGAGGAGCAGCAACTCCACAGAGCTCTTCTCAGTCGGTCCCTTGACACTGAGTTCTGTCTCCAACTTTACCAAGCCCTACTAAATTCAGAGTGCATTACAAAAGACCTTCAGGTGTTGGACTATCCCCTGTACCGTTCTCAGAACTTGCATGGGATCCCAGGGTCAACTGGGGATCCCAGGGTCAACTGGGGACGACCCCAGGGAAACGGAAAATGGGTATTTCCTAGTTTTTCTGCCATCCCGGGGCCATCCCAGGACCGTGGGAAAGGTGTGGCTGCCTGCGTCTGCTTCGTCCTGCCTCTTCGTGAGTAAATGCAAGGAGGCGGGAAATGGGCACAGAGCTCTTTGGGCGCTCTGTGCCCATCGGGGTGGGGTGGGGTGGGGTTAGTTTTTTTAAAAAAAAACTTTCACTTTTGTTGGAGCGCACTTGCGCTCATCTCCCGTTAAAAAAAATAATGGCGGGCGCAACATCCCTCCTTCATCCCAGGATTTTGTGCACCGTGTGTGAATCCAGGGGGGTGATCTCATGAGCAGAATATCACAGGATCCTCCCTGCTCCCTCCTGGAAGGCCAGGAGGTGTAGAAAGGGCCTTAGTGTCCTAAGAAAGCTGAAAGCAGCCCTGACACAAGACTCGCTAAGAGCATTGCACAAACCTGACTTTGCAATTTTGCGATGGAAGAGGGGCGGAAGCACCATTAATGGCTGCTTGGTAGCAGAGTCTTTGTGACGGGAATGTCAGAAGCAAGCTGGACTGAAGTTACCAAGCGCACTTCCATTAATCACACAGTGACAGGTCTTTGTGGCGCGTGTGGATGGAACTTGTCAGGTCACATCGATTTGCGTTGAGTGGCATCATGCGAAGAAAGCTGACATGATGGATATGGTCTGACACATGGCTTTATGGAGAGACACAGCAGCTGGGGAAGTTCTGAATGTCTCCCCCTCAACAGTTCTTGTGTTTCCTGATTTTAGAGACCATTAGTGTATCAGCCCAGAAGAGGACACAAATGGGAGAACAAGGTCAGAGGAACCTTTCACATGCAACTTCAGCTACTTTGAGCATAATCGAACTGGGGTGGGGCAGAGAGATTGAGGAAGGGCCACCCCTAACTTCATCTTTGTTTTCTTTGTTATTTGAACCGGAGAGGCATGAGGGATGCTTCAGGTATTCAACCTTGGTAGATCTCCATTATGAGCTGACCCAATCGGCATCTGTTGGATGAATTGGAACAAAGTTATTCACTGGCTTTCTCACTTCCTGAATCTTGCCAGGTGGTCCCTCTCCGCTTGGAATGAGGGCATTCCTTATTGCTAACAATGAGGAAATCTGCAGTGAGGCAAACAAAGAAATTCAGATGAAATGCAGGCAATATCCCCTTGGAGAACCCATATAACAATGAAAGTCTCCCAGTGGAAAATTCCACCCTGTCTTGAAGCACTGGTAAGCCCTGAAGGCTATCCAGGCTTTTCATCACTTGTCCTCCTTCTAAGTGAACTGGGGAGCCCATGGATTATTCTCACCCACGGCCACTGGTTGGCAGTGGATGAACAAGAACCTGCAGGGGCCGAAGGTACCAACTGTACCCTCAAGCTGGGTGTCAAAGAAGGTTGACTGTGTCATTGTCCTCTCACCCTCCAGGTGCTTCAAGATGCTTGCTGGGGTAGCATCTCTCATCTCTTACGGTGCCAATGCCACCAGCCACAAACCAAAGCCACTGGGTGAAATCAAGGGGAGGGAGAATGCACTTTTTAAAAAAAGTAATTAAGAGAATTTCAATGAACTTGAACACTGCAGTTTTGCCAGTCTTTAGAGTCAAGAGATCTTCACTCAGGAAGAGCTGTTGTCTCAGCAACTTGCAGAGGCCTTCTGAGACATTATGAAAGCAGACTGATTCTGAGGCTGCTGTTCACCCTGCCCTGTCTGAAGAGCTGTCTGTCTTTTCAAAGCCCATTGCCTGATTCTGCAACCACTGACTCTTCCAGAATGGGGCAGTGAGGTCTACATTGGCGTGTCTGCGTGCATGGTGGTGATGGGATGCTCTCTGAGACCAAAGAGTCTGGTAAGGCCATGTCCACTGAACTGGAAGGCCCAGGGTAACATATGATGACTCCTTGGATGATGCCTTCTCCACCTTAGAGCCCTTCTATGAGCCAGACAGGGTCCAGGGGGGAGGATGTGGGGCAGTCCCTCAGATTCCCGGACTCAGTTGGGTGCCCACAACATCCTTATGCAAAGTGCATTTGAATCCTTGTTCTGTTCTGGGAAGTTCAAGTTGGATAAACCTTTTTTTCCCCCTTTTTGTTTGTTTGTTTATTCATTTGTTTTAACAATGGAGCAAATTCCTCACACATCCCTAGTCTGGACCTTGCTTTGCAATTATACAGAAATAAATTCAGCCATTCCCTTTAGGTACAGTGACCCAGGGTTAAAATGGAAATGCACAGACAAGCCCTCAGATTAAAGGTCGTTCGACAGTGACAGACATCAAAGTCTAGTTTTGCATATTGAATTTCTGGGTCTTGCCCCCAGTGCAGCTTCACTTGTTTTACAACTTCTGTGAGTTGCTGGAGAATTTGCATGCCAAAAAAAAAAAAAAAAGCTTTGCAGGAGCAAGGGAAGAAGGGATGAATGATGGATTCTGTGGTCCCATCAGGTCTTCTGGCATCTTTAATTTAAATAGCAAAATGAAGGGTGGGAGAATGTCAACCCCATTGTTTGTAGTTCTGGACGTGTGAGGAATGATATCTTCATGAATTCCAATATGAACTGCACTAACTATAGGAAGTTATTAAAGCTCAAGTTTTGAAATGTTTTTGGACTTTCAAAATCGACCCTGCTCAAGCTTCAATTTGTTTGTTTTAAATGAGCAAAATCAGCCTGGTAGATCTTGAGTAACAAGTGTTATAGAACATATTATTATACAGATGTGTTTTAGAAGGTACATTTTGAGAGCAAATACTCTTAGAAGCTAGTAAGCGGACCCAGTTGTGCATGGGTTGGAATAGCCCATAGTTTGATACACAAAGCCTTCAAGCAAACTTATCTTTCCATCAGAGTCGGACACCTTGTGGCTACACCTTCTGAGAGAACCCAGAGTGACCCTAGGCATGCCCCCCAGGGGAAGGAGCTGCCCCACAGCAGGTAGAGGGAGAAGCCATGCAACTCTGCCTTTCAGCCTGGTGATCTCAGCTGGGTTAAAACTATGATCTGCAAAGCTATGTACTGGTTAAGGAAGTCTGCTGTAGGGATGGGTGAATGATGTGGATGTACAGGAATTTAATTTTTGCCCACAAATCATGCAAGCATGTCATATTCATAGCATCATAGAATAGTAGAGGTAGAAGGGGCCTACAAGGCCATAGAGTCCAAGCCCCTGCTCAATGCAGGAATCCACCCTAAAGCATACCTGACAGATGGTTGTCCGGCTGCCTCTTGAAGGCCTCTAGTGTGGGAGAGCCCACAACCTCCCTAGGTCATCAGTTCTATTGTCATACTGCTCTAACAGTCAGGAAGTTTTTCCTGATGTCCAGCTGGAATCTGGCTTCCTGTCACTTGACCCTGTTATTCCGTGTCCTGCAGTCTGGGAGGATCAAGAAGAGATCCTGGCCCTCCTCTTTGTGACAACCTTTCAAGTATTTGAAGAGTGCTCTCATGTCTCCCCTCAGTCTTCTCTTCTCAAGGCTAAACATGCCCAGTTCTTTCAGTCTCATCTCATAGGGATTTGCTTCCATACCCCTGATCATCCTGGTTGCCCTCCTCTGAATAGGCTCCAGCTTGTCTGCATCCTTCTTGAAGTGTGGTGCTCAGAACTGGACACAATACTCAAGATGAGGCCTAACCAGGGCCGAATAGAGGGGAACCAGGACCTTGCATGATTTTGAAGCTGTACTTCTATTACTGCAGCCCAAAATAGCATTTGCTTTTTTTTTCTTTTTGCTTTTTTGCAGCCACATCATGCTGTTGGCTCCTATTCAGCTTGTGATCTTCAACAATTCCAAGATCCTTCTCACTTGTCGTACCCCCACCTTGTAACTGTGCATTTGGTTTCTTTTTTCTAGATGAAGACCTTTAAAGCCCCAATTGCAACCACAAACTTGTGTCCACCGAATATGTCCACCAATTGCCAGTCGTGTGCTTGCGTTCAATTTCTGCAACTTTCTCAGTTCAATTTTGCACAGCTTTCTTTCTTTGTAACAAATTTCCCTGGAGACTGAATCAGTCCTGCTTTGGTCCATGGAGGAAAATGGCCCGAGTTAGGAAATTCTGCAAGTCCGACGTTTGTTCACTGCTCGATTTGCACAGTTTCCCCATGTGCACGGAGCGAGCAGCAATCCCAGATGGGAATGGGTCATGAGACAAGTGTTGAGATGGTGTTCATAGAATCTGACCTATCATCAACATCACTGATTCACTCATCACTGGCTCATTGTGTTTGTGTTGGGGAGAGGATTCCCTACCCATCAAAAAGCAAGCATTCCCAGCAAGCTCTAGGAAGTTAAATATCACCTGAACCTTTAGCAAGCAACAGAGGTCATTTCTCTACTTGCAACCACATTGACACTACCCTTCCCTTTACAGTACTCTGAGCATCTTTTTTTGGGGGGGGGGCTTGCACTGGGATAATAATTCCACACTGTTTAAGTCAGACCTCCTGTTCTTTACCTCCATGAATACTTGAATTGCGACCCTCTTGGGTATCCCCGTGAGAAACCTGGCAAAACAGGCCCTACCGTTTTGGCCACAGCTTCCAGGTGCAGTGCAAATAAATAGTAAATAATCATAAAGCCTCTTTTAAATGCCAAGAGGAGGCCGGCCGGCCGGCTGGTGGAACGAGGGCCGTTTCTCTGCTCCGTTGAGCGTAAGCGCACGGTTATGGCTCAAACCCATCTGCTTTGACATGTCAATGGGCCCCTTAGGATGGATTAATCTCTGGATTATTGGCAAGGTTAGGGGGAGTTAATCATATCAACAGGAGTTTGCGCCGTTTAAAAGCCATCGCTCACGGGATCCTGCCACACATCCGGGAGGAGGAATAAGCGAGCTGCAAAGCTAAAGATTATAAAATGGCAGGTGGGGATCAACAAGCAGAATTGGGAGGGGGTGAGGGTTGTAGGGTCATCTACATGCCCAGATAGAGAAAGTGAGGTGGGCTTGTTTCGCTTACCTGCTTTCCATGGAGGTAGGAACAGTTTTTCTTCAACTGCTTATAGCTCAGACAAATTCCCGCCCCCCTCCTGGTATTAAAGTTGATGGGGCATTGCATCCTCCTTTCATCTGAAATAATGGACTTCTAGAGCAAGAGTGGAGGGAACAAATGACCCCCTCCCCACCAGGCCACAAATACATTTGCAAGTTGAGCAGTGTGATAGTACCGGGGGTGTTGGGTGTTGGGTGTTGCACAAAATCATGAGCTAATTTGCACAAAATTGCACCCATAAATTTGCACAAATTATACCATTTTCGGCAGAGATTTTGCATGAATTGGTAGTATTTTCAGCCACGACTTTGCACAAATCATGATTTGTGCAACCCCCTACTATATGTGTGTGTGAGAGAGAGAGAGAGACAGAGAGAGACAGAGACAGAGAGAGAGGCCAACTATATATGTAACGGAAGTCAGTAACTTAAAGCAAAACCCAGCTCAATGTCCTTCACTATAATATATATATATATATATATATATATATATATATATATATATATTTGACCTGGCTCACCATGCATGTTGCAAAAATGCATGCAATCTGTGAAACACAGATGGACTGGCTTTAACAAAATACGTACATTCCTAATCACCTCCCATCACCATCACTCAGCCAGGTGACTCTGGAGAGATACAATTGTGTCAAATAGTGGTATGGAACAGCGCCCTCCCACCCATGTTCCACAGCAACTTGTGTACATAGGCTGACTGCCCCTGATACTGGAGAGAGCATATAGCCATCAATACTAGTAGTCATGGATTACCTTCTCCTCCGACAGTTTGTCTAACTCCCCAAATTGGTAGCCATCACTAGAGCTTGTGGTGGCAAATTCCATAGTTTGAATATGTGCTGTGTGAAAAAGTCCTTCTTTTATTTGTCCTGAATCTCTCAACATTCATGTCGTGGGATGACCTGATTGGGTTCTGGTGTTATTAAGGTGTAGGGATCGTGAATATTTTTTCCACTTTGTATAATAATATGAACTTACTTTTTTTTCCCTTTTTTGCACTTTTGAACCACTATGCAAACTAAAATTAAGTTATCTTTCAAAACCCACACTTCGGTAATTCTACAATGGCATTCCCCAATCAAAAATGCATCTATAAAGTGTGGGGGGGGGATTCAAAACACATTTTATTAGGAAAATTGCTTGCAAAAATGGTGTCTATTGGGCCAAAATGCATACAAAATATTGGGAGAAATGTGCACAAAGTGTTTTTCATGTGAACCCACAGGAGAAAGTTACAAAGTTCAGGATGAATCAAACTTTGAATAGAAGAAATTCTCAAAGTTCAAGACAAATTGAATTTAAGAATGGAATAATTAGAAACTGAGAATGCTGAAGTTGATTGATTCAGCCACCCATGTGAGAGAGGGAGAAAAATGTCTCCTTGTCCACTTTCTACTCTCTGTTTGTGTGTGTGTGTGTGTGTGTGTGTGTGTGTGTGTGTGTGTGAGAGAGAGAGAGAGAGAGAGAGAGAGAGAGAGAGAGAGAGAGAGAGAGAGAGAGAGAAAGGGAAAGGGAAAGGGAAAGGGAAAGGGAAAGGGAAAAGGAAGGAAGGAAGAAAGGAAGGAAGGAAGGAAGGAAGGAAGGAAGGAAGGAAGGAAGAAAGAAAGAAAGAAAGAAAGAAAGAAAGAAAGAAAGAAAGAAAGAGTTTTAGCTTCTGACACCAGTATGACTCGTCCTAGTCTCCTGACTGCAATGTAATTTGTCATCTTTTGGGTCTTCACAACTCATCCTTCTTCGTGAGTGTGCGGGGTCTCCACCTCCTTAGACTTGTTCTGGAACACAGGTCATGGTACTCCCTCAATGGTACAGGTTAATCACCCTCCATGCGCTCTCACATGGATGAGTCCTACCGCACTTTGCTACAAATGCATTAAGCACTTATACTATTATCTGTGCCTAATTTGCCATCCCGTCCCCTAACATTTCAATTTCCCCCTTCACTGATCTCACACTTTATAATAGCACTCCCAAACTTCTTTTTCTCTGAGATGGTTGGGAAATGGACAGGTTTGCTTTTGGGTGCCCCATGCACTGATATAACCGGCATCCCATTCACCATGTGGCTGCTGTTTCCATGTGGACTTCTCCCACATCCCATCACCTTGGGGGTCAGGGATCAATTTCCCCCACTTGTTCTGAACTGTGCCTTTGAAAGATGATCAACAGAGGAGTTGAGAGTGGGTGTAATGAATTTTTTTAGCCTCTCTTCTCTAAGGACACTTTCTATGGACTGCGTTAGATGGGACTGGTCCAAGCCATGAGGTTTAATCCATAAGGGCAGGACAGGAGTCTCCTTCACTGAAGCAGGGCTAGCATTGTCAGTACCATCGTCGTACTGTTAGAGCTGTATGACAATGGAACCAGTTACCTAGGGAGGTTGTGGGCTCTCTCACACTAGAGTCCTTCAAGAGGCAGCTGGACAACCCTCTGTCAGGGATGCTTTAGGGTGGATTCCTGCATTGAGCAGGGGGTTGGACTCGATGGCCTTGTAGGCCCCTTCCAACTCTGCTATTCTATGATTCTATGATCAAGAGTAGGTATGGTTGGCCACCAGCCGAGGGAGCACCCCTCAGCAGGGTCTCAATCGCAAAAGCCCCCTGGAGGTGCCCTTCAGCTTCACCATCACAACCTGCTTGTTCTCCTGTACCTCTCGTCTGGCCCAGACAATGGTGATAGTGAGAAGGAGGAGCAGCAGTACCTTGCTCCCTGGATCTCTGCTCATCTAGCAAGCTATTATTATTATTATTATTATTATTTATTTATTTATTTATTTATATAGCACCATTAATGTAGTGGTATCAATGATGAGAAAGAGGAGGAGGAGGAGCAGCTAGGGACAATGCCCGTGAGAAACCTGGAGACAGCGCTGGGTGTAGGTATTGAAGGAGCATCTGGACGGTTGCAGCTGTATTCTGCAGTGCAGAGTCTTATTCTGAGCTGGGGGGTTGGACTAGATGATCTCCAAGATACCTTCCTACTGTCTGATTCTAGAGGTAATCAGGGGACCATGGCCAGGACCTATTAGTGGTATGTTTTCAGTTGCTGGCTAAGTTTCAAGCCGGGCCGGCATGCCAGATGCCAAGAGAAGGTTGCGATGGTGACTCTGAAACATTGGGAGAGATGCTACCCTTCGCCAGGCTCATTTGGACAACCGTGGTGGGAGTGTGTGTGGGGCAGGGAAGCAGCAATGTGCTTGGTGGAGGTGTGGGGGGGGGAGAAGCAGAGCTATGCAACTTGCTCTGAGCTGTGTCTGCATCATGACTGGCGCATCTTGCATTCATTATTCATGGCATGCTGAATATTTCATCCGCTGGTTACACATCTGTTCAATGGATCAACAAACTTACATTCCAGGTCAAATGGGGGGATTGAAGGTGGAAAGAAGGGGTTCAATGGATGAGCTCTTTGAGTCAGAACACTAGTAGGTATGTTTGATAAATTCATTACAGATGGTTTGTTTGTTTGTTTGTTTGTTTATCAGGATTTGCCCAGTTTGCACCTCCTGGACCAAACATGGACTCGGATACAATCTGAGCATGCATTTGACAGCATGAATACATTTGAAAAAATCACATGGGGGGGGAAGTACTTTAATCAATGGGGAAAGGATGTGTATATTTCAAAGATGGGCACTACGGATCTGTACATTTGGGGAAATATGCATGGATGTTCATGTCAAAACAAAAGAAAACAAAACAAAACTCAAAATCTGATACCGACTTGAGCTGGAACAAACCTTCTCCATTTCCCAACAAGTGTCCATTGCAACAAGTGTCCATTGCCAGTCCAGGTCTGGGCCCGATTCAAAGTGCTGGTGTTGACATTTAAAGCCCTAAACGGTTTGGGGCCAGGTTATTTGAAGGAACGCCTCCTCCCATATGTACCTGCCTGGACCTCAAGATCATCTACAGGGGCCCTTCTCCGTGAGCCCCTGCCAAAGAAAGTGAGGCAGGTGGCTACTAGGAGGAGGGCCTTCTCCTCTGTGGCACCCCTGTTGTGGAATGAGCTCCCCAGAGAGATCCGCCTGGCGCCTACACTGTACTCCTTTCATCGCCAGCTGAAGACCTTTTTATTCTCTCAGTATTTTAACACTTAGTTTAACTTACATTTAAATTTTACTGTTCGAACTCTGTATTTTAATCTTATATCAATTTTTGCTGCGTGGTTTTTATCCTGGTTGTGCTTTTTATACTGTATTTTGTGTTTGTGTTTTTAAATTGTTGGTTGTTTTATTATGGTTTTAATTTTTTGTGAACCGCCCAGAGAGCTTCGGCTATTGGGCGGTATAAAAATGTAATAAATAAATAAATAAATAAATAAATAAAATAAATGTTCATGAGAAGGAGTTTTGATCTACAATTCCATGTATTCGTAACCGTTGGCCATGTTGACTGGGGATGTTGGGATTTGAACCCTGGAGGTCCCCAGGCTGGGAAGGATGGTGTACACACAGATTGGCAGCAGTCTTCCCAAATGCTATGGATGGAGCTTAGGACCATTTGTATATAAAGCAAGAGAACTACCAGAGTTTAGGGGGGTGTGAATTGCATAAAATCCATCCCATCTTCATGTTGTGGATCATCAGGCACCTATTGTTCCATCATCCACTCATCAGCGGAATCAGATTCTTTTCCAGTTTCCGAATTTGTGCAAATCCACCCTTACACAATTTTGTGTTTGAGAAAATGTGGAAATCTCCCCAAAATGTACAAATCCTCCCAAATGGGCAAATCCCCCACCCTGAAATACACATTTTCACATTTTAGAATATGGGGGAAATGTGCATTTTGGCCATTTAAAAAAAAATGTATTTTGTGTTACTAAATTCATTTATTTATTTACTTATTTATTACATTTTTATACTTCCCAATAGCTGAAGCTCTCTGGGTGGTTCACAAAAATTAAAACCATAATAAAACAACCAACAGGTTAAAAGCACAAATACAAAAAATACAGTATAAAAAGCACAACCAGGATAAAACTACGCAACAAAATTGATATAAGATTAAAATACAGAGTTAGAACAGTAAAATTTAAATTTAAGTTAAAATTAAGTGTTAAAATACTGAGAGAATAAAAAGGTCTTAACCTGGCGTCTAAAAGCATATAATGTAGGCGCCAGGCGGACCTCTCTGGGGAGCTCATTCCACAACCGGGGTGCCACAGAGGAGAAGGCCTTCCTCCTAGTAGCCACCTGCCTCACTTCCTTTGGCAGGGGCTCACGGAGAAGGGCCCCTGTAGATGATCTTAAGGTCCAGGCAGGTACATATGGGAGGAGGCACAAATTGGAACAAAATTCCAAAAAGTTAGGAAAATGGTATGTAAGACTGCAGAATCTGCCCAACTGGGACAAAGTCAGTCCACTTGGAATCCACAGGTTAGATTCATAAAAAATCTGAAGTCATTTGATTCTGTGGTGGATTTATCTAACACCCTTACCAGAGCTACTGTCATTTTCAGGCCTGATCCAGCGATCCAAAGTGAACTTCATGAAAGATGTGAAAAATAGATGAATGCATACCATAGCAAAATCTAATGTGAAGAATACCAACCTTTATGAAAGATGTGAAAAATAGATAAAAGCACGGCCCAGCAAAATATGCTTACTCCTCCATAATGTCAGATTTATTTTTCATATATGTTTTCAGAAACCGGAGCTGTTTGTTAAACCTTCGCTACAGCTTCTAAACATTCTGGGCACTCTTCAAATGTGTATGATCAGTTTCATTTTTCCCTCTTTTGTTATAATATATTTTATTCAAAGAAAACCACATAAATACATAAATCCAAACCCTGCAAACTAAATCAAAAGTGCATTCCAATTATCATCTGAATGTGAAGGTATCCAACCATCCCAACTCGTAATGATTATCCCCAAATATAATAGATGCCATTTAGCAAAGAGTTTTGTTTGCTTGCCATAATCAGATGATCCATCTCCTTAGCTTTGCTGTGAATTCTGAGATTTCCGGAGTAGATCCTGAGGCAAAAGAATGACTCAGAGGTATACAAATACCCATTAAAATCCTCCATCTGAATTTCTAGATCAGGTATTTATTTTTTTTTAAAAAAAAGCCTAATTTAGTGGGGGACATTGTTGTTGCTATGGTAAACAATTAGTAGTCTCAAACCCTTGCCTATCTACTGCAAATCATACAGTAATTGACCAGTACATCTACCTTTTCCTACATCAGCATTTGGCAATTAGTTGAAGAGTGAACCTCAGAACTGGACCATAAACTATTGTTTCTTTGTAGCATCATTTCATCTGATGCTTTATAAAGCCACAGAAGCAAAAGAGAGAGAAAAGGAATAAAGAGGGTGTGTGGGGGGAGAGATGTTGCTTTCAGAGACTTGCCATCTAAATCAGAACAAAGGTCTTAATTAGACTAACAGAGCAAGGCAGTTGCCTATGAACTAAGTGGACGGTTTCCCAATGTGTCCGACAGGCTTTTATGAGACCACTCCTTCAAGAGACCCTTTCTACACCTAAGGATTATCCCAGAAAAATGGAGGGATCATCTCTGTCTGCTCCCAAGATCACCTGTGTGTCATTTGGTTGCACCAGGATGATCCCGGGACGATCCCGGGGGGAAAGTCAAGTGTAGAAATGGCCAAGGAGAGTCTTCAAGCTGCAACTTCTGCCATCTGCCTAGTCTGGTAAACTGCATTATTTGTCTGATCTACACATGAGAACTACAAGATAGTGACGTTGGGAGGGCTTCACCCCAAACATACAGCCACGGCTCCCTCTATGAATAAGTGTCCAACTGATGAAAATATCTCAAAACGGGCATGGTACCGGACACCAGCCTACTTTTTACTTAGACACCTAGAATATTGAACTTGTTGGGTGGTACAATATTGTACTTTAAAAAAAATCACATGTGGTTCTGTAAAATGCTGTTATTGTTTACTTAATTGCTGATACATTGTATATTATTCTGGTATGAACTATTTTTGATTTACCTATGCATTTGAGGCTTTCGCCCCTTTGGAGGCTTTGTATCATTGTGTTAAAGCGCTGATTCAGCAATTTTATTTCTGTGTGTTAAATAGGGTGACCATATGCAAAGGAGGACAGGGCTCCTGTATCTTTAACAGTTGCATAGAAAAGGGAATTTCAGCAGGTGTCATTTGTATATATAGAGAACCTGGTGAAATTCCCTCTTCCTCACAACAGTTAAAGGTGCAGGAGCTATACTAGAGTGACCGGATTTAAAAGAGGGCAGGGCACCAGCAGCTTTAGCTGTTGTGGTGAAGAGGAAATTTCACCACATTCCCCAAATATACAAATGTCACCTGCTGAAATTTCCTTATCAATACAACTGTTAAAGATACAGGAGCCCTGTCCTCCTTTTCATATTTATTTATTTATTTATTTATTACATTTCTATACTGCCCAATAGCCGGAGCTCTCTGGGCGGTTCACAAAAATTAAAACCATTCAAAGTATAAAATAACAGTATAAAACCATAATATAAAATACAATATAAAAGCTCAACCAGATAAAAACAGCAGCAATGCAAAATTACAAATTTAAAGCAGCAAGTTAAAATTTATTTATAGACTCTTAAAATGCTGGGAGAATAAAAAGGTCTTCACCTGGCGTCTAAAAGCATATAATGTAGGTGCCAAGCGAATCTCCTTAGGAAGCTCATTCCACAGCCGGGGTGCCACAGCGGAGAAGACCCTAGATTATGAACATTATATAATAGTATCCTCAGACAGCATATGTAGGATTGATGCAAATATGACTCACCCTCAGTAGAAATATATAAAAATGTTCATTGATCTTTCACTTCAAATGTGAGTTTTTGTGGTTGAGTGCTAAGCACCCCAATTGTGTACTGCTGCTTGGTGAATGGTGATGCCTGAGGCCTTCCGCTGAGGGTTTTGCAGCCCCAGTGATATCTAGGGGTTACCTGTGAAGCTGACTCACCTCACCCCACCCAGTGTTTCGTAGCCCAGGGAGGGGAGTGACATGGCTGCCCCTTACGCCTGGAACGCTCTTCCAGAACATTTGAGAACTACAAGTTCAATCGCAGCTTTTAAAGCTCAACTAAAAACTTTTCTTTTTCCTAAAGCTTTTAAAACTTGATGTTGTGCAGACTTTATACTGTTAGTTTTACCCTACCCTGTGCCTGCTTACCCTACCCTGTGCCTGTTTGCATTCTCTTCCCCTCCTTATTGTTTTACTATGATTTTATTAGATTGTAAGCCTATGCGGCAGAGTCTTGCTATTTACTGTTTTACTCTGTACAGCACCATGTACATTGATGGTGCTATATAAAATAATAATAATAATAATAATAATAATAATAATAATAATAATAGGGGTAGGCCTGGGCACGGCGCTCACCCAGACGGCTTAGAATGCTTCACCCGATAAAACACCTATCTATTGGCTGTCTTAGGCCACAGCTAGACCTAAGGTTTATCCCGGGATCATCCAGGGTTCGCCCCTGCGTGAGCACTGGATCCCCTGTGTGTCACCTAAGTGAACAGGTTTAACCCCTGGATGATCCAGGGATAAACCTTAGGTCTAGCTACAGCCTTAGATTAGGGCCTGCCCAATTTCCCTTTGCAGATCTTTAATAAATGTGGCCCAAGTTTGACATCACATACAGTTGTCTCATCTCGTTATTCCCTCCCCTTGTTTCACCCACAATCAAAGCCACACCTGCATACACAATCTGGTAAAAGGCAGGCAATGGTCCTATCACAGTTGTGTGAAGTCTTTGTCTTCCTCCGTCACACAGGGGATTGATGCAGGCTGTTCATGAGAATGGGGTAGCTTTTAAGCATCCTGGGCACTGAACAAGCACACCATGGACTCTCAAGACCTTAATCATGGCTTTCCCTACTTGTCTTCATTGGCCAGGGACACTGCATTTACTGCCGGTCAAAGGCTAGAATCTAGAAGCTACTTTCTGCAAAATCAGCCATGAGCAGAATGCATTCTGTTCCATTTGGCAGATTATGCAAATATTATTTGATTGATTATTTGATTGGAAACACGGATGATAATCCATCACCATATATCAGAGCCCAAAGATATGTGAGAAACTCTCTTGCATAAGTGGAAAATTGACATTTATCTCTGCCTGCCTAGCTGACTCACTGCATACATTCTGTTGTGCCTTGCATGAGGACGGAGACAATGATTTCCAATGAGGCATGTTCCATTCGAAGATGCACATTTTCCCCACCTAGGCTGAAATATAAAAATTCAGATTCGGTGAGGAGTTTCAGTTTCACATATGCACACATATCCCCAGGTGTGCAAGTGCACAAATCACATTTTCAGAACCACGGACCTGTGCAAGTGTGCATTTTCGAACTTGAACTTGCATTTGGGAAATTGAGACCATTTGCTGAGATCTGCATCCCTGCTCACAATCACATTTGGGCTTGCAAATGAGACTTGTTCACAGGGTTTGCAAATAGGAATGTGATTCCCTACCCAGAGAGAACTCATGGCAAAAAAGCATTTAGATTTATTCTTTGGCAATGTGGGTGATGAATGCCTCTGTGTGTGTGTGTGTGTGTGTGTGTGTGTGTGTGTGTGTGTGTGTGTGTGAAAGAACAGAGAAATTAGCAAGTCTCTTTCAAAGAGCATATTGACAGAAGCTTAAAAGCTTGTTGCTTGCAAATTATTATTCCTCCTCAGTATAGTTGCAAATAACAAACACATACAGCACTTAGAGAGTGCTTTTCACTCCCTGGGCAGATTTATGTTTTGCCCATGTATTTATTTTGTTTGGTGATGAGTGAGTTCTTTCTTCCTCTTCCGTCTCCCTCCCCAAGTTCTCTCAGGGAATTCTTTGGTTGAGGAGGGTGAGAAAGCTCCATGAGGAAAAATGTAATCACACACACACACACACACACACACACAGAGAGAGAGAGAGAGAGAGAAAGAGAGAGAGAGAGAGAGAGAGAGAGAGAGAGATCTGAGCTGGCAGTGACTGAACAAGAAAGAGATTTGGGGGTTGTGGTGGACAGTTCAATGAAAATGTCCACCCAGCGTGCGGCCACTATAAAGAAGGCAAACTCCATGTTAGGCATTATAAGAAAAGGAATTGAGAATAAAACGGCCAGTATCATACTGCCCTTATACAAATCTATGCTGCGACCACACTTGGAATACTGTGTACAGTTCTGGTCATCACACCTAAAAAAGGATATTATAGAGCTGGAAAAAGTGCAGAAAAGGGCAACTCAAATGATTAAGGGGTTGGAGCATCTCCCTAATGAGGGAAGGTTACACCAACTGGGATTGTTTAGCTTGGGAAAGAAAAGGATCAGGGGAGACATGATAGAGGTGTACAACATTATGCATGGTATGGAGAATGTGGAAAGGGAGACATTTTTCTCCCTCTCTCAAAATACTAGAACCCGGGGTAATCCCATGAAACTGATTGGTGGGAGATCCAGGACAAATAAAAGGAAGGACTTCTTCACACAACGCATAGTTAAATTATGGAACTCACTACCACAAGATGTACTGATGGCCACCCATTTGGATGGCTTTGAAAGGGGAGTGGATAAATTCCTGGAGGCAAAGGCTATCCATGGCTACTAGCCCTGATGGTTGTGTACTATCTCCAGTATTAGAGGCAGTAAGCCTGTGTACACCAGTACCTGGGGAACATGGGTGGAAGGGTGCTGTTGCACCATGTCCTGCTTGTTCATCCCTGGCCGATGGCTGGTTGGCCACTGTGTGAACAGAGTGCTGGACTAGATGGACCCTTGGTCTGATCCAGCATCAGGGCTCTTCTGATGTTCTAATGTTCTTATATCTGTACTTAACCTCCTTTACACTAGTGTAAGGACCCCCCTCTCTCTCCCCTACCTGGCCGCTGAAACACTGCTACACAGATATGGAAGAGCTTGGGGAAATTGTACTCCACAATCCTCTTTCACCCATCACTAGGGTGACCTACGGAAAGGAGGACTGGGCTCCTGTATCTTTAACAGTTGTATAAAAAGGGGGATTTCAGCAGGTGTCATTTGTAGGTCTGCAGCCCCTGGTGAAATCCCCTCTTCTTCACAACAGTTCTACAATTTGTGAATACTTTGGTACTTGTGTTTGTATTCAGAGCTTTGAATGCGTCATGCTTGCATGTTTTGCAAGCAAAAATGGAAGTCTCATATATCCCTGGCCTTTATCCATCTCTGCCTATACAGCTGAAAGTATGTGTGTGGGATGTATGTCCAAAAATGTTCATCCCCTTCCAGATGTGTTAGAAACTTGATATTTGTCGCACTGACAAATTTGTCACACTGACTGGCTGTACAATGTACCAGAAAACTCTAAACACACACATTTTGGGTTTTAAGTATTTTTGAAGGATTTTATTAAAAAAAAATAGGCTTATGCCTACAACTTCCAACTTGCATTGGGTGGAACTCACAGCATGCCTTGGGTGGAGGCCAGACTAACCGGCCTTTGGCAGCCATTGTGAGAAAACACTCAGTCCTGAGAAAATCTATTTCTCAGGACTGAGGGCCTTGCTAGACCTGCCGGCTTATGCCGGCAGGGAGGCGGAGCCAAGGCGCGCTACCGTTAGCGCGCCTCGCCCAGGCTTCCACACATCGGACGCGTAGGGACGTCGGGTCCCTGCGGCATCCGCCATTATTATTTTTTTTAAAGGGGCCGGGTGCGGCCCGAAGACGGCAGACAAGGTGAGTGTTTTTTTGGGGGGGTTGTACGGGGGGGGCAAAGGATGGTAGGGTGGGCGGCACGGGGGCAGGGCGGGTGAGATCGCGCCGCACGCCGCCCGAGCAAGCAGCCGAGCGGCCCTTCCCCGGGCAATGCCGCCCCATGCCAGGCATTGCCCGGGCAAGCGCCGCACGGCTGCTTGCTCGAGCGGCGCGCGGCGCGATCTCACCCGCCCTCCCCCCGTGCCGCCCACCCTACCATCCTTCGCCCTCCCCTCTCTTCCCCACCCCCTGGCCGATGGGCACAGCGCTCGTATGAAGTCGCTAGACGTTCATAGAATCATAGAATAGCAGAGTTGAAAGGGGCCTACAAGGCCATCGAGTCCAACCCCCTGCTCAATGCAGGAATCCACCCTAAAGCATCCCTGACAGATGGTTGTCCAGCTGCCTCTTGAAGGCCTCTAGTGTGGGAGCGCCCACAACCACCCTAGGTAACTGATTCCACCGTCGCACTGCTCTAACAGTTAGGAAGTTTTTCCTGATGTCCAGCCGGAATCTGGCTTCCTTTAACTTGAGCCCGTTATTCTGCGTCCTGCACTCTGGGAGGATTGAGAAGAGATCCTGGCCTTCCTCTGTGTGGCAACCTTTCAAGTATTTGAAGAGTGCTATCATGTCTCCCCTCAATCTTCTCTTCTCCAGGCTAAACAGGCCCAGTTCTTTCAGTCTCTCTTCATAGGGCTTTGTTTCTAGACCTCTGATCACCCTGGTTGCCCTCTTCTGAAAACGCTCCAGCTTGTCTGCGTCATTCTTGAATTGTGGAGCCCAGAACTGGACACAATACTCTAGATGAGGCCTAACCAGGGCCGAATAGAGAGGAACCAGTACCTCACGTGATTTGGAAGCTATACTTCTATTAATGCAGCCCAAAATAGCATTTGCCTTTCTTGCAGCCATATCGCACTGTTGGCTCATATTCAGCTTATGATCTACAACAATTCCAAGATCTTTCTCGTTTGTAGTATTGCTGAGCCAAGTGTCCCCCATCTTGTAACTGTGCATTTGGTTTCTATTCCCTAAATGTAGAACTTGGCATTTATCCCTATTAAATTTCATCCTGTTGTTTTCAGCCCAGCACTCCAGCCTATCAAGATCACTTTGAAGTTTGTTTCTGTCTTCCAGGGTATTAGCTATCCCACCCAATTTGGTGTCATCTGCAAATTTGATCAGCGTTCCCTGCACCTCCTCGTCCAAATCATTAATAAAAAAGTTGAAGACCACTGGGCCCAGGACTGAGCCCTGCGGCACCCCACTCGTTGCCTCTCCCCAGTTTGAGAAGGTTCCATTGATAAGTACTCTTTGAGTCCGATTCTGTAGCCAGCTGTGGATCCACCTAATAGTTGTTCCATCTAGCCCACTTTTAGCTAGTTTGTTAATCAGAATGTCATCTGGTACTTTGTCAAAAGCTTTGCTGAAGTCAAGATATATGACATCCACAGCATTCCCACAGTCCACAAGGGAGGTTATCCTATCAAAAAATGAGATCAAATTAGTCTGACAGGATTTGTTTCTGACAAATCCATGCTGGCTTCTAGTAATCACTGCATTGATTTCAAGGTGTTTACAGATTGACTTCTTTATAATCTGCTCCAGAATTTTCCCAGGGATGGATGTCAGACTGACTGGTATGTAGTTCCCAGGTTCCTCCTTTTTGCCCTTTTTGAAGATAGGGACAACGTTAGCCCTCCTCCAGTCGTCCGGCACCTCACTCGTCTTCCATGATTTTGCAAAGATAATAGACAAAGGTTCTGAGAGTTCTTCCGCTAGCTCCTTCATTACTCTTGGATGCAGTTCATACGGCCCTGGAGATTTAAACTCATTCAAGGAAATTAGGTGTTCTTTGACCATTTGTTTATCAATCTCAAACTGCAATCCTGCCCCCTCAACTTCTGCTTCACTTTTTCCAGGGGGGTCATAGACCCGCTTTTGGGAGAAGACCAAGGCAAAGTAGGAATTGAGCATTTCAGCCTTTTCTTTGTCGTCTGTTATCAATTTGCCATCCTCATTAAGCAGTTGAACCACCATTTCTTTCCTCTGTCTTTTACTACTCACGTATCTGAAGAAAGCCTTTTTATTGCTTTTAGCATCCCTCGCTAATCTCAGCTCATTCACAGCTTTAGCCTTCCTGACGCCATTTCGGCACTTCTGCGCCACTTGTCTGTACTCTTCTTTTGTAGCCTGGCCTTCCTTCCACTTCCAGTATGTATCCCTTTTTGTTTTCAGTTCATCAATAAGCTTTTTGTGGAGCCACATTGGTTTCCTCTGTTGTCTTCTATCTTTTCTCCTTGTTGGAATTGTTTGTAACTGTGCCTTTAAAATTTCATTTTTTAGATACTCCCACCCATCCTGCACTCCTTTTCTTTTTAGGCTCCTTTGCCACGGGACCTTTCTTATTATAGTTCTGAGTTTATTAAAATCAGCTTTCCTAAAATCCAGAGTACGTGTATGGCTACACTCAACTTTTGTCTCCTTCATAATCAAGAATTCAAGTATGACGTGGTCACTTTCCCCCAGAGTTCCCGTAACTGCCACTTTATCCACTAAGTCATCCCTATTGGTCAATAACAAGTCAAGGATTGCCGATCCTCTAGTTCCTTCCACCACTTTCTGTAGGAGGAAGTTATCACCCACACATGTCAGGAATTTCTTGGAAGGGCCGCTTTTGGCAGTAATGGTCTCCCAACAGATATCAGGGTAATTGAAGTCCCCCATCACTAGTACATCACACTTCCTTGAAACACTGGCAATTTGTTTCTCAAAAGTTTCATCCTCATCTTCTCCTTGATTGGGTGGTCGGTAGTAGACTCCGATTATCATATTCTTTTTATTCCTAGCCCCATTTATTTTAATCCAGACGCTCTCAAAGGGGCTCCCAATCTCATCCGCCTGTATTTCTGTGCAGGGATAGGTATTTTTAACATATAGTGCAACTCCACCTCCCTTTCTATTTCTTCTGTTGTTTTTGAACAAGTTATATCCTTCAATTGCTATATTCCAGTCATGGGAGTCATCCCACCAAGTTTCAGTTATACCTATCAAGTCGTATTTGCCTTCATGTAATAAGAGTTCAAGTTCGTTCTGTTTGTTTCCCATGCTCTGGGCATTAGTATATAGACATCGAAGACCATGTGTTTTATAGTCTGGCTTTGTTCCTACCTTGTTGCAGACACTATTTTGGGGCACTGTTGGAGCTGTTCTCTGTACTGTGGTGCATTGGCCTTCATCCATTGTTGCCTCAAAATTTACGTCTCCCACCCCCGTAAGATTCAGTTTAAAGCCCTCCTGATGAAGTTCTTCATGCTGTGGCCGAACTCATTCTTTCCAGCCCTTGTGAGGTGCAACCCATCCCTTGCCAGCAGTCCATGTTCCATGTAGTGTAGCCCGTGGTCCCAGAATCCAAAATTCTCACGACGGCACCACCTTCGAAGCCAGTCGTTCATCCGGAGTATTTTTCTTTCCCTTTCTAATCCTCTTCCAAGAACCGGGAGGATGGATGAGAAAACTACCTGGGCCCCAAAGTTCTTCAGTTTCCTTCCCAGAGCGTCAAAGTCTGAAATGATTTCTTCCTAGCTCTGCTTGGCGACATCATTTGTTCCCACATGGATGAGAAGAAAGGGGTATGTGTCCGTGGGCTTTAGGAGCTTCGGTAACCCTTCAGTCACATCTCTAATCTGTGCTCCAGGGAGACAGCACACCCGGCGAGTCCATGGGTCTTCACGACATATTTGGGTTTCAATCCCACGCAGCAGGGAGTCTCCCACAACGACTACTCTTCTCTTCTTCTTGGTTGACCTACCTTCTGCCTCTTGGTCACTGTTGCATGGTGTCTCCTGTACTTCCTCCTCTGCAAACTGTCTTTCAGTCTCATTCTCCAGAAGCTGAAAGCGGTTGCTTAACTCCAATGGCCCCACCGGTGCAGAACGCCCTCTAATTCCTCCTCTCCTAACTGTCACTCTTTTCCAAGGAGTTTTCTCTTCATTGGCTTTCCTCCCCTCAGCATACTCCACTTCTGCTTCAGCTGGCTGTTGTTCTTCAATCTCGTGTGCTTCTTGTTGCAGTTCCACCGTTCGGTCTAAGAACTCCTCGACTTCTCTTATTCCTTGGAGGGTGGACACTCGCTGCTCAAGTCCTCTCACTTTTTCTTCCAAAAGTGCCACCAGCTTGCACTTGTTGCAGGTGTACGCCATGTTGAGCTCAGGCAGAAACACGAACATTGCACACCCTTTGCAGGTCACCACCTCTAGGGACTCCTTTCCATCCATATTGTCGATTTCTGCTTTGGTTTTTTTCCCCTTTTTGATTATAGTGGAATTGCCTTTGCTTTGTTGTGTCCTCTCTGAAGGTACACAACTATATGAGGATGTCTTAAGGGAAAGTAAGATCTTTTTTGGGGGGGGTTGGTTTTTTGTTTGGTGGTGGTTTTGTGGGGTTTTTTTCTCTTTATGTTTTTCTTTGTTTTTCCCACCTCTTTTATTTATTTATTTTTTATTTTATTCTATTTTTTTATTATTATTATTATTTTTTAGAGGCCTCCCCTTTGGCCTCCCCTGCCGAACTCCCCCTGTCAAACTCCTGTTTGCTCTTCCTGTTCGCTCGCTCCCTGGGAATCTGGCTTACTTTTCTAGCTCCTACTTGAGCTGGGCCAGCTGCTCTTCCCTGCTTCTGCTTAGCTCCAAGTCAGGAAGCAGAATGAGGTCACTGAAAGGCAACAACAATCAACAGCAATTAGGCACTGATTGCTGAGTCCAACTGACAATCAGGCCACTCCCCCTTCAGCTCCTGCAGCAACTATAAACACCGACCTCTCACTCAGCACTCAGGAGCACATGGCAAGCACACGGCCTCTTTGAATTGGCAGCCTCCTGGGTTTCCTTGAGGCTTCTCTTCTTCCCCTTTCCTTGGTCTCCTCTTCCTCTACACTCCCCCTGTCAAACTCCTGTTTGCTCTTCCTGTTCGCTCGCTCCCTGTTCGCTCGCTCCCTGGGAATCTGGCTTACTTTTCTAGCTCCTACTTGAGCTGGGCCAGCTGCTCTTCCCTGCTTCTGCTTAGCTCCAAGTCAGGAACCTGAGGCCGGAGCTGGGGAAAAGGCGCGCCATAAGCGAATTTGCTTATGGTGCGTTGGAGGAGGCCTCAGCGCAGCCTGCCGCCGGATTCCCCTGTGCGTCATCTGGACACACAGCAGGGAAACCGGGTCAGAAGGCACGCTAAGGCCTCATCTAGCAAGGCCCTGAGTGTTCAACCTTTGAAGCTACACAGAGCCGCTTCCCTTTGCTGCTTGCTGGAATAAAAAATCTCCTACCAACTTCAAGATAAATAAGTCACAGAGATATTTGTTATTCCTCAAATACATGATATTCAGGGACCCGGGCAATGCTGGGTATATCTGCTAGTTTAAAACAAAGTAGAAGTAAAGGAATAGCAACATCCTAATAATATCGATTTTAGAACAGGCAAAGCTCAGATAGTCAACTTGGAAAGCATCTTCACGTCCTTAATAAAACAGAAGCATGGCTTAATTATCTAGCTTCCCTCTTGCTTTTGCACTGCCAGGGGGGAGTGCATGATATTGCTACAGCTGCAGGGACCTCCAGGGTGCAGCAATTATTGTAATACCATCTCCCCGCTGCATTTCTGGCAGTAATGGACGGCATTTGCTACAGAAGCCTATTATAGCACCATCAGAGTGGTGTATAGTAAACACACTGGTGTATTTGGATACAGCAACCGAGACGGTCAATTCTCAGAGCAACAGAGACACCCCTGCCCAGAATGATTGTCTTTGTGTTGAGGGGGAGAGAGGGAGGAGGAACAGATGGAGAACATTAGCAAGATTCTAACACCAAGGGAGCAAAGACATCTTCATTGCTGATTGGCGTCAATCCCGATCTTCCTCTGGCAAGACATCCAAAGTTCTGTTAATACACAGGGAGGCACCATTCTTCATCCCAAGGTCTGGGTTGATGGTGTTAGATTATGAAATTAGCTGGTTGACATGATGAGATTCCTGCTGGATTGATCTAGTCCATCATCTTGTGACAGACAACAGGCTAGCCACGTATCCGCACTGCTTAACAAGGCATGAAGGAAACAGACCTGCTGTACTGTCCACCCCCTGCTACAGCCATTGGTGTGTTTATATTGCCTCTGAAAACAGAGGCTTTATTGAGCTGTTATTGTTAATAGCTGCCAATGTACCTGTCCACCAGGAATTAATCTCATCCTTTATAAGAATTTAGGAATCCTTCCGGATCAGACCAGTGTGGGCCCTTCTAGTCTACTATCCTGTCCTGCAGTGGCCAGACAGATGTCTCTGGGAACCGCACAGGCATGGACTGAAAGCCATATTCCTCCCATATGGACTCTTCCTCCCCAAGAGAAACTGGCATTTAGTGACATGCGTCCTCCATACACAGAGGTTCTACTTTGCTGCCTGGGTGAGCAGTTTATTTATTTAGAATGTTTTGACCCACCTCTTCAGTCAAAAGGGCTCCTGGAGCTGCTTCTGTTGAGTCAGTTACAGACAAGACTATCCCTGCTGGTAGGCTTATAATGTAAAATAAATAACACAAAAGGAAAAGATGATGGGGACGGAAGAGGAAAGCAAGAAACCACAGTCCCCAGTTCTTAAACTTACAATGTTCATTTAATGACCAGCTGGAACGGAAACAGCTGAAGAAGAGGAGGAGTCAAATAGATCTGGTGGGTCAGATATTACTGTCTTTATTCATTTCATCCACCACTGCAGAAGTGGAATGGATGCTGATGAATGGTAGTTGAGATAGAAGAGGAGTCAAAGGAAGATGATGTCTCAGCATACATGATGGAGCCGGCACTGTTGCCCCATCAGTCGTCTTCTCTCCATCTCAGAGATTTAACCTGTTGTGCCTTCATTTGGGCTAGAGCAGGAAGGAAGAACAGCAGCGCCTGGGAGAGGTCAGGGAGTGGTCCTTCACAGGAACAGGCAGAAGCCAGCTGCAGGCCAGTGCAGCTGACTTCAATCCCTAATCAGTATCAGTTGAGATGTTCCAGTGCACCTAGAAAAAGACTGAGGGAAAGTGGCCACATTCCAGTGGTGGCTGAGACCGAATTAGGTCTATCCATGTAGGGTTCCTGCCCTCTCATCAAGGATCCCTTGAACTTCCTAAACTTTGGAAGCAGGCCAGCTGGAACACTTGGACTAGGCTGCCACCTCCTTTTTCTGTCCCTGCAGCTGGGTGGAAACCGGAAAGCTTTTTTGAATGGCTCTAATTGTATAAACGCTGCCATCGCTTCCCTTCTCGTGCGATCTAAATTTGGAAGTTGATTTTATTTTGAGCAAAATTGGAAAGCACATGTTTCAGTCAGAGCCGGACCAGGTTCAAGAGCGGCTGTACCCAAATCCAGAGCGGAAGCGGATGGCCTGCCGCTCAGGAAACCAAAATAAATGGCTGAAGCTGGCTGCTAGAAGCTTTGGCTGGATACTGGAAGCTGATTCTGTCCAGGAAAGGACAGAAGACCAGTTTCTATTTACACCACGGTGGGTCAACCCAGCGACTCCATATTGCCTACCAATTCATTTGCCAAGCACTCACGAGGGACTTGTGAATGCTTGGGCATGGGTCCACATCCATGCCGATTGCGTCTCACTGGGTCCATGAGGGCCAGATGTGGGGGTGTCTGCTGCTCTGACGGACCCAGTCGGATGCTTGGGACAACTCTAAGAGTCTGTTCTGGGGCACCATCACAAAATGTCTGCCATAGGAGGTGTGGCTTGTCACCGTGGAGCTCAGAAGCATTCATAGGACACTAGCAGACACTAGAAGCTCTGACTTTCTTTTCTTCCTGATCCCAGATGCCAGGAAGAAGATGTGTGCTGTTTCTTTTCTCCCCCCCCCACCCCACCCCCCTATTTTATTTGAGTGGGATGAGTAGACCACTTTGATGGGCACCAGGAAAGATGTCCAGGGGGCCACTGGTGCTTCTGAATATCATGTTGCTTATCCCTGGTGTAGACAGACAATGTTTAGACTGCTAAAAGCATTACTAAACAAGCCAACAACCCCCCTCCCCTCCCCACAAGTCATTGCATGATGACATTAGCGTGTTCACAGCTGGATTCGATTTCTCTCTTCTCTTTCATTGAGACTGTTTCAACCTCTGCAAAAAGAAAAGCATCCCAAACTAATCCAAGCAAAACGGCAGCCGGCAGAGTTCTGATCCTTTGAAAGGACAGAAGAAGCAAAGAAGAAAAAAAAACCCCAATGATTTTCAACTTACCACCATTACAAAGAGCACAAGGCTTCGCTGAGCCCTCCCTGAAATCAAGAGTGGAACATGGAGACAAGTGGAGACACGAAAGGAACGCAATTCACATGAATAGAAAATGGAATGGGGGAAACTTCAAACATGAAAATGAACGGAGAAATGGAACCACC
This sequence comes from Elgaria multicarinata webbii, assembly GCF_023053635.1. Classification (NCBI taxonomy): domain Eukaryota; kingdom Metazoa; phylum Chordata; class Lepidosauria; order Squamata; family Anguidae; genus Elgaria; species Elgaria multicarinata. The sequence goes on from NC_086190.1 coordinate 3,346,788, forward strand.
CCCACCACCCGTGTGCACCTCTATTATCAGTCAGTGTAGACATGGACCATTTCTACACCAGCCTGAAAATCCAGGCTGGTCACGGCCAAGTCCTTGTGCGTCTAAATGATGCACAGGGACTCCCGAGGGCAGGGGGGATGAACACGCACTTTCCCGGTGATAAATAATCCCTGGGAAAACCCGATTGGTCTCGCGGTCTCGGGATCATCCCGAGACTGCGGGAGGTGTGTGGCCACCCTTCTCGGTTTCTTCCCTCCTCTCCATGAGTAACGGGGATCAGTAGAGGGAAGGATCAGGAGGAATCAGGGGTGGGTGGGTGAGCAGGATTGGACATCGCACTGGCCATTTGGACACAGGGGACAATCCTGGAAGGAGGTAAGTCCGGGATCGCCCCCCTCCCTCCCTCTACACCTGCATGGTGTAGAAAGGGCCATGACCAGCCTTCCCCAAACTGGGCCAGATCTACCCCAAGCAGGATACAGCACTATGAAAGCAGTATGAAAGCGGTATATGGTATGTGTAAGTGGGCCCCAACAGTTGTCAGTGCACTTCAATAAAGCTGTTGTGTGGCTCCTGCTTCTTATATACCGCTTTCATACTGCTTTCCTTATGTTATATCCTGCTTGGTGTAGTGTCCTCCAGTTGCGATGGACTACAACACCCACTCTTGCCAGACACCATGGCCGTCCTTGCTGGCTGTGGATGGTGGACGTTGTAATCCACAACACCTGAATGGCATTACTTAGGGGGAGACTTGGTTCGGAGAACAAATGTTCTGATTTGGGAGGAAGTCTGTTCGAATATTCATCTCTCAAAGTTAGGCAGACAGAACTTTTAGAGAGGTCTCATTCTTAATAAAAAATAAGTTGTGCTCATAGAAATTATCCCTGCTGCATAACTCTCAAAGTGTCTGGAGCCTTATTCATTCATTCATTCATTTGTTATTTCATTTGGTTGTTTATTTGTTTGTTTCTTTAAGGGTTAGGATATCCTACATTTCCCTTAACTGCTCAAGGCAGATTACAAAAATTAAAACCAACAATACAATCAATAAAAGTTCTTAGAAATTTTGAAGGAGATGAAAAAGAAAAAGGAAAGAGAGAGAGAGAGAGAGAGAGAGAGAGAGAGAGAGAACAGCAGCAGCCCAAAAATCAATAAAACATTTCCAGTGGGAGTAAACAAAAATAAAAATAACACACACACACACACACACACAAAAAAAAACCCACAGTGTCAAAAACATGGGGGAAATGGGTTCATGCCTTTCCTGGTGCCAAAAAGATAGTAAGGATGGCATCAAGAAATAATTTACCTGGGGAGGGAATCCCCCAACAAGGGAGTCACCAGAGGAAAGGCTCTTTCTCAGGTAGTCCCTTGACAAACACTCTGAAGGAGACATTTTAATTGATAGGTTCATATGGGAGAAGACAGGTCCTTCCAGTATGCAGCCCAATTTAGGAATGGGCAAACTCCGCGCCAAGAACTCATGTCTTTTTGTGTGTGTGTTCATAAACCATTGATTTATGGAAATTTGCAGCTGGGGATATATATGAAAATTATCATTTGTGCAAAACTGCAATCTCCACAAATGTTTCCTGCTGCAAATTTCCATGAACCATGATTTGTGCAAATAAAAAAATGGGAAGCCATGAGCTTGCCTGACTCAGCACGCCAGATCAGGGATATGCAAGTTGGCATCCAGGGGTGGTAGTGGGGCAGGCTGGTAAAAGCTCACTGGCCTCCAACCCCACCATGGATTCCTCTGACATCCCTAATAGTAATACAGTCCAAAGCCTTAGAAGTCACACGCCAGCACTCCAAATGGTCCTCAGAAACAAACAGACAGCCATTCAGTTGTCCTGAAGAACTGGCAAGATATAACTGAGGCAGGCCCCTATCCACAACTGGACTGCCACATTCTGAACCAATCCAAATTTCTCAAATGCTGTTTTTCAGACACACTGGCTTGTCTTCCTTTCACCGGGCTCACACTGGCCTTTCTCCATGCAGGCCTAATCTACTCCTGCAGGCCTTCTGGGATGTTGTGTGTGTGGGGGGAGGATCTTGGCCTTTCCAACTTCCAGGATCGTCCCCCAGGGTCCAAACGCCAGTGTCACATCCCAGAATTGAAGAGGTACCTTCCGGCATGGCGTTTTTCTTTTAAAGAAGACAATGTGCAATTGCACAGGCGCATTCTTGTGCCAAAAGTAAGTTCTTTAAAAACAAACAAACTGAGGGGGATTGTGAAAATATTCATCCCTCACCCCCAATGGGCACGGACTCCTCCTGCAGAGCTCCGTGGCCATTTGGCGAGCCCCGCTACTCGCAGGGAGTAGGGACAACCCAGGAGTGAGCATCACACCACCCGCGGACCTCAGGGTTGTCCCGAGACTGTAGGAAACACCATGAAAAACCCAGTCCCAGTTATCCTGGGACAACTGAGATCTCATCCCAGGGACTATCTTGAGCTGATCCCAGGATAACTACTTGGGGTAGACACGGCCACAGTCATATGGAGTGGTGACATCAGGGAAACTTCTCCATATAGACTCTACTGTTGTAAGGGCTCCGGAATGGGACAGAAATTTCTAAGGGATGAACTTCACTCATAGAATCATTCACACAAGCGTTGGCTTGTGTGAAGTGTTGTAAACTGGAGGAAGGCTCTCTCATGGAAGTATAATCTGCCATTTGTGGATTACTGATCATCTCATTAGGGAATCCATGGTAAGTATCCAAGGAACCCCAAGGCACTCAGCAGTTCAATGCACATTTACTCAGAAGATGAACTGGGCTGAAATTTCTTCGAAGATTTCTCTTCCCCCCACCCCTGGGAAAATTGTTGAGATTTCTTTTTTTCGCAACTCTCTTGAAAAAGGAGACCACTGAGCAGGATTTTTTTTAATGGAAGTAGCCACTGCCTTCACCTACCCTCCATAATGTCCTGGAATGAAGCTACATCTAGGAGAAGGCTGTGAGTGGCAGCATAAAAAGGAATAAAACACCCCAAATAAATAAATAAATAAAAAAGATGGGAAAGGAAGAAGAAGAAGAAGAAGAAGAAGAAGAAGAAGAAGAAGAAGAAGAAGAAGAAGAAGAAGAAGAAGAAGAAGAAGAAGAAGAAGAAGATTGGTGGGAGATCCAGGATAAATAAAAGAAAGTACTTCTTCACACAGCGCATAGTAAAATTATGGAATTCACTATCACAAGATGTAGTGACAGCCACCAATTTGGATGGCTTTAAAAGGGGGTTGGATAAATTCCTGGAGAAGGAGAAGGCCTTCAGTGGTTACTAGCCCTGATGGTTGTGTGCTACCTCCAGTATTCAAAGCAGTAAGCTTGTGTGCACCAGTTGCTGGGGAACATGGGTGGGAGGGTGCTGTTGCACCAAGTCCTGCTTTGTTGGTCCATGGTCAACAGCTGGTTGGCCACTGTGTAAACAGAATGCTGGACTAGATGGACCCTTGGTCTGACCCAGCATGGCACTTCTTATGTTGAGAAGAAGAAGAAGAAGTAGAAGAAGAAGAAGAAGAGGAGGAGGAGGAGGAGGAGGAGGAGGAGGAGGAGGAGGAGGAGGTGGAGGAGGAAACAGCACTATTGTACTGTGAAGGCTGAGTCCTACCCTCAAGAAACTATTGGATAATTTATCCTCCCACCAGAGAGATTCCATGAAACAGCCCCACCAAATTTCTTTCCCCACAAATAGGATGGAGAATTTTGAAAGGCTATCTCGTGCCCACCTGCCTCCACTCACTGCAATGAGCGTTGTCCACAGTGGAAGCTCCAAAAATTGTGTGTTTTCTGCCTTGTGTAAATGATGCCATTTACGGGGGCTATTTCTGCAAGGAGCTTCCATTGTGCATAACAATGGAGGCTATGGACCAGGGTGGATGACTCTCGGGCACTTATTGGAACTTCTGGACCCAGTTGGGCACCCGCAACATCCTTAATCATTGTCCTCAGTTAATCATAGAACTTTACAGGGCTGGAAAGAGATGACCAGTTTCTTGTAATCCTATCCTGTTTTCCCACCTCTTTGCCCAATGGTTTCCTTAGCGCAGAACCATCCATTAAGAAATAATATATGGACTAGCACAATGCCATCTCATTGTTAGTGCTACAGGCCCTCCACCTGGAACCCCAGCAAAACTCACAAAACCCAATGCATCATACTCATGAGTCCATTTAGACTTGATTGAACCCTAAAACCCACAGGTGTGTAGAAGTGCTGATTGCCCGGATGACCTCTGTGGATGTCCTGAACCTGGCGTGTCCACACCAAATTCACTGAGCTATGTATGTAGTCTGCTAAGAACTGTGGTGTGAGAACTGGACTGTAAAATGTGAGCGTCCGTCTGCACATCTGCGAAAACTAAACGTCTGGAGTAGAAAACATTGATTTATTTAAGTCCATATACTAAGCGTGTTACATGGAATCATATTTATAACCCACAATACCCATTTCTTTGATTTTAAAAAAATGAACATTTAAGTTTTTGTTGTTTTTTTTCAAAAATTTGCTACAGTACAAAAAGTGTTTATGGGTTTTTTTTATATATATATATATATATATATTATATATTTATGTATAGTAACCAGAAATACTGACTTTATTAGAAGAGATAACCCCACCCTTCCGTTCGGTTAGCTTTTGACATGTGTTCCATATAACTTCATCTGCTCAAGAAGTTTTCCCAAGTCGCTTCATGGCACATAATGGTATTATTGGCACAGGTTCAGAAAAAATATTCACAGTCCAAGTGTCCCAAATGGAAGCCATGGCCTTTTTTGGCTAGCTTCTCTCTTCCTTCCTCTGTCTTTGCTTGCAAATTTATTCATCCGCCCGCCCCCATGACCTCTTCTCCCATGAAAAATAACGCACTCCTCAAAAAATCCAATCCCTTGTAGGGACAAGTCCCTTTTTATTATATAAAAATATATTTGGCTGCTCTTTGAATCTTCCATCAGTAAACACAAATGGTAGGTGTGGGTAACCCATTCATTTTAAATATTTGTTTACAGGTTCACCAATGGAATCCTGTTAAAGATAGAAAGAAAGAAAAATATATAGTTACTATTAGCAATATTCCACAATAATCTATACAGTATTTTTTTAAAAAAGAAAAAAAAGAAAAGAAAAAATTAGTCATGCAGTAATTTTCTAGGGACAATAGCCCTTTCAGCGTAAAATAAATTATTTCCTTTTAACTAATTTTGATAAATGAAGAGAAAATCACCAGCTAAACAGTTGATGCACACACAAGTTTAGAAAGACATAAAAGAAAAAAGAGAAAGCATACAATTGTCAAGTGTAATTATTTTTCTTTCTTTTAAATTCATATTAGTAAGAGAAGAGTAAAAGTGCATGAATAAAGAACCAAAAATAAAAGAAACAAACAAAAATATGCAATCAAAGGATTCTGGATTCTGCTCTGTTTCTAAAGAGTTAAAACTGCAATCCTTTGCATATTTATTTAGAGGCAAGGGCTACTGTATTCAATGGATTGCAGCCTAAGGTAGCCAGTGTGGTATAGTGGCTAAAGTGTTGGACTGGGAGTTGGGAGATCCGGGTTCTCATCCCCACTCGGCCATGGAAACCCATTAGGTGACTCTGGGCCAGTCACAGCCTCTCAGCCCAACCTACCTCACAGGGTTGTTGTTGTGAGGATAAAACAGAGAGGAGGAGGGTTATGTACACCACCTTGGGTTCCTTGGAGGAAAAAAGGTGGGATATAAATGCAATAAATAAATAAATAAATAAGGGTAGGTGAGAATGAGTTGGAACTAGGCTGAGTCATTGTGTAGACTAGACACATTGACCCTGTTCAGACAACATGCTAAGCCGTGGGGGTTAAGTGTTTTGAGCTAAACAACATGCTAAGTCATGTGAACCATGACTTAGCATGTTGTGTGAACATGCTAAGTTTAATTTGGTTTAATTTGTTTTTAGCTGTGTATATTTATTGTTTTAGACTGTATGCTTTTATCTGTATGCTGCCCTGAGATCCTAATGATATAGGGCGAGATACAAATGTTTTAAATAATAAATATGTAAATAAATTCCTAACCATGGTGGCGACACGGTTTCTCAGCCTTTTGTGTAGTATCTGTTCTTATCAGTTACATGACGGTGGTTTAAACACGCCCACTAAACACTCCCAGCAAAAGGGCAGCAGCGTAACCATGGTTTAACGTGTTGTCTGAACAGGCCCAGTGAAATCAATGGGAGACCCATTGACTTCAATGGATCCGCTTCGAGTACAACCAAGCCTGGATCCAACCCAATATGTTTATACACATGTTGCACCAAACAACGTCACCCCGCTTTTATCCCCCCCTCCTTGCAAGTTGCATAAGTGGGGTGTGTCAGGCCTCAGGGGGTGGCAGAAATCCTTAAAAAAATGTTCCTGGGGGGCAGTTGAAATGATTAGTGGTGGCAGTAGCAGCAGCAGTGTTTTTTCAGTGTGGGTGGGGGTATCTTCCTTGTATTGCTAGCAAAGGCAGAGGCAGAGTTTCTGCTGGAAACCCCACCACGTTCATGCCGTTGTAGTGTCATTCCAACCAAGGCAGGCTGATGAGGAGCACCCAACATCTAGAGCGATTAGAAAGCTCTCCCCGTAAAGCTGATGCTGGCGATCATCACAGGGAATGCATTATATGTTCTCCCTCCCTCCCTCCCTGTTGTCTGGTCCCTTACCCTGCCCCAACCTACTAAATAAAGCCCTGACTCAACAAACTTGAGTGCATCTCTAAAATGCCTTGCAAATCAGTCTACAGAAGTATGGGCCTATACTTTATGCTAGCCATTGATGGCCTATCCTAGGTTTCTCCCCTTGCGGGCTCCAGGTTTTTGAGAATCCTTGAGCAAGACCCTTGGAATGGGACCTCTCTCTCCGTGAGTCCACCTTCTCACTGCCATGGTCACCAGCTGCTGGGTCTCCTCCTTGTCATCATCACTGCTATTGCATGCTTGCTGGATTCGCAGCCAGTGAGCAGGTCAGCAGTGGCATCTCCTCCTCCTCCTCCTCCTCCTCCTCCTCCTCCTCCTCCTCACCACTACCATTGTCAGGGCCAGAATGAGAGGCAGGTTGACAAGGGGACTTCAATGCTCAACAGGAGAGAAATCTCCAGGGGGGTCTTGTCAGTGACGCCCTGCTGAGGTGTGGGCCCATGGTGGGTATCTGACTGTGCCTACTCTTGGTGCTAGCCCTGGCCATGCTGGCTAGGAATGATGGGAGTTGCAGTCCATGTCATATGGAGAGCACCAAGTTGAAGAAGGCCAACTTATCTACAAACCACCCCCAGAAATAATGATCTTCCAACATACAGAAAGCTTTCCTTTCGGCCAAATAGGACAATACATTCCCCAATCACTCTCCTCCATGCAGTAGGATCTCACAACATCCCTTCCTTCTCTACTGACTCAGTGTGTGCACAGCAACACCAGCGCAAATCCATGTGCAGTCGTAGCATTTGAATAGGGTGTGCATGCAAATAGAACACCAAAAGCCAACACCTGTGCAAAGATTGCCCAGTTGGCTTTAGGGATGGGCGAATGATCGCTAGGATTCTCCGAACATTTTTTTGCCTTTTGTCTTGTGCTCAGTTCCTGTTGGCACTAACAAGCACTGCTTGCTGCATGAATGGAGAAATTGTGCGAATTGAGGAGGGAGCAAATGGGAGATCTGTGCAAATTCCCCCCAATTTGCACAACTTTCCTCCATAGGCTAAAGCAGGCTTGATTCAGGGGAAATTTGTACACATTAGGACACTTCTGCAAAAGGAAACTGGGGAAGTTGTGCAAATTGAACCCGAGCATGTGTCCTGCGATCGGCTAATGTTGTTGATGGACATACGCTCCTGCTCGCGATTGCTTTTACGGCTTCAGACTGGGCATTGCTCACACATTTTGTGAGCAAAACCAAAATTCTCATACACCCCTAGTTGATTTCCCAGGTGAATCGACAGTGATTTGAGCCTCTGGGCACTGGATTTCATTCATTTAATGTCCCAATTGAGTGATGGTTTCAGAGGTGGGGCAGGCACGCTTGACGGGCCGCTGAGGAACAAATCATTCCACGTGGCCCCATGCACACAAGCAGTCTGACGAGAGAGAGAAGAAACCAAGAATGCTAGTGCTCTGTTGGCCTCTGAACTGCTCCTTTCAACTCACAACTGTTGGGCCTGCAAGCACACAATCTGTGTGTGAACGCAGGAGAGGCTCAGTCTTCTACGGCTGCCCATTTAATTGAGATTAAGGGAGACAAGGTTGTACGTTAGCAAAACAGTAAATCATCATTAGAAGTACATCTACTAAGGATTAGTTGACACACAGGGGATAAATACCCTGTCTTACAGCTAAACTTTAATTACATGCTTAAGTTAATTGGGTTTTGTGCCAGAGACAATGGCTATCCAGACAACATCAAAAGGAACTCCCCACCACTCTACCATTCTTGTTTCTTTTTCCCCCATTAAAGATTATGGTTGCTGAGGCTCCCATTGGATGATGGGAAACACTGACCACACTGCTATGAAATTTAATTGCTGGCGCCATCGCAGCAGCGCAGGAGAAGGGCTAGATCAGGCAGTGGGGGGATGGAGGACGTGTTCCCAGAAGTCCAGGAACGTGTCCTCCAGCCCCCAACCCCAGGGCCGATCTAGCCTTCTGCTGCACTAGATTAGCGCTGGGGAAGGGCTGGAGGATGCATTCCCGGATGTCTGGGAACACGTCTTCCAGTCCTTTTCCCTGGTGAATTGGGGGCCAGTCCCGGTTGCCCCGGAGACTTCCATTGTTCCAGAGGTTTCTGGGGTTTCCCGGTGCATCTGGTCACCCTAAATGTAAGTGGGACATTTCCAAGGAAGTGCAAATAATATTTGCCTTTAAAAGAGGAAGCCTCTGTAAAATGAGGGGATTGTGGTATTCATGAGGGGACTGGTAAGGGGGAAGCTGGAAAGGAATGTCAAGAGGGTGAGTTCTCTTCAGAATGCTTGAGATTGCTCAAATAGTATTATTATTGTTATTATTATTATTATTATTAACAATAATAATAATAAATATATCTTTAATGACATCAGAAACAGAAAATCAGCTAGGGGGCGTGGTTAGTCTTTTGAGTGACAAGGGCATTAAAAAAGTATTAAATGGGGACAAGGAGTTTTCAGAGAAGGTGAATGAATTATTCGCTTCTATTTTCACTGCAGAAAGTGCAGTGGACAAGTTCTATGACTGCCACGTAGTGTCCCCAAGAAATAAACCTAAGTTTCAAAAGAGTAGGTGCAGGGACGGTGACATTATGATGAAGGAAAATCAGTTTAAGGTTTTTGTTGTAGTGAAGCTTGGTAGCATTGGAAGGAAGACCATCCCATGCTCCCATCCTTTGCCATCCCATGAAGCACACTGACGGCCTTTCAAAGGGCTACTATGGGCCTTGCTAGACCTACCTCAGAATTCGTGTGGGAGGAGCAGCCAGCCCGCACTAGAAGTAGCGCGGGCTGTCGCTCCTTTCCACACGACAGACGTGATGGGGAAAGGAAAGCCTTGTCGCGTCCTTCAGGTTTTTTTAAAAGTTAAAGGGGCCATGTGCGCAAGAGCGCACCAACGAAAAGGTAAGTTGTTTTTTAAAATAAAGGGTTCCCCGCTCCCCCTGCCCCCGATTTCCCCCCCACAATGTCTGATGCCCCCCACTCGCCCACTCGCTCGCCCCCTCACTCACCTCCTCGCTCACCCGTCCACTCACCCCCCGCTCGCCCCCTCACTCACCCCCCCTGCTTGGCCCCTACTCGCTCGCCCATCCGCTTGCCCCGTCACTCGCCCCCCCCGCTCACCCGTCCGCTCGCCCCCTCGCTCACCCCGTCCACTTGCTTGCCCGTCCAATGCCCCCTCCACCACCACCCCAGCCGTGATCTCCCCACCCTGGCTCTGCTCTTCCCCCCAATCTCTCCTGCTCGGTCCGCTCTCCCCCCCCCGGTGATTCCCTTGCCCCCGGCCCGATGGGCACGGCTTCTCCTGGCTACTCGTGAGTAAGCGAGCAGCCGGGAAAAGCTGTGGAACCAGCTACACCTTTCGCAGCCCCGGGCTCAGCCCGGGGCTGCAGAAAAACCCGGCCAAAAGTGGATCCGGTTATCCCGGGTCAAGGGAGGGTTTAGCCTGGTGTGACCCCTGGATCCCTTGTGCATCATCTGCACACACAGCAGGGAGCCCAGGCCTCGCATCAGGCTAAACCCTTGTCTAGCAACGGCCTATGTCTCCAACTATCATCCATTTCTGACAAAAAGAAAAAATAGATATAGCTTTTTTAAAATAAATAAATAAAAGGGCTTGTTCACACAGCACATAGATAAATTATGGAACTCCCTACCTCAAGATGTAGTGATGATCACCAATTTGGATGGCTTTAATGGGGGGTTGGATAAATTCCTGAAGGAGAAGTCTAGCCCTGATGGTTGTGTGCTACCTGCGGTATCTGAGGCAGTAAGCCTGTGTGCACCAGTTGCTGGGGGACATGGGTGGGAGGGTGCTGTTGCACCGTGTCCTGCTTTGTTGGTCCCTGATTGACAGCTGGTTGGCCACTGGGTAAACAGAGCGCTGGACTAGATGGACCCTCAATCTGATCTTATGTTCTTAAAGACTGGCATGATAATCAATAGGAGCCAGTGTGGTGTAGTGGATAAAGTGTTAGACTGGGAGTCGGGAGATCTGGGTTCTAGTCCCCACTTGGCCATGGAAACCCACTGGGTGACTTTGGGCCAGTCACAGACTCTCAGCCCAACCTACTTCACATGGATAACATGTGAGGATAACATGGAGAGGAGGAGGATTATGTACACCGCCTTGGGTTCCTTGGAGGAAAAAAGGAGGGATATAAATGTAATAAAGGAAGAAAGCTTAAAAGTTTGGTCTCAGCTCAGGTTTGGTACTTATTTGAAATCAGGCAGCCCTCAAATCCATCCAAGCGGAATCAGGCCACTTCCTGAAGTTGTCAAATTGGGGTCTGAGTCTAATGTTGTAGGTGGTGGACACCTCTAGAATCTCATGAAATGTACATGGATGGACCAGAAATGGACAGAAAGGACCGGGAGGAACACATGTGAAGCGGACATAGGCTGGAAGCATGACATGTGATCTGGGTTTGCTCTAGAATGCATCCAGCAATCCCCTCAGTGGTAGTGGGGACGTTCCTTCTGGAAGCTTTCCACCATTTTAGAATGTCTCACTGCTCCGGGGTTTCCTGGATGCTACACTCCCTGTTCCCTTGAATCAAGCAGGGATCTTAAATCTTAATAATATCTCCATTCTTGCTGATTTGTAATCTCCAGACCCCCTGCCCGGTATACTCTGAGCTCTTACTTCCCACATCTGAGACAAGAGGAACCATTTTACTGTGACTCATTAGATCTTAATATTAATGCAAAAAAGGAGAGCATTTGTTACTGCCAAATAGAATGAGGCCAGTATGTCAGGGGCTTTTGGCTTCCACAGCAGATTAGCTGGGCAAATGCTGAAGCTTTTATTCACACCATGCCAAATCAGAACCCCTTTCAAAGGTTCCACATTCCCAGGGGAAAAACGCGTGAGATGGGATGTACAAGAATCATAGAATAGTAGAGTTGGAAGGGGCCTATAAGGCCATTGAGTCCAGACCCCTGCTCTATGCAGGAATCCCCCCTAAAGATTATGCATGGTGTAGAGATGGAGACATTTTTCTCCCTCTCCCATAATAAAAGAAGAACCAAGGGTCATCTAATGAAGCTCATAGTTGGGAGATTCAGGACAGACAAAAGGAAGGACTTCTTGATACAATGATGTATCAAGAAGTCATGATAGCACTCTGAAGTCATGATAGCACTCTTCAATTACTTGAAAGGTTGTCACACAGAGGAGGGACAGGATCTATTCTTGATCATCCTAGAATGCAGGACACAGAATAACGGGCTCAAGTTAAAGGGAGCCAGATTCCAGCTGGACATCAGGAAAAACTTCCTGACTGTTAGAGCAGTACGACAATGGAATCAGTTACCTAGGGAGGTTGTGGGCTCTCCCACACTAGAGGCCTTCAAGAGGCAGCTGGACAACCATCTGTCAGGGATGCTTTACGGTGGATTCCGGCAGTGAGCAGGGGGTTGGACTCAATGGCCTTGTAGGCCCCTTCCAACTCTATTCTATGATTCTATGATTCTAAGTACTTCTTCACACAACACATAGTTAAATTATGGAACTCACTACCACAAGATGTGGTGATGGCCACCAATTTGGATGGCTTTAAAAGGGGGCTGGATAAATTCCTGGAGGCAAAGGCTATCAATGGTTACTAGCCCTGATGGTTGTGTGCTATCTCCAGTATTCGAGGCAGTAAACCTGTGTGTACCAGTTGCTGGGGAACATAGGTGGGAGAGTGCTGTTGCACCATGTCCTGCTTGTTCATCCCTGGCCGATGGCTGGTTGTCCACTGTGTGAACATTGTGCTTGACTAGATGGACCCTTGGTCTGATCCAGCATGACTTTTTTATGCTCTTATGTCCACTATACAGAGAGAGAGAGAGAGAGAGAGAGAGAGAGAGAGAGAGAGAGAGAGAGAGAGAGAGGTCTTAATTGTCTATCTATAACCCAACTGAGCCAGAATCTCAGCATGGTATGAACTAGCGTGTCTGTAGTAATGAAACAGAAATGGAGATGTGTCTGCAGCAGCCAGTAAATTTATTACTCACTTATAGCTTTTCTGCATGCCCTAAATTTGCAAACTAGGTCACTCCTTGATGTGCCTGGTAGAATCTGTTGTGACCTCATTCCATGTCTTCTCAGTCAAAGGAAGACTCCCCGGGATGGAAGCCAAGTAGAAATTCACAACTAGAGCCCCGTGGGAGTTACCTGTGTTCTTTTATGCTTCATGAGGATTTCTCTTTCTCTCATCCAAATTATATATTGCAGGGAGCACTTCTACCCAGGAAGACTTCCACATTCTTTTAGAAAATGAGATTAGACAATCCCCTACATTTTCTGAGTTATCTATTATTTATTGAGGGCACTTACACACACTGGTTTTCTGGAACGAAAACTGAAACACCCAAGGCGGGTAACGCAGCAAATTAAAAATGCTACCATAAAAAGATTATGAATGACAAAGAAGAGGCAAAACTATAAGATAATCACTAAAACGAAAGGATAACCACATAAAACTAGGCATTTTTTGGCCTGCTGAAACAAGTGATGGAATAGCATCAAGTAGGAAGTGAAGTGCATCTCTTCGGACAAAGGGTTTCAAAGCCTCGGTGCCAACACTGAGAAGATCCTCTCTTCCATCCATGCCAGCCACATTCTGGGCATGCAAGATGGACTCTCTAGATGGCATCAATGGACTAGGGGGTTTCCATTCCTGGGAAATCTGGCCATTTGGGGCTCACCAGATTTTCGCAGCTCCCAGACTCAGCTTGCATTTGCAAGCTGAGCCACATCCCTTCACCCCCAAATTTGTGAGCTTTTTCCTTTTTAAAAATAAAAAAATGGAAATAAAAATTTGCGCAAATTGCACTAGCAATGTAACTTATGCAAATTATGTGAATTGCAACTGCCCTTTGAGCACATGTATCTTTACTGCCCCAACTCCATGAAGATCAGTGGGGCCAGCTCACGGGAAATACGCGGAAGTCTGGGGGACCAAGCTGATGAAATCTCAGCAAGCCCCAGACAGATTCCTCTGACATCTGTACAATGGATTGGAGTCTAAATTGAAGGATTTATGAGAACTTTGCTTTTGCTCACAAAACATGCTCTGTTTGAGTGTGTTCAAGAGCCCACGTCCTCTGAAAATATTCACAAATTGTCAAACACATGCTCGTATTAATTCATACCCAATTCCTAGTTCAGTTTGCGCAACTTTCCTAATTTGCCCAAATTTAAGAGCATAAGAAGAGCCCAGATGCTGGATCAGACCGAGGGTCCATCTAGACCAGCATTCTTTTCACACAGGGGCCAGCCAGCCATTGACTATAGACCCACAAGCAGGACAGGCACATAGGCAAGCACAGCGCATTTCATTTGGGTGCGCACCCAGGGAATTTCATTTTATTGTTGTTGTTTTTAAAGGTGAACATTTATTGAATACTTAATCATAAAGGACATGATTTTATTCATTTATTTATTAAACACGGATGCTCTACTCCACATTAAACTCACCGTTGCAGGTGAGGGGGGAATGAGGAGACACCCAGCATTGGTGAGGCTTTGTGGTGACACTGGCCAGAGGCAGGGCTGGGGCCAGACTATTTCGTGCCCTAGGCAAGGTGAGCTACTTTCACACACACACACACACACACACACACACACACACACACACAATGCCAAGTTTGATTTTTAAGAACATGTGTTTCCTGGAAAAAATAAAAGCACAAAACTTGAAACTGCTAAATTTATTTTAAAGTGCAAGAAATACGTCATGCCAATTATAGCAAACAAATTGGGAAGGAACATCTATGGGTCTAAAATGCATTGTTTAATAGGAATATCACCTCCAAATCATCCCCCCCCCCAACTCACACATGCACGCACACACACACACACACATTCAGCGTCACTCACTCCAAACAAACACATGCATGAACACATGCATTCACTCAAAGACCCCATGCACCCCATGCACCCATACATTTCTCTCTCTCTCTCTCTCTCTCTCTCTCTCTCTCTCTCTCTTCCAGGCATGTTCCGGAAGTCTGAACACGGAGCCGCCCCACCCCCACCCCAGCGTCCCTTCACTTTGGCTGAGCGGGCGCAGGGTGCCATCTCGCCCGTCCAGGCCCAGCTGAATCCTCCGGCCAGGCCAGCTTACAGCCAACGCACGTGAGTGCTGCGCTGTGCCCGGCGCCCCTCTTAGCTTGGCACTCTAGGCGGCCGCCTAAGTGGCCTCTATGGTAGCACCGGCCCTGGCCAGAGGAGGGGCCGAAAAGGTAATATTAGCCTTTGGGCTCCTCCTCCTGGCCTCTTTGAAGTGTAGCACCCAGCAAACCAATTCCTTTTCACCCCTGCTGCCAAGAGCAAAGGAGCTCTCTCAAAGGCAGTGGTTCTTCAGCATGGCAGCAGAGCACAGCCAAAGAACCATTTCTGCTGTGTCTAGATCTCCCTCTGGAACGCACTCAATGGCTTCCTCAATTCAGCACTTATTGCTTGAGACATTAGGTGTGCCTGGGCACACCCGGCACACCCCTTATGCATTCCTATGGACAGGAGTGCAACAGCTTCCTCCTGCCCATGTTCCCCTGCAACTGGTCTACACAGGTGTACTGCCTCTGAAATGGGAGGCAGCATATTTGCCCAACCCCCTTTTATAAGGGGTCCAATTTCCTAACTTGCACACATTTCTGATTTAGCCCTGTTTTAGTCTATGGAGGGACACTCTGCAAATAAGGAAACTTGCACACATTTGGGGGAAATTGTGGGATTTGGGGAAACCTGTGCTAATCTCCATTTGATCGCAGTTCAATCCATGCAGAGCAAGCAATAATTGCAAAAGCTAGACAAGTGGGGAGGGGATGTTGGGAGAATCCTGGTGGTCTCAAACATCACTCATTCACCACATCTCTCGCCATATTTGAGACAAAAAGAACTTGAGATATTAACCCTTTGAATGTGGACAGTACTGCTATTGGCAGGACTTTGAGCTCTTTGCTCTTAAAACTCTGGGTGTGAGGCCTTCAGTACATTTGTGGTACTGAATCAAAGATGCTACCTTTTTGTTCCTCATCTTTATCAGCTAAATTGAAGGTCCACCGTGGTCTTCTGCATCCTGGGCATAGCTGTACCTATTGAATTTGGCCTGTATAGATGTATGTTTTGTTTTGTATTGTTTTGTTTGACCAGTGTATATTTTGTTTTGTTTTGAGAAGAATATACAAACATTTGCAAAGTTCTTCCTATATGGCGAAAAAGAACTGGACTTTTTTTAATGATTTTTTTTTAAAAAAAATGAATGTAGTAGAAAGTGAAACTGATAGATTTGCCCATCTCTAAATAAAATTAAATCTGAGCTGAAATGACTGGGTGTTGGTGTTGTTTTAATTGGGGATTTTAATTGGGTTTGAAAAGTGCCCTCTCTTTTAATATTTCTTTTTGGAGGGCAATCAGTAATGATCTATAAATTTACATTACCATCACCTTCTCTCTCTCTCTCTCTCTCTCTCTCTGTTGTGTTCATATGCCCTGGGGGATAACATATCATCTCATCCTATTAGAAAGCTAATGTTTCTCGTACAGAAATGATATAGATTTCACACATTATGTCAATAGGCTCCGTATAAACTTTGGATTGGGGTAATGGGAACAAATCAATGCTTCCTTTTTGCAGAACTCAACAGAGTAAAATGTTATTGGTCTGGGATTGTATTTGTATTTAAAAACATATCTTGTTGAATTAACTGGGGATTTGGACCTGGGCAGGAGATCTGACAGAATGTGAATGATTACCCACAGATGGCCTATAGATCTTCCACTGGGAGCAATGTCCCAGGAGGATTTCATTTGTTGAATTGCTCTTCACTGCCCAGTGGTGATGTGCATAGCCAGTTATAATAGCTGATGGAAACAGTGGCATCTGTAGTGTCGTTCTTCAGCTAGGAGGGAATGCTGGATTAGTGGTGGGTTGGAGCTTGACTTAATACAAAATGCAAACTGGAAACCCTCTCCCCAATGTGAAATGAGCCAAGACCCTTTGAGAATTGGACTTGGTGTCTGTTGGCCTCATTTTGGGATCACAACCTAGCATCACCATGGCTTGGTGGTGCAGCAAGATAATTTTAGACTTTGGACAATAGTCTTATGCCCACCCTTTGGGCAGCCATGAGTGTTGATTCAGTTGTGAAGCACGCAGCTAACATTTCTTTGACAACACCTACCACCACCCCATGCTTTGTAATTGCTTCTGTATTCACGGTACCTTTGAACAATAATAACGAACCTCTTTGCCAAACCTAGAATAGTAGAGTTGGAAGGGGCCAATAAGGCCATCGAGTCCAACCCTCTGCTCATTGCAGGAATAAATTATTCCCTCTATGGAGGCATCACTGCATTACAAACCCTTGAGTTCCCTGTGATACATTTTGAAGTGAACCCATCAGGTCCAAGGTGTGAGGCTCCTAGAGAGTTCTGGCTGGTTCTGACTGAGAACCGGAGCGGATTCATTGCTACATTGACATGCACTGGCTCCAACTGATGGTTCCCTGAGACCACAGACTCTGGCCAGCAGGCCCGGTGCTGCCATAGAGGCAACTCAGGCGGCCGCCTAGAGCGCCAAGCAAACGAGGGCGCCGAACAACATACCCAGAAGCTGCTCTCCTAGAGCGGCTTCCGGGTGTGCTGTTCCAAAGCCACCGCCCCAGCCCCCACCCAACCCCAGTGTCCTGGCTCCTTCGAAGCCAGGATGCTGGGGTTGGAGGCAGAGGGAGCAGCAGCAGCCGCAGGGGCAGCCGGGCGGGGGGCGGCCTCGGAGGCCCCTCAGCGACGGCGGCTCCTCATGTCCCGGAGGTGCCAGCGCGCTGGCTGTGAGGGGGTCAGTGGGCCAGCCTGCGGCGGTGGCCCCACCCTGCGTCATCGTCATCGCCGCGCCTCGCCCCGGCCCAGCTCTCGCCCGCGACGCACTCCAGCTCCGCGACCCAGGCATGCTGCTTCAAAGCCTCTGCCCCACCCCCCAACCCCAGCATCCTGGCTTCAAAGCTGGGAGCGGGAGGGAGTGAGCGAGCGAGCGCGGGAGGGGGGGCGGCTTCAGAACGCGCCTGCCTAGGGTGCAATATAGTCTGGCGCCGGCCCTGCTGTTCAGGGCAGCATCCTGCCTCCCATACAAACATCGCAGCAAGGGGGAGGCCAGTCAAGTCCCATAGATCAGCCGGAGAAGTAACAGCTGCAGGGAGCCAGTTTTGCCCTTCCCTGCCAGAAAGAACACAAATGTCCAATGTCCTACTGAAAGTGAAGTTCACAGGAAGCAAGTACAGTAATTGATCCTTTTAGCTCAGCATTGTCTCCACCAACCTTCTCCAACTTGGTACCCTCCAGATGTTTTGGGTGTCACCCAGCCAGCATGGCTAATGGTGAGGAAAGATGGGAAACGTAGTCCAAAATATCTGGAGGCCACCAGGTTGTGGAAGACTGATGCCATGGACCAGCAATTACCTGTTCTGTAGCAGAGGGCACTCACACGCTTTTGACCTTGCCTTCCTGACACCTTTTCTGCT